>NC_056750.1:790114765-790429765 GCF_019279795.1 Protopterus annectens | reverse complement strand
CAAGCAATTCCTCACTAAGGGTGTCCCCGCTGATGCCATGGTGGTGGCTGCTGCCACCAAGAAGGAACTTGCAGATCCTTCCGTGCCGTCCATCCTCCTAATAAGGACTCTAGGACCATGGATAGGTACGGTAAGCGGATGTTTTCCTCAGCGACCTTTGCTATGCTCGCTGAATTACCTATGTCACTTCACCAGACTCCAGAGGGATATCCTTAAGGAGCTGGGTGAAGTAGTACAGGATCCTACAGCTGCAGGGGCTCAAGAAAAAATTGCTTCGCAGCTAGGAACCCTTAATTCCATTGCAAACTCCTCCATGCGGCTAATATCATATGCTGCTGATGGAGCGAGTAGGGCCGCAGGTACAGGTGTGGCTCTTAGACGCCAAGCCTGGATGCGGCTATGTGACTTTGCAGATCCCTTTAAGGCGTCCTTCACAAATTCTCCCTTTGATGGGTCAGCTTTGTTTGGCCCTCAGGTGAAGGAAACTTTGACCAGGTGTGAGCAGGACAGCAAGACTCTTTCTGCTGTAGGAGTCTGTTTTTCCACCCCTTCTAGACCTTACCCCAAAGGACAGAAAGGTGGCAAAATGTGGTTCCGCAAATCCCAAGGAGTCACGCCGGATTCACGTGGTCAGTTTACCCCTAGAGGCAGAGGGGGTAACAACAACAGACGCCACTCTAGAGGCAGAGGGGGTCCAAAAAACCAGGGAAACAGAGAGCCTCTCTGACAAGCCCTTTCAGCATCCCTGAGATGTTGCCCGGCTGTCCCTCCTTGGAGGCAGTCGGGGGAAGATTATCACTGTACCCAGAAGCCTGGCATTCCCTCACTCAAGACAGATGGGTACAGTCGATCATATCCAAGGGTTACATAATTCCTTTCGAGGAAAGTCCTTTCCCCTCAAATTCCCTTCCAGATGTACCACCCGGTCTAAGGGAAATTGCAGAGTTAGAAGTCTCAAACTACTGCAAAAGAGCCATTCAGCCAGTTACAACAGACCATTCAGAGCCGGAATCTACTCAAGGTTCTTTTGGTCCCCAAAAGACGGGAGACTGGAGACCAATATTGGATCTCAGCAGACTCAACAAGTCTGTGAGGAAGACAAGATTCCGAATGGTCACTCTTCAGTCAATTCTGCCCTTCTTACAGAAGGACAACTGGATGTGCTCAATAGATCTTCAGGATGCGTACTATCACATCAAAATTCACAGACGCTCCAGGAGATTTCTCCGCTTCGGCTGGGGTCCAGTCATTTCCAGTTCAGAGCCCTGCCCTTTGGTCTCACTACAGCCCCCAGAGTGTTCACCAAATGCATGGCAGTGGTCACGGCTCACCTGAGACGCCAAGGATTCCAGGTGTTTCCGTATCTCGACGACTGGCTCCTGTCAGCCACCACCAGGCATCAGCTTATTCAAGCCAGGGATTACACAATAAGTCTTTGTTCTCATTTGGGCATCTCGATCAACTTCGAAAAGTCATCCTTATCGCCCTGCCAGTCTATTACTTTCATAGGCGCAAACTTAAACACTGTTCGGATGTCAGCTACCCTTACAGATCAAAGAGTTTCAGACATTCAGAGTCATGTCAGGATCATTCTGGCCAACAAGAAAGTACAGGCCAGAATGGTTCTAAAGGTATTAGGCCTCATGGCTGCGGCCATTACTCTTCTTCCCTTGGCTCGATTCTACATGCGCCTTCTTCAGTGGATGCTGTTCACACAGTGGACATACCAACAACTTCCAATGCGTCACCAGATTCTGGTGACACAGACTTGCAAAGATCATCTTGCTTGGTGGATCACATCTCCTCAGGTTCACCAAGGCAGGTACTTTGTACCCCCATCCCCGATAGCCACTGTCACCACGGATGCCTCCCTGATCGGGTGGGGGGGTCATTATCAGGGCAGGATGGTTCATGGGACGTGGCAGCCATTCGAGTACCATCTGCACATAAATGTCCTGGAGATGAGAGCAGTGCTTTTAACGCTGCAAGCCCTCAACGACTTTCTTCCCGTAGGGACAATTGCAGTCCACACAGACAACATGTCTGTAGTTTGGTATATCAACAAACAGGGCGGAACCAAGTCCTACCCCTTGTGTCGAGAAGCGCTCAGACTATGGCAATGGGCGATCTCCTCTCATCGGTTTCTGGTAGCAACGCATATCCCTGGGAAAACCAACATTGTAGCGGACAGATTGAGCAGAGCTATTCTCATGCCTCACGAGTGGTCTCTCAAGCAATCTATAGCGGAAGAGATATTTCTGGAATGGGGTCGCCCATGTTGCGATCTTTTTGCTACTCCCCAAAACAGCAAATGCCCAGACTTCTTCTGTCTCTTCCCTCTACCAGGCCATCCCCCCAGAGACGCTCTGACCCAGGATTGGCCCCAGGGACTTCTTTATGCCTTCCCTCCATTTCCTCTGATCCCTCAAGTTATCCAGAAAGCTACCGTTTTGAGAGCCAAATTGATTCTCATTGCACCTTACTGGCCTCGACAAGTTTGGTTCCCGTTCCTCCATCATCACCTTTTGATGCAGCCGTGGCATCTGGACCCAGTGCCCAGATCTACTGATTCACCAATCCGGTCAGCTGCACCGGTCAATCCCTTCTCTCAACCTCACAGCATGGTTGCTCCACTTCCTTCCTTAGCCAGGCTTCCTTTGATCTCTAACCCAGTTAGAGACATCATAGTAGCTTCATTAAAATCCTCTACCAGGAGGATTTATACAAGCAAATGGAAACGTTTCTCTTATTGGGCTAAGGCCAAGAATATTGATCCTTTCACTGCCCCTGTTCAGGCAGTCCTGGACTTCTTAGCAGAGATTTTTCATGCAGGCTCCTCTTCTTCCACAGTCAGAGTTCAATTGGCTGCTATCTCCAACTTTCATGTCGGGGTAGCAGATCATAATATTATGTCCCATAGGCTCTGCAGGGCCTTCTTGAAAGGAATTTTCCTACTAAAGCCTCCAATCAGGAATCCTCCTCCTCAGTGGGATCTAAATTTAGTGCTGACATCCTTGATTCTTCCCCCCTTCGAGCCAGCTGTTTCTTGTTCCCTGAAATTTCTTTCTTGGAAAACTTTATTCCTAGTGGCTATTACATCGGCCAGGAGGGTGTCTGAACTTCATGCTCTATCGGTTCGACCCCCCTATTTGGTTTTTCACAAAGACAGAGTATCTTTGAGAACTAATCCGACCTTTTTGTCTAAGGTCACTTCAAAGACCAATTTGAATCAATCCATTGATCTCCCTGTATTTTTCCCAAACTATTCAGACAGAGCTGAACAAAAACTACATTATCTTGATGTCCACCGTCAACTTAGATATTATTTGGACAGAACAAAAAAATTTAGAAAATCTGATCAACTTTTTGTTTCCTATGCGGATAATAAAAAAGGCCTTCCTGTTTCTAAAGTGACCTTGTCCAGATGGCTTTCTTCGGTCATCTCTGAAATTTATCTGCTCAGGGGAAAACAGCTGTGCTCAAAACCTAAAGCACATTCAACTAGGAGCTTAGCTACTTCTACAGCCTTTCAAGCTAGACTTCCTTTAGACACTATTTGTGCAGCGCCACTTGGGCCACTCCTCACACTTTTGTTTCCCATTACAAATTGGACTTGGCCTCCAGGGACAGAGCCAGTTTTGGCTCTACAGTCCTCAAGAGTCTGTTCCATTGAGCCACCCAGGATAGAGGTGCTAGGGACGGTCCCATCAAGCAAGAATGAAGGCGAGATTGACAACTTAACATTAAGAAGTTATGTACCTACCATAACGCTCCATGTTAGTTGTCTTCTCGCCTTCTTTCTTGACCCTCCCTCCTTCCCCCAGGCTTGGACAGACCTTGTTATAAGAAATTATTATGCTGAAGACCATTCAGACCTGGTCCTTCTTCCATCCTGTAAGTTTTCTTTCTTCCTTTGGGAAGTGTTTTATGCTTGGTGCTATTGCCCTTTGTCATCAAACGAGATCTGGGTACTTACCGCCTTGCATCATGGGATATGGGGCTGCCTCGAGCTGGTAAAAGTGACTCTTGAGCTTAGCAAGTGCCGAGTCGGAGCCGAGGGATCGGCTCCGAACCCATCAAGCAAGAAAGAAGGCAAGAGAAGACAACTAACATGGAACGTTATGGTAGGTACATAACTTCTTATTTACTTAGGTCAGACATGACTCATATGAAGGAGGGTAGAAGTGGATTCTGGAGAAAAAACCCTAAGATCATTGTACTACAGCAGGTCCATTGAAATATAATAACCACTTAATGATTTTGACGCACTAAAACAGACTACAGAAGGTATAATGAGGTGACTGAGATACAGTGACAACCATAACCACAAATGGACACATGATGTTAATTGCCCAACCCCCTCCAAGGAATATCTTCATCTGCATATCTTTAAATCCTTATACCGAGGAGTCTTCATTTTCAAACAGTATTGTATGATTTGCAATTACCGTAAGATCTATAGCAACAGTAAGCGAAAGGCATAAAGAAACTACTGCCATAGCCAACTTTCCATCTTCAAAATTTGGAATATTACCCTACACTACATCTCACGAGGTGGAACAAATGGGCAAAATTTGTAACATTTAGTAATGGCTAGGAAGAGAGCTTACCGCATGGTTAAAGTGTTATTTTATACTTTTAGAAAGTTCTTTTGATCCCCTATCTCCCTTTGCTTACCAAAAACCCTTTGTTGCAACATAATATTTTCATTTTACATTATTTCTCATGGAAAAAAAGGTTATCCAGCAGTTATAAAAGCTGGGTAGTGTGGTTTAGCACATATCCAGTTCTGCAACTTTTAGAGATTTTTGGAGAAACAACTGAAGTTGTAAAAGTCGTAGGCCCCAAGGCCACAGGTTTGCAGATTAAGTAACATCACAATCAACTCTCATCAGCCTCAAGAAATACAGATAACAGCAGGCTTTCAATGTCATGAACACCACCCCATCCATGACATCAACAAGAAAGTCATTAAAGAAACTAAAGCTCCACCTGCAAAATGTGGAATTTTACACTATCCCATAATGTGGAACAACTGGGTAGAATGTGTTACATTTATTAACACTAACAAGGAAGGAAGCTCATACCATGTTCAAAATGTGGACTTTATACTTATAAAAAATCTTTGATACCCCCCAGTCTCTCTCTGCTTGCCAGAACAGTGAGTTGGTTGCGGTGTAACAACCTCCTTTTACACAATTTAAAAGAGATGAAGCAATTTTAATATATTGTGTTTATCACACACACCCAGCTTTTCAAATATTATAGACTTGAGAGTAAGTTGTAAGTTGCTAGGTAGAGTAATAAGAGTAAAATAAGCATAGTTTGTTTCCAGTCAGCAAGTCCAGCGAGGACAGAGACCATAAGTCTGTGGAAAGTGGGGTTTCTGCCATTTTCAAATGCAAACAATGGAACTACATGAATTTTGACTGTTATAATCTCTGTGTAACTATTTGGGATCTCCAACAGATGCTACCCTGTGGCATCTTATCAGTGATACTACTGTCTGCTTCTGTTTTCTTACAACTGCTTTATTTATTTATTTATTTATTTGTTAACTGTGTAATGGAACTTGCCCTTTTCTGATGCTTTTCAACTTCAACCTGAGCCACAAGGATGTGGCTAAGACTAATATTAGACAGTTTAGCATCACCAGCATTCCAACCTGAGCCACAAGAATGTGGCTAAGACTAATAGTAGACAGTTTAACATTGCCAGCAGTCCAACCTGAGCCACAAGGATATGGCTAAGACTAATAGAAGACAGTTTAGCATCCCCAGCAGTCAACCAGCAAGTCTTGGTAGTACGTGTAGAAAACCCACTCAGACAATGAAGAAAATGCCAACAACCAGAAGGCAAGATTGAACCTTGCACTTTGGAGCTATGATACAAAAGCCTTAACCACTGAGCTGCATAATCATTAATATAAGTGTAATTAAATGCATATGATTATTCCAGGGAAATTATGACATCTTAGATAAAAGAATTGGAAATGTAGAGTGGTTAGGGTAAGTCATACTGAGTCGGAAGAAAGTATGTGGAGCAGGCTGAAAGGAGTGTGTCCATAAGCATGGACTCCATGCACAGAAAATAAAGCTAAAAGCTACCACAGGAGCCCACATTGTGGAATAAAATCTGGAAAAGCTGCTAATTTAAAAGAGATGTCTGTATAGACTTATATGCATCATGCTTCTTCAGTAAATGAGAGAAGACTGCATACTTTGACCTGGGCAGCCATTTTTCAAATACAAGGATGCAGAACAATCTGTGAACAGAATGAAGTTATAATACTTGATGATAAAAATGTTTCTTTAAATATGCTAATTATAAGCTAGGTAAGGCCACACCCATAGGTGCACTATGGAATAATAAGATGTTAGTGAGTAACCCTTGTAAATGGTGTCTGTGCTTAATGGTCACTTGAAATCCATATTACTAGATATGGACACCATTCCTTCATTTTCAATTGTATGGTAAAAACTCTGTAAAGGCTATGGGGCTCTTCAAGTAATCTCATAGCTTGGATTTATTTTAGTTAACCCCTTAATGAGTAATATTTAACACCTTATTAAATACAAGATGAGGTCCATAAGCTTGAAAGCTTGCTACAGTGATACCAGATGTTCTTCGTGTTTCACTGTTGCAGTCATTACATTTGGGTTATCTGCCTGCAGGTAGCCCTCAGTCAGTCTGAATACCAGAGTCTTGGATTCCCCGTGTGATGCTGTCTCTTCTTCCATGACGTCAGGTCATCAGGGGTATAAAACATGCAGCCGATGCCATTACATCAGTCTTTCTTGCTGTGCAGTGCCCGAAGCAGAAGCAGTTCGCAAGTGCCGTTCGACCGACTCCTGAAATTTTAGTTTTCGAGTTTCAGAACCGAAGTCTTAAAAAAAGTTAAGTACGCCGTTGGGGATCCTTTTTCTTGTTCTTAACCGATGTCAGTAAAAGTTAACAATTTTCATACCTGTGGAAAGCAAATACCTTTTAAAGATGTCCCTCGTTGTCGGTTTTGTGCCTTATTCAACCCCCGTACTATTCGTCGTCGGTCTATTTTTGCAGCAATTTTTTTTGGTACCCAGTATAACTATCCAGAAATGGCTTCGGTAAGTCATCCGACTACCGATATTCCGAAAAAACGTAAGGATAAAGAAAGAGACAGACCGCATAGGTCCAAAACTGCTGATGACGCTTCTGTTAAGCTAGTCGCCAGTTCGCCGGGACTCAGTGAGGTGCTTTCGCAGCCCCTGATACCGCTACTTCAGATTCGCAGGCCTCTACTGAGACCCATTCAGCGTCCGGTATGCCGCGAGATGCTTCTTCAACTATGGAACCTGCGGATGTCTCTACCTTGGATGGGTCCGGAGCCGCTGTGCAGTCACCGGCTTCTGAGGGTGTATTCAAGCCTACAGATTTGCATTTTAAACCGATGCCATCTTCTTCATACAGGCCTAAAACTCGGCCCATGCCTAGAAAACAGACATCCAAACCACATGGTCAGGCCCATATGCCTAAAAAACAAATGCTTAGAATGGCTGAAGACCTTATTACTTTAATTAGGAGAAGCTAGCCTTTCCCCTCTAAGAGACCTAGACTCTGATTCTTCTGATCAGGATTCTGATATTTCTGTTTCTTCTGATTACCAAGATTTGCCCTTATCTACCTATGAGGATTCTGATGCAGAGGATTCCTTATATCTGTCATGGTTTAGTGATAAATCACATTGTCTATGGTGTGTAGTGTCCTGGGTTTGAGCCTAGCAAAGGCTATTTATTGGTTCAACTGGTCAGCACTCCCACCAAAGGTGACAACATATTGGACCTGGTCATCACCAACATGGGCGACCGGTGTTCCACATCAGAGGTCAACCCCTCGCTGGTTAGATCTGACCAAAAACAAATCACTTTGGATATCCAAATTCCACCCCCACTCCCGGACAAGAAAGCCACCGTGAAAAACCATTTCAAAAGCAAACTTCACGTTACTTAAGACCGAGGTGGAAAGTTTCAAAGCCCCATGCTGAAGGATAACACTATCCAAGCTGCAAAATCCTTTACTAATGCATTCTACAGGCAGATACAAGAATTCATGGATCGTGCCATCCCAAGCAAAACCAAGACTCACTCCTCCAAGAAAAGGAAACCAGTCTGGTGGACTCCTGCCATAAACAAGCTACACAATAGAAGGAGTAAACTAGTACAGAAAAGAGTAAACTCCCAAGAAGGGAAGATCCCTGATCAGTATCAGCAAGAAACTACAATCCCTCATAAAATCATCCAAGGAGAGCTTTGAAAGAAAAATTGCCAAGGACTCCAAAGATAACTACAAGGCATTCTTTAGCTATGTCAAGAATCTAAGTGGCAATGCTCAGATCTGCTCGGAGTTAGTGCAGAATGGCACAAAATACACTGAACTGACCAATATCACCAACATCCTGGCAGACAGGTTCAGCGCAAACTTCACCCCCCACTCACCCCCAAAAGGGCCCATAACTATACCAGAAGAATGTAGAGTCCCTGAAATCACAGACACTCAGGTTAAAACAGCCCTCTCCAAAGCCAAAAATACAGCATCAATGGGACCTAACGGTGTCCCAGGCTGCATCCTACATGAGCTCAAAGATGAACTAATCCCTCACCTAAACATACTGTTCAAACTCAGGCTCTCCACAGGCTACATACCCATAGAGTGGCGCACAGCAACGGTTATTCCACTCCTCAAAGGTGGAGCCACAACAGACCCTGGGAACTATCGCCCTATAAGCCTGACTAGCTTGGTCTGCAAGGCTATGGAGCGCATCATCATGGAACTCATTAATGGAGACATTGGGAACCTCCAAACACTGTACCCTACCCTGTTTGGCTTTGTTAAGGGCAGATCATGCCTCCTAAACCTGGTGGACTTCTTTGAGACAGTTACCAAGGCTATAGACGAGGGAAAGGTGGTACACACAGCCTACCTAGACCTCGCTAAGGCCTTTGACACCATTCCCCATTCTGGTGTTATAGACAAGCTCACCAGCCTGAACATAAACCCCTACATTACAAGATGGGTTGCCAACTGGCTCATGGACGGAACCCACATGGTGAGAATTGCGGGAGCTAGGTTCGACTCTAAACCGGTTACAAGTGGCATTCCCCAGGGCTCAGGCCTAGGAGCCCTCCTGTTCGGCGTATACTTCTCAGAGGTACAGGCAAGCACAGGAGGACTATGGCTGACCAAGTTCGCAGACGACTGCAAACTAGGGGCTGTAATTGACTCTCCGGCTGACACAGACATCCTCCAATAGGGTCTCACTGAGATGGATACCTGGTGTCAAAATCATGGCCTCAAGCTAAATGCCAAAAAGTGCATAGTCATCCCCTTTGGAAAAAACTAAGTATCCACAAACTACCACATAGGTGGTAGTCCCCTAAATACGGAAGACATAATAAGGGATCTGGGGACCCAAGTAGATAGTAATCTCACCTTTGATAATCACATTGCCAAAGTGGTTAGAAAATCCTTCTACATGGCCCACCTAATCACAAAAGGGTTCGCATCCGGATCAAAAGAGGTCATTCTGCCCCTCTACACATCACTCATCAGACCCATCTTAGAGTACAACGCACCCATTTGGGATGTACCTTACAAGACACCTGCAACAGCTGCAAAGACCACTGAAGTACCTCACCAAGAGGATCAATGGCCTCAAACAGATGCCCTATGCAGCTCGACTAAAGAAACTACAGTTGTACTCGGTTGCATACCGCCTACTCAGAGGTGATCTTTGCCTGACATACAAGACCATGTCCAACCCAGAATTGATGGACATGCTCCACCTAAAGAAAATCTTATCCCCTCGAGCCACACGCCCTAGGGATCTAAACCTCACCATGACAATAAATAGGATGTGCTGGAGGGATAGAGTCCTGTCCCAGAGACTTCCCATGCTTTGGAACAAGATTCCAGTCTACATTAGGCAGAGCTCCTCGCTAACACACTTCAAAAGAAACCCTGACATGTGGATGGGAAACAGAAAGTTTACCTCGGGGATCACTTCAGTGGCTCTGCTGAACAGAGGCACAGGGAACTAATCTAAGGGGGCAGCGAAAGCCAACACATTCTGGCTAGGCTTATAAATGCCTTTGGGCAGGTAGCCTAGTACCCACCTATGCACCATTCCCTTTGCTTCCCCTCCAGAAGATTTTTCTTTTGGTGAAACCTTGCACAATCTTGGGGAGTATTTCCGCTGGGAAAGCCAGGATTACTCTGACTCCAAAAAGAGGCTTATGGAATTATTACTCCTTCCTCAACACAGGCTTTTAGCTATCCCACCTGTTCTGGACATTGTAGATGATGCCTTCTTGGAATCTAGCCTGTCCCCAGACACTTTACCTCCAGCTCCCAGAAAACCTGACAAGTATTACAGAGTACCTGACTCTCACAAGTTCCTCTTCAAGAATCCTACTGTGGATCCAGAGACCATTTCCCAAGGAACAAAGAGCATTAAGGCTACTGCTGCCAGAAATCCTACCCCTTCTGATAGAGATTTTAGGGCCTTGGACAGATGGGGTAAGAAGGTATACACTTCTGCTACTTTGGCCATTAGGGCTTTAAATTGCCAGTTTCATATGTTAAAGTACAAGCAGCATGTTATGGGAATACTTGAACAGAAAATGATGTTGATTCCTGACTGTGCTGAACACACAGAATTGCAGGATTTAATGCATTCTGCTGAACAAGTTGGTAAACATACTTCACAATGTGGTTTTGACTCTTTAGAAGCATTTTGCAGGGCTGCTGTCACTGGGTCTGTACTTAGAAGGCATGCTTGGCTTAAGGAGCAAAACTTGCCAGATCATGTTAAAGCTAAATTACTTAAACCAAGACCACCTGTTTGGCAACAAAGCAGAAGAAGTCCTCAAAAAGCTAAATCTCTGCAAACTGTTAAAGATTTCCTGCAAGTACAGCCTCCCAGATTTAGTAGGCAGTGGCCTTCAAAGAATTGGTCCTTACAGTCTCTTCCAGGCCTTCTCAGTCCAAACCCAGGAACAGCAGACCACCTAGGTTACAGTCTCAGGCTGTGGTCGGGCCTAAGCAGTGGGGAGCACCCACTTCCAAAGCAGGAAGTAGTAAGACACCCCCCTATGGAAAAATGTCACAATGACTTAACCTTAATCCTTCCAAGCCCTGCTCAACTGCCTGCTGCCTTAGGAGGAAAGCTTGCCCTGCATGCAAAAAACTGGGAACTCATTACCCAGGACAAATGGGTTTTAAATATAGTTTTCCAAGGATGCAGATTCTACTTCGACACCCTACCAACCCCAAACGGTTGGCCAGACCTACCCCAAAATCAGTGGGCAGAGGCTCAACAGCAGGTTCTCTCTCTTCTAAGTATCAGGGCTATTCAACCTGTCCCAGCAGAAGAAAAGGGACAAGGTTTTTATTCAAGACTTTTCCTGGTATCCAGAAAAGACAGCTCCTGGTGTCCTATCCTGGACCTCTCTATTCTAAACACCTTTTTGTAATCCCAAAATTCAGAATGCTAACACTTCAACAGCTGCCTCCTATGCTAGGCAAAGATGCCTGTTTGGCAAACTTAGACTTAAAGGAAGCTTACTGGCACATTCCAATAAGGGAATATTGCAGGAAATACCTACGCTTCAGGGCAGGCCCCATGCACTATCAGTTCTCTGCACTTCCCTTTGGCTTATCTACTGTGCCCAGGGTATTCACAAAGTGTCTAGCTCCAGCCATTGAATTTTGCAGGCAGAGAAATATTCAAATATACCCATACCTGGATGATTGTCTGATTCAGGAAGAAAGCCAGGACTTGCTATTAAAACATCTGGCATTCGTAAATAAACTTCTAACCTCACTGGGGTACACCATAAACGAAAAGAAATCTCACCTAGTACCCTGCCAACAGATTGTATTCCTGGGAGCGAGTTTGAACACAACCTCCCAGATGGCTTACCTCATGCCAGAGAACCAAGTTTATTTGACATCCTACTTCAAACTACTGGCCACAAAGACCCAGCTATCTGCAAGGAAAATTTGCAAGCCCTGGGGTTCATGGCCTCTTGCATTCTACTAACTCCATATGCAAGAATGCATATGAGGAAAGAACAATGGTATCTAAAAAGCCTATGGTGTCAGCAATCTCAGGACCTGGAATCAATGATTCCTATCATTCCTTGTATAAAGACAGAGTTCCTTTGGTGGGCAGAGGCCTGCTACCACAACAAGGGGCTCCCTTTCAGTCTACCCCCTGCCGCCCAAACCCTAACAACAGACACATCAGACTATGCAGGGGGGGCTCACCTGGCAGATCGATTCAGTGCCAACTTCACCCTCCTCTCACCCCCAAAATGGCCCATCTCAATACCGGAAGATTGCCAAATTCCAGTAATAACGGTCACACAGGTACAAAACACACTCTGTAAAGCCAAGAATACAGCATCCATGGGACCAGATGACATCCCGGGCTGTGTACTACATGAACTACAATATGAACTGGCACCTCACCTAAGTGTCATGTTTAATCATAGCCTCACCTCAGGTTTCGTGCCCACTGAGTGGCGCAGAGCTACAGTTATCCCAATCCACAAGGGGGGATCCACCTTGGATCCCGGAAACTACCGTCCCATCAGTCTGACAAGCCTTATCTGCAAGGCCATGGAGCGTATTATCATGGAACTTATAAACAAAGACATTGGCAACCTTCAAACACTGGACCCCACCCAGTTTGGGTTTGTGAAGGGCGATCTTGTCTCCTGAACCTGATTGACTTCTTTGAATCAGTCTCCAGAGCCATGGACAAGGGTAAGGTGGTCCACACAGCCTATCTAGACCTTGCCAAGGCCTTTGATGCCACCCCCACTCTGGAATCATAGATAAACTTACTAAGTTGGGCATTAATCCCTATGTCACCCAATGGGTTGCTAAATGGCTTACTGATAGAACCCACACTGTAAAAGTAGCTGACTCCAAATCCAGCTCCAGACAAGTGACAAGTGGAGTACCTCAGGGTTCAGTCCTGGGGCCGCTCTTGTTTGGCATCTACTTCTCTGAAGTACAGGTCAACACTAAGGGACTCTGGCTAACAAAGTTTGCAGATGACTGCAAACTGGGAGCCATTATTGAATCCCCAAATTATGTGGATACTCTACAAAAGGGCCTTACAGAAACAGATGCTTGGTGCCAGAGCCATGGGCTCAAGCTCAATGCCAAGAAATGTACTGTTATCCCCTTTGGGAAAAAACATGTATCCATGAATTACCATATAGGTGTACACTAAACACAGAAAGTGTGATAAGAGACTTAGGGACACAGGTGGACAGTGGTCTCAGCTTCGATAACCACATTGCCACAACAGTCAGGAAATCCTTCTATGTGGCACACCTCATCATGAAGGGCTTTTCATCCAGAAAAAAGGAGGTCATTGTCCCACTGTACTCATCCCTCATTAGACCCATTATAGAATACAATGCCCCATTTGGTATGTACCTCTCAAGACATCTGCAACAACTGGAAAGGCCTCAGAAATACCTCACTAAAAGAATCACAGGCCTAAAGCAGATGCCCTACGCTGACCTTAAAAACTCCAGCTATACTCTGTCGCATATCGTCTACTCAGAGGCGATCTCTGCTTAAAATACAAGGCCATGTCAAACCCAGAGCTGTTGGACATACTACACTTAAAGAAATCCCAATCCCTCAGAGCTACACGCTCCAGGGATTTAAACCTTGTCATCACAATAAACAAAACATGCTGGAGGGATAGGTTCCTGACCCAGAGACTCCCCAGACTCTGGAATAGATTGCCGATACATGTCAAGCAGAGTGCCTCTTTGGACCTCTTCAAGAGGAACCTTGACGATTGGATGGGAGAAAGGAAATTCACCCCAGGGATCACGTCAGTCGCCCTGCTAGACAGGGGTCCGGGAAAGTAAATAATGTGGGAGGAAATAGCCAGGGAATTGTTATGGCTAGGCTTGTATAGGCCCTAGGGCTGATAGCCTAGTACCAACCTATGAACCTATGAACCAGTGCATTCAGGGCAAATGTAACCCGAGTCAGATGCACCTGCATATTAACCAAAAAGAAATGTTAGCTGTACAGAATTCCCTGACAGCCTTCAAAGACCACATCCTTCCAGGACAATTATTGATAAAGACAGACAACACCACAGTTATGTGGTACATAAACAAGCAGAGGGGAGCCCACTTGTACCCTCTCTGCAGACTAGCCATAGCTGTGTGGAACACAGCTTTGAGGTACCAAGTGCACCTACAAGCTCAATTCCTGCCAGGCAAGCTAAATTCACTGGCAGATGACCTAAGCAGAAATCTCATGGACCCACACGAATGGAAACTGGAACCAAAAATATTCAACCTCTTGAGGAACAAATAGGGGACTCCAGAGATATACATGTTTGCCTCCCCTCAGAACTACCAGTTGGACAAATTCTGCACAAGGACTCCCCACAGTCAAGCTTGGAAGGTGGATGCCCTGTCCTTTACCTGGGAAAGCCTCTCGGTTTATGCCTTTTCCCCTCTGCCTTTCCTCTTGAAGGTTCTGCTAAAGATCAAACATGACAAACAAAGGACAATACTGATTGCACCAGACTGGCCTCGCCAGCACTGGTACCCCCTCTTGCGCAGTATGATAATGCTGGATCCATGGCACCTACCTCAGACACCTTCCCTGCTGTCCCAGCAGGCGGGCCATATTCTGCACCCTCAGCTTCAAACCCTGAACCTTGCAGCCTGGCTAATTCCTTGAACTCTCCAATAGCATCCCTCAGTAAGCAGGTGCTAGATGTCATTCTGGAAGCAAGGAGACCTAGTACTAGAAAATCCTATGCTGAAAAGTGGAAAAGATACTGTTCCTGGAGCCAGACTCAGGAGATGGGCACTACGGTGCCCAGCTTACCTCATATTCTTCAGTACTTAACAGAAATGCTCCACAAGGGCCTATCCTTCTCGTCAATTAAAATTCATGCCTCTGCCATTTCAGCACATTATAATACTGAACGACCCCTCTTCTCTCACCCCCTGTTAAAGCAATTCCTCAGAGGGACTGAAAAATGTAAGACCCCCCCCCCAGGCGAGCCCCTACTCCAGCCTGGTACCTTAACTTTGTATTGGAAAAGCTCACTCTCCCTCCATTTGAACCAGCTGCAACTGCAGAGTTGAAATTCCTTTCTCAGAAAACAGCCTTCCTTCTAGCCATCACTTCAGCTAGAAGAGTGTCTGATTTACAGGCCCTCATGGCAGTGGAGCCCTTCATTATTTTCCATGCAGACAGGGTTTCCCTCAGGACCAATCCTTCCTATATGCTCAAGATTGTGTCTAGTGTGGCCCAGCAGACAATTCATTTGCCTTCCTTTTTCCCAAATCCACAAAACAAAGGAGAACAAATACTTCACTATTTGGATGTGCACAGACAATTTAGATTTTATTTGGAAAGGACTAAGCCTCTAAGAAAATCTGAACAGCTGCTAGTTGGCTTTGCTGCAGGGACAGAGGGGAAGGCCATTTCAAAGAAAACCATTTCTAAATGGATAGCCCATTGCATTCATTTCTGCTATAAGCACCATGGAAAACCTACCCCACAGGGGATATGATCACATTCCACCAGGGATGCATCTACCTGTACTGCCTTTCTCAGAGGAGTCCGTACCAGGGACATCCTAGAAGCTGCTACCTGGAGCTCTGTACATACCTTCACCAAGCATTACCACATGCCTATTTTTTTCTACATCCAGAGCTGGTTTTGCCACTGCAGTTTTGCAGGGCTTAATAATTGGCCCTAATGCTCTCAAACTTTCTCCTCCCTTCCTTAGCTTTGGGAATCAACCCAAATTAATGACTGCAGCAGTAAAACATGAAGAACATAGTACAGTTGTGTACACTTACCATAAATGTAGATGTTCGAGTGTAGTCACTGTTGCAGTCCTGGTTACCCTCCCTGCAGCCCCCTGACTTCTCTTGGCTCTACCTTTCCTTCTTGTTTTAAGCTTTCTGGTGTATCTGCTTTTTGATGGAGGTGTAACATAACATATTATTGCTTCCCTTTGTGGGGGCACCTGATATCTGGGGCAAGAAAAACTGATGTAATGGCATCGGCTGCATGTTTTATACCCCTGACGACAAGACGTCATGGAAGAAGAGACAGCATCCGATGCAGGAATCCAAGACTCTGGTATTCAGGATGGCTGAGGGCTACCTGCAGGCAGATAACCCAAATGTAATGACTGCAACACAACAACAATGACTGCAACAATGAATACACTCAAACATCTGCATTTATGGTAATTGTACACAACTGTACTTTATCAATGGAGGTGCCTAGGAACTTGTATTTAAGTTTACTTGTATTCTGTATAAATGTTTTAAGTGCTGCATAGTTAAATTATTAAAAAAACAGTGGTTCACATTCCAGCATGAACTGGTAGCAGCCTGATATGGGACTATCACTTTTAGCAGTGTTTCTTAACCATGCTGAGGTATTTGGCATGCTGTTATGTACCAATGTAATACAATTTTTGCATTCATTTGGTTTTAACCCCTGAAAAATGTATTGAATATAAAACTGGCTTACAGACTGAAAGAGTCAGTGTTTTGGGCAGATCAGCTGCATGGTGAAATATCCCCTATAGCTGTGACAAAATAAAAATATCTCAAATTGTGTAAGTTTCATTGTTTGCCCATATTTATTTATTTAGTTGTCTCTCCAACATTCCCAAACTTCAGTGGAGGGCGTGTGTCCAAGTTCATGACTGCTTTCAAAGTGGGAACCATAATACCATCACAAAAGGAAGATTTTGACATGGTAAATCAGTATTTTTTGGAGGGTCAATATGATTATTCACTGCTAAGTTTGCAGTAAGGTTCAGGGATGATGGATGCAACATCAGGAACTCTGGAATACTAAAAATTCGAAAAATATTATTCATTGGAAGCAGGCATCCAAAAATTCTAAAACTGTTTATTCTTGAGTGGCAAGAGTACAAAAATTCTAAGACCATTGATTCTTAGGTGGCAGACATCTAAAAATTCTAAAACTATTAATTCTTTTTTTTTTTTTTACAAAATGTTTTTATTCATTTTATAACACAATAAATTAACAGTATAGTAACAAGAAAAAAAAACTATATACAATGTCTATAACAACTAAAAAAGTAATATACATAGGAGAACACTTAATATTTCTCTAACAGGTTAGACAATTTTGTCCAAGCAATTAAATGATGGGTTGTGTTGTTAGTCCTTGATTTTATACTAGCAATCTCTCTCTTACAAATGTATTTCACAAGATGAATAAACTCAACTTTAAAGACAGGAGTAGATTGGGATTTCCAGTTTTAGTAACAGTTTTCCTTGCTATAGAGTGGATAGACCATAGTAAAAATGTTTAGTTTTTAGGAATGATTTCAGGAACAGGAACATTGAAAAGTATGAGGGAGTCAGAAATTATACGGTTGTCATTCCATAGAGCTTTACAAAGATATTTGAAGTCAAACCAAAACGGGGAAATTATTTTGTAATTAACAACCATATGTATCCAGTCAGAATCATGGTATCCACATCTCCAGCATTTCATTTCATCTTCCGTATACATTATTGCTAGTCTATGTGGAGTGAAAAAACATCGGTGTAAAAATTTCCATGTGTATACATGCCAGAGCAGGGAAGATGTGGATTCCTTCAGCAACTGTAAACAAAAGTTTTTTTTTATCTTTTTCTGAGAATGCTTATCTATTTTCTTCACTTGAATAATTCCAAAAAGAGACATCTTCTGAGAATTTTATAAATAACAAATATGTACAAAGTATTCTTGGATGAGCTATTAATAATTGTTGAGATAAAATCCAAGATTTTTAAATTACTCTTATTGTATGCCTCTAATGAGGACACAAGCTTAGTATGTATAAAATCCTTACAAGTTTGGATGTTCATCCAACTGCAATTTTGCAAACTATATCTGCTGATCAAATAGTCTGCAGAATTATTTTGTTAGCTGAGAGACATTGATTCCAATGTAGTAGGTCAACCTTCTTAAACGCTAACATTTTCTGAGTATCAAAATATATCAAACATTAATTTTTGTAACCAATAGAAAACATGATTATTAATACATTCTTAATTACTTGATTAGAATACATAAGCTTTTTAACAGCAATATTTGGTTTATAAGAGGTGTGAGAACAAGTTTTGACCTTTCACTTTGAATGTATATTTTTAAAATCCATATAAAGATGTTTGTATATATTTGAGTATTGTATTAGAAAACAATTTCCTTACATTTGAAGGTCAATTTTTTAGGCAGAAAACTGGAGCTGCCATGGGGGCAGCATGTGCCTCTATGTTTGCTAACGTGGTCCCTTCTTACTGAGAAATCAGTTTTGTGCTCAATTCTGATTTGAAGGATAGTTGGCTTTTTATGGGCATTTTTTTAGATATATTGTTTGGAATGATACAGAGGCAAGATTGCACTTATTTGTTTACTATTTGCTCTCAACTGTGGATTTTCTGATCTTTACGATAGGTATTCAAGGTGACTGTACACTGATTAGATATTTAGTGATGGACAGGCATTCAACCATTACTGATTCCCGCAGTTCAGCCATTTCTTGCTAAGATTACCTCTGTCCTTGACCTGGATGGAAGTGGATGTTGAAGAACAAATGGATTGTAAGACCTGTTGCACATAACTGCATTGAGGTGCCTTGGGTGCCTTGGTCTAGTGAAGTGACTTACCAGTTCCTAACCTTAATATCCATCTGTGGTATAGTTCCAGAAAGGTGTATTTTTTTTTTATTTTGCATTGTACTTGCCTAATCCATGCAGAGTCTAGCTTGTAATGCTTTCTGTAATTCTTTCACCATTCCCTGCCATTTGGACTATTTGTATAATCCATTGCCTGACCTGTCTGCAGAACTATGCTTGTAGCATTCAGGAATCTGCTCTCATGCTCCCATGTTACATTTATCATGGTGGTGCCTCCTGTGTCCATGATATAGATAATAGAGTGTGCATAGGCAGCAAAATTGCTGTCCAGCATTTTGGATACTTTCTGATTATAGTTCCTCCATTACAGCATGAGGCCCAAAGAGAGAAATAACTTTAGAATTGTTGCTTGGCTTCCTTGGTGGTTTGTTTTATTGCATTAATGTGGTTTCTTGTCATTGTATAGTTATGCGGCACTGACAACAGTATTGTGCTAACACTTTTCCTTTTGGTGTGACTACAGATTTATTAATAACACAACCAGCTTGTTAAGGTTTTACATGACTGCATTACTCAGTGTTATGGCACTTTCCTTTTCAACATAACTTTATATTACAAATACATTGTGAAGATGGAAAGGAATTAGCCTTAGGGATCATCTTGGCGGCTGTTGTTGCAGTATGGCACCAGCTGTAACAAGTTTTGCTCTTGATCGACATGTCTTATGTCCTGAGTCAGAATGTTAGTCATACAGCAGAATGAATGCTGCTCATATCTACATTGCACAACCCGCTGTGCATTTCTGTTTCATAAATGTTATTGTACCTTGGAAGCCAGAAATAGTGGCATCTACAACTCCAGAAGGAGAGCTTTCAATATAATGTGTCCTCAGTGTGGAGAACTGTTAATACCCCAGTTATCTTGCATGCTTTCTCTTGTGGTTGTAGGTGTATTTTTTGTGGATAACGTCAATGTTTCAGGCATCAGTATATTTGTTTTTCCTGTAACCATCACCGTAATTTTAAGAACAACTTGCTGATATCTCCTCTTATCCTTTTTCTTGGCTGAGTCATTTGGTTTTCCCTTTCTGTCTCTGTGACGCCTGCCATCTGGTATGTAGTATGTTAATGTTACGTTAGAGCTATTCTTTTCTGAGCATGCTACCAGATAGCTGTATACTTTCTTACCAAAAGCCCTTGGATGAAAAAGGTGTGCTTTAAAGTTGCAACAATATATGGAGGTAAACACGAGTCTGTGTCATCATATTTGTTATAAAATACATTTTTTTAAATTAATTGTTTCATTACGTTTTCATCATCCACCTGTCAGTAACCTCAGAGCTCTGGTGTAGTGGTTAACATCAGTGGCCTAGGACCACAGCTGTCTGATTTGATAGATCTTTTGTGCCATATTTGGTGTGTAGTTTGTCCTGGTAAAGTAATGGACAGTAATGTTTGACTGTGTAGCCTGTACAAACTGAGAATGCTCACTGTGGATACTGGTGCCTGCTATAGCAGTGTTGTCCACAGACAGGAAGTAGAAAAATAAATCAGCTTTGTACAAGTGTACAGTGATTACCAATGTGAAGTGGCCAACTTAGCTGTCCAAGACAAGATCCTTTTGTGATTGTTTACATTACCATATAAGAAACTAAGGGTATGAGTTCCTAACAACCTTAATGTTATAATCCTGGAATTGAGGCCCCCAGTTGACTTTTGCCTGTTTGATTTAGTAAATTACGCAGTGACATGCAGGCACTGATCCCTGCCGTCCATTGAATATGGACCTCAACTGATTTGGACAACTGTGTTAATGTATAAATAAATTGAAAAGCTTAGTGTCTAATAAATGTCCCATCATTGAGTGGTACACAGATAATAACATTATGCGTAACTCATTCCACATGCAGGCTATGCCACCTTTGTTGTGTGAATTTTCTATATTTTCTGGGCTAAAGTACCATAAGAAATTTCCTATATCTGAATCCAGCCATACTTTAAGAAGTAGAGTTTACTGTAATCTCAAGGCATTGCTTGGTAATTACTTTATAGAATGGAACTGTAAGAGGAAAACAGCAATGTGTTCTTTTGCTGACTTGAGACTAAAGTGTATGAGCTGGTCCATTCACTGATACTCGGTCAATATTTATTTATTATTATTTATTTGACATTTGTTAATCTGGTTGGTCCAGCTGAGCCGCATGGCCCTTTTTTAGTGGAGAACTGAGGAGAAAAGCTCCAGTTGACAGGAATAATGGCATTTTATACATGGATCAAAAAATAAAAGCTTTAAACAATAATATACAATGTTGTAAATATGAACAAATATGAACAGCTAGTAATTTTATTTATTTATTTTACATTTGTTAACCAGGAAAGTTTATACTTGCTAAAATCAGAAAGGGACATTTCAGTGTTGTAGAACATTCTGAGATAGTTTCAACTCTTTTCAAGATACAAAAATTAATGAAGATAAAACAAAGGCAATAGCTGTAAAGTATGCACCCACACACAAATTGGTTTAACAATACCTATATTTATGGTGACATGATAAAATTAAGTACTTAGGAGTATGGATTAAAAATGATTTTGTTATAGCAGCTAAGGATATGTGGGAAGAGACTAAACCAAAGGTAATACAAAAACTGGGAGACTGGAAGCTCTGTTTTATGGATATGGATAGCAGGATACAAACACTGAAAATGTTTTTTAGTCCCTTAAGTTTTATACACAGGTCAGACATATTTCTATGAACCAGAGGAAAAGTTGTGGACAGTAATTATTAAAGAGTTGAAAGATTTTATCTGGGAGGGGAAGAGTTCAAGAGTCGAGTGGGTTAATCCAATCCTTCAAATAAAACAAGGTGATTTGGGATTTGAAGGGGTATTTCAGAGCTATACAGTTAAGGCTCATATACACAGCATAAGCAAAAAGCTGTAATTCGAAATGGAAAGGGATGATGAAGACAAAGGGAAAAGCTCAAGAAACAAGGAGAGAGTGGGAGTTTGGATGCAGATCCTTAAGGAGAACAATATTAACCGTACAGAATATGATACTCATAAAACAGCAGAAAGTAGTCAAAGAACTTAACCAACATGGGGATAGCGAAAGGAGAGTCTGTCGATAGGGGATGACTGCAATTAGGGGTACATAGAATAGGCAAAGGTTGGCTGGAATTTACAGCAGAAAACTGGCAAAGGAACCAAGGTATTGTGAGCAAATAATATGGAATAGAAAGGCAAAGGAATAGGAAGTGGCCAAGAATTTATTTGGACTGCAGACTAAAGACTGTCTTTATTTTATTTATTTATTTTATTTTACATTTGTTGACCGGGCTAGTCTAGCTGGATGCATGTCCATTTTCAGTAGAGGCCCGGGGAGAAAAGCTCCAAAAATAATAGAAATAATAATAATACATACATACTTTAAGAGTAATAACAGATAAAAATAGTAGCTGATAAAATGTGCAAAAAGTAAAAAAAAAGACTGATAACAGAGTACAGGCAAAGAGACAGAAAGAGGGGGATCCTAAGTGAAAGACCAGCACTGGTAGAGCTTTTAGTAGAACCTAGCACAGAAGCAGCTGTTTAAAAAAGTGATGATTAGCAGAACTTATAAATATTGCATGATAACTACAGGAATCAATCAGAGGAGGTTAGGAAGGATTTTAGAAAAGATATTGACTAAATTTCACAAGTTTAACCAGTATTGTCCTTTCTGCTCATTGTTTGTGTTACCCTTGTCAGCCACTTACGTGATGGTAGTATCTCTTGCTGTATTTTGTTGCTCTCTGTCTCTTCTCTGGTGTTTTGCTCAAAATGTGTCATACAGCAATTTGGTGGAGTGGTCTGCCACTGTCAGTTACACACCCACCTTATCAACGGACATAACACATTACAGGGCACTGCGCGACTGCTAGGTATTGTTGATACTGTGTAGTATAACCAGGCAGTCGTGTGGCGTTTTACATCTGCTCAACTAGCTGTATTCCTGTATACGTTAATACAGTAATTCCTGTTGGCTTTTATATCCCTTCTCACACTTACCTCTGTTTCTTTATACTTTAATCATTTCCTTCCCTTCACCTCAGGAATGTCGCTTCACTTGGAGCTTCACGTATATTTCCTGCTGAATACCAGCTCTCCTTTCAAGTTTCTTTCATAAAGGAAAATGCAACTGGACAGAGGAAATTGTTTTGTAGCAAATTATTTGAGAATAGTTTTGCAAGGGAGAGATTTGAGAAATGGAGACCCTGAAGAGGTGAGAAGAATCAGAATTGTACCTCGAGCTGTGGTTTGGGGCAGCTGTCTGTTTAGTCTCCATGAGAGCGATGTCCAGGCTCATTTTTAGATGTATTGATGTGTAATATCATATTTATTTATTTTTACTTTTTACATTCACTCTTACATACCTATTTTAGTACGTGCCTATGCGTATTAGACGTGCATTTAGTAAAATCTTGATTTCAGTATGCTAATTCCACACTTCGTATTCCCAGGTATTTAAGGAGCATTTTACTTTTTTTTCACTTCCACTTTAACATTAACATGTCCATCCATGGCATGACATTGTTACTCTTGTTAGCACACAGCTCTGCCTGTTGTTTCATATACAGCACTAACTGTGCAGGAACAGGACTCAAACCATTCAACTTCTTTTGGAAAAGGACACTGATGACTGGTAAAACCAGAGAACTTGAAGGAGTAGCCTTTATTACTCCAAACACCAGTAAACAACCACTTTCATACAACATAGCTTTCTATACTTATTTAAATACCCCACCATATCTGAGGGCTATTTAAAACATAAAATCACGTGAATCCACCATTCCATTAAGGGTATATCAGTGTCTTAAATTCCTGTACTTTAATACAAGTTTTTTTTGATTAAATAAAAGCAGCATTTTGCATGTTCTTTGGTTCCACGTTTGTGTTTTGAAATAAATTAAATGTCTTTAAGAAATAAATAGTTATATATTTGGCAATAGATGCAGGTGCTACAGCCTAGCAGCCCTGCTTGGAACATAGTTCTTGCTGCAGAATTTTCTTATGCCAATGGGAAGCAGTTGTTGTTAGAAGAGTGCATGCTTCTTATGCAAATAAATTATGATGATTAGCTGAAAGGTTAGGAAACTGACTTACCAAAGCTAGTGTATCAGACAAATTAAGCATGAAACATACAGAGATTTGTATTGCTTAACAAATGACTGGGTAGGAGACACCAATCCTGGCTCTACCTTACCTGATAGGAGACACCAGTCCTGGCTCTACCTTACCTGATAGGAGACACCAGTCCTGGCTCTACCATACCTGAGAGAGTGAGCATCCTGGTATTAGGACTCATTACAGTGAAATCCAGGTGTGGGGAAGACTGCTCCCCTGAGCATTTTTTTCTCTTAATCTCATTCCTGCATTATAGCTACAAACCTATCAGCACTGGACATGCCCCCCACCCCCAACCATGGCAAAAACATTGCAAGCTGGCAGCTGCTGCTTCTCAGTTTTGTTAGCAGCGGTCATCTTTTAAGCAGTATGTGACTGCAAACCTTACATGGAACTTTATATATTCATTATTTTGAAATAATTAGCGCTCTCGGTTTTGATGAGTCCAGAGCAATGCCAGTTGCCTTCCTTCATCTGGATAGAATGAGAATTGTGTTTCACCTCCTGCAAACACAAACTGAGAGGCTGTGCTTCTAACTGCTGGATAACTGCCTTAATCTGGTAGTTTACTCTGTCCACATCTTGGCTTATTGATGGCCAGCTCATGGGATAGTAGGCAGCTAGGTGTTGAGCAGTCCATTTGCTGCCATAACATATCCAGCCTACATTCTGTGATTATTCCACAGGACTTTTGGTGGTGTTATGTAGATATCTAGTTGAATCTCACTGTGTGCGTGACTTCGAGGAGTTTAGCACACCAGGCCTGCCAACAACGCCTTCTTTAAGTACTTCCAAATTCATATTCATTACTTCGGTAATTCTACCTTATCTGTCTTAGTCTTTTGCCACCCTTGCAGGATTTTGCAGCATTTTTTTCCCTTTGAAAACTATCCACAAGGGTTTTCTTGTTGTGTTGCAGAATCAGTGGCTCTAGAAGATCTCCATATATGGATTACTGTTTTACAGCAGTGTGTTGTATTGTGTGACGAAACACTATGAAACATTTGTAGGGATTATTTGTACTTTTTTTGACACTGCATTTTGGTGGCATCCATATTATTCTGTCCACGTGCATCCGATATTAGTCTGTAGTGAACTAAGGCATACAAGTAACCATCCAGACACACACATGAGCTGGTAGTTAAAACAACCATACTGTATATCATTTATTTTAAGAGAGCAATGTGCACAAAATGTATATACAGAAAAATAAATGCAATTAAAACATACATTATATTGTAATAGCAGCTTTATGATTCAATATTTGCCATAATAGGGGCTCAAACCTCCCAAAATAGGGACACATTTTAAATATTCCTCTTATAAACTTAGAAAGTTGCTAGAATAGCAAGTTTAGAACATGCAGTTTCTTAAGAATATGAATTCAAAGTCAAATACCTGTCATATTTGAATGACTTTAGTCATCAAAGATTTGCCAGAAAACTACAAATTTTATGAGGAGAACAGACTAAGAATGTAAGGCAAAAATCTGGACGGTTGAGAGGTATGGGCAGCAATCATTCCTAGTAGGTGATTTTGATAACTATTTCAATTCTCAGTAATTTACAGTCTCTAGAAAAGTAACTTGTAGTCATAGCTGCTTCTAAAGTTACGTCTGGTAGCTGCACACCATTAGGTAGATTGTTACTGTTAGGTTTAGTAAGTGAGGATTTGTCTGCTACACATCACTGTCAGGATGCATATGAGAGTCACAGTCATAAACAGCCATGGATTGGGTTACTTGTGACACATTCTGGTTCAAATGGTCCTTTAACGGTAGTTTTCGCAGTCACTTCACTGACTTGTGACAGAAGACGTTACTGTAGCACAGGTACTGTCTGCACTTTCTCATGGTTATGCCAACTCTTGATTCTGACAGTAAGACCTTGATGTCATCGACGTACCAATGATGGCAGATGCTTGTTGCTCTTACTGTGTCTTTGTTAGATTTCGAATGCTGACCCTATATCTTGATCATAACAGATGATATCTAGTCGATCTGTCTTTGTTTTTGCTAAATAGCTTTTGACCTTTGTTCTGGCCGAAACAAAACAGAAAATGCTGTTAACTTTGTTCTCAATTCTCGTCCCCATCAGCAATTATGACAGTAAAAGCCCTGTGAGCTGAAGTGGGGTGCTTCTAAATGCAAGAAGAACAGCATCCTTTATCCTGATAACACATTTTCTCATGATATTTCATACTATTTGGATGCCTGTATCAAACTGAACATATACTTCATGATATTTTTGGGAACGTGTTGTGTTGCAACTTATGCTGGTATAAAAAAAGCTTGAAATTCTGTGCTTACAAATGGCAAGCCATTATCTGTATTACGTATGCCAGAAATAAAATGCCAAGAAAAAAAAGTTGACTTCATGAAATGTTAAGACAGTTTGTAAAGTGGTACCTTTTAGTTTGAAGACCTCCGTTTACTTAAGAGTTTTAAACAGAACTGACTGAACTTTTAAACAAATCTTTGGAGTTCTTTTTGTAATGCACGTTGGAGATTTGACACTTTTTTAAGTTTTATCTCGTTAGATATTCCTGACTAAAGCAAGCCATCATGCACCTTTCATTTATTCTTCACAATTTCTAACTTGATTTCATGTATTTTCTCTAATATGAGACTGTCAGGTTAGTGTGGAACAATTACATGATTGGATCTGAACATCTTTTCCTGGTCATGAATTTCTTATCTGCACGTGTAGTAGCCGTATTCATATAGTAACCTTGCAGCATGCAGTAATACACCTGCAGTCTTCTGGGCTAAGTCATCATTTTGAAATTGATTTGGTATCACTGTTCTGCAGGAAAGATCTAGTTATCACTGAGCAGGAAGGCATTAGACCTAGTAGGACAGCTCCAAAAGCCAAACAGTAAATGAATTAGCTGTAATCTGATGCATTAAGAGGCTAGCCAGTACCATTAACTTATGGCGATAATAAGGTAAAACAAATTAAAAGCAGTCGGTGCTCACAGTTTTATGTACATGCTGGGCTATGATTATATTTGGCTGGGTGAGTTGGTGAGATGTTGGCCCACATATCATGTTAAAATTTTGGGGTATACTTATTGAGTGGGGGGGGGGTCACTGCATTTTCTTGTGAATTTCTGATTTTTTAGTGTTCCTGCTTTGCAGTCAACAAACCTATTGCCTGAGATGCAGTTCTTTTAAACTGACTGTGAAAAGTGCTGGATTTTAAGGTTTAGGTACCTTTGGAGGAGAGACTCAAAATGTGCCAAGGTTACTGCTTGAATATGATAAAGATAGAAGAGGAGGAGTTTGAGTTGCTGACATTTAGTATTTGATTTATTTATTTATTTAATCACTGTTTGTTGACCAGGTTATTAGTCCCACTAGACCACTGTCCTCTTTTAAAGGAAGACATGCAGTGGTATTCATATTGATTAGGGGTAATTTGGCTGGGATGCAGGAGAATTTCCATTACTCTGTTTTTTGATAAGTGCCATGGGATATTTTACATCTGTCTAAGCTGCCACCAACTCAGGCAGGTAAGAACCTGTTTCAACATGTCATCCAAAATGCAGCATACCTGTTAAGCTGCACTGGAGTGCCACTAGTGGAAAATTAATCAAAGTACTTTTTCTTTGTTTTTTGAAATACTCTAAGGATGCGTACTTTATTTTAGGGCTCATGATCACATTTTGCTGGTTGTAATAATAGCTGAAGAAGGAATCTTAGTTTTGAGGATTTAAAATAAAAAAGTCTCTTAGCTGTTAGAGCTTTATGATGTAGCAAAGGGCAGATTTCTGCCAGAGTTAATTATAATTTTCACTGCATTTCTTGAGTCTAGCTTGGTCCCCTCTACTTGGAGGTAGACAGTGAGTTCTCCTTTTCTTAAGTCAAAAAAAGAATCCTTAAGAAGCTCCTTCATGTAGATCCACATACATGTTTAACCACAATCATAAATTATTTATCACTATAATGGCATCTACATTGTGACCCTTGATACCTGAATTAGTTCATATGGATCAGTATGGGTTTACTTGTTCATAGGTAGGTACTAGGCTATCTGCCTGAAGGCATTTATAAGCCTAGCCAGAATGTGTTGGCTTTCGCCACCCCCTTAGATTAGTTCCCTGTGCCTCTGTCCAGCAGAAGTTGTTGTAGAAGGAAAATCTTCCATAACATTACCAAAACCCTTCTATTTTTGCAGGAAGCAAATACTACTGATAGGCACTTTGTTTATCATTTTGAACAGTAAAAGGACATTTGACCATGTTCACTGGAACTTTCTCTTTCTTGAAATGAAGGTGTTTAGTTTCCCCTTGCCTTTATTTCTGTCTTGGAAAGACTGTTTCGAGCGTTGACATCTCAAATAGTCAAGACCTCAACAAGGTTAATTGGGGTGTTTGAGGTGAGTAGGTCTTTAATGCAGTAAAAAGATCTGGTTTCCATAGTTCTCAACAAAATCAGGGACAAATCCAGAAATAATCAGGAACAATTTTAAAATATTAGTGCTATTAACCTGAGACACTGACAGAATACGAAAATGTGAATGAATACACATTTTCTGTTGTAAAAGAAGTCTATAAGTCTAATAATTGTCATTAGATATTAAGTGTATTTCAACACCTTTTTTTTCCGAAAGTCACCTGTTTTGGGAGGGATTAAAAGGGAAAGAGTTCAAGTTTTGTTGAAAATCAGGGACAGTTGATGCGTATGCTGGTTTCTGCCTTACTTTTACTGTTCTCCTTAACAAGTGTATGTAGTACTCTGACTTCTCAAAGGACTTAAAACTATTTACTGTATTTTTTTAATCAAGGTATTTTAGCAGTTTCACTTTGTTAGTGTGTCTTACATACCATCTTATATTTATACATTAGCTGATCATGTACGGACATTGGTTCTAGGACCCTTTTCAACCCTGACCCATGCCAAAAGGCATACAGTGTTTATGAAAAGTATGTTAGAGTCAGTGACACGCAAAGTGTATTGAAGAAAATGGCAGTCCTGATACACGAAATGTATTAAGACTGACAGTAGCGATCTTAGTTCTACAACAGTGAATTGCACAGGTAACATAACACATACGGTAGGTGCTTTGGATATTATGGAATTGGAAAATTTAAAGGAAGAGAAGTTTAAGGCAGGGAAGGCTTTGGTGGGGAGGGCCATGAGAGTTATTTCCACTATGTACAATATTTGTGGCACCTACTTTTGTGTGAGTAAAAGTTATAATATTTTAGTGGAGCCAGATGGACTGTAATGGGCAAGTTTGAGGTCTCTAACCTTTATTATTTGAGTAATGACATTAATAACTACCCACAATATGTGTTTTTTAAAGAAAATTACAAAAAATATCTAGGCTGTTGGAGTTACTTATGTCTGGAAGTTATTTATTCCAATTTAATGCTTCTAGTTAAGGAAACATTTTTGTTCTATGCCATGTGGTTAGGGTGGGCAAGTTAGTAGATCAGCTTAGACGTTCCTATGTGTGTATGTAATGTTCATAAAGTAATAGAGATTTTTAAGGGGGGCAGTATTAGTCATATAAGAGTTTGTGTGTCTAGACGGAAGGTGTTTTTTCCTTCCATGGGGCTTCTGTTTAATTTCTTAACTGTGACTCAGTGATGCTCCTAATGTGGATGAACCTGAGACTTTTTTTCCTTTTTTTTTGCAGTAGGGATAGGTTATGTGACGATCGCGTAAGTTGTTTGAAGATTGTAGAGCAGTGGTGCAGAGTAAAAATTCACACTGAGGTAAAAGCACATTGATGGCAGTTGTCTGGTACTTTATAAACTACCCTTAATGGGGAAAGGACTTTAATGGTTGGTTGCTGACTGCGTTGATGGAATGAAAACATTTTGTGAAGAATTAGTCCCAGGTATCTATGTCAGGTGACTCCGTGCACTGACTCGTGATCTGGGACTAGTGTACTAACTGATTTAGAGGAAGAATGTCTTTTACAGCTGCTAAAAATATAACTGTAGAATTTTTAGTGTTGAGGGATAGTTTTTGGTGAAGCCAGGTATGGAAAATGTTGAAATCATTTTGTAATAAGGAGTTTATTTAGTTTTGCGATCAGAAGATGACTATATCATCAATATAAAAATACATTTATGGGAAGAGCCCAAGGGAGATAATTGATAAACAGAGAATAAGAGGGAGCCTAATACCAAGCCTTTGGGTACCAGTGTTAGTGAAGGAGGATAGTGCTTATGGGGTTTTGATTGATGTGACAAAGGTTCTGTTGAGGAGATGACTTTATCAGAGATTCAGCTATCTTTTCAGGTTTTGCCATTAATCTGTTAGGGTCAAAGCAAAAAAAAAAGGTAATGTCTTAAAGTTGGTAAACAATGCATCTGTTTTCCCCTTTACGAAATTGGTAAAATCTCATTAGCAAGAGAAAAGATGGCAGTAGTTGTACTATATTTTGGTCTATAGCTGTGCTACATGGCTGAAAGGATGTCATATTGAGTAATAAACTGTATGATTTCCTTGTGTGTGTATGTATATATATATATATATATATATATATATGTATATACATATATATATATATATATATATATATATATATATATATATATATATTTCTCTGGTATTATGGCCTGAGGGTCCAGGTTAAGAATAGGGCTGTACTCTTCACCTGACCTTTGGTCGGATACCTGGGGTAAAGGTAGTACATTGTATGATTAAATAACTTTGGAATGGTTTTGATTGTACGAGAGAGATTGTACATATGTGATAGTGGGGCATTTGGGATTTGTTTACCAAGTGTGAGGAAGAGAGTGAATAATGTAAATACCACTAATTTTATTTTCAGGAATATTGTTCTATGTTTTTTTTTATTGACTTAAAGTAGAAGTACGGGCTGCCTAAGCAGGAAAAAAATAGCTGCGTTGGAGGGAGAGGGGAGATGTCTGCAAAGATGCTGAGTTTATATATGGAAGGGTTTACAAAAATAAAACTGCAGCCCTTTTACTAAAACAGCAGGTTTGACATCTGTTCATATTACATATTTTGCTCTTTTCCAGAATGCTGATATTATTAGATATTTCTTTTTGCTGGAATTAATAGTGCTATTTGTTCGTCATATTCATTACTGCTGCAATAGCCGTAGCTATATGGGTTATATATTGCGAGCTTCTAAAGCTTCAGGACACCTTCCGTGTGCTTAAACTGAGCGGAGATGCCTAAAATCACAGGTTTGAGCACTAAGCCCTTCAGAATTTTGCTACAGTTGATGACAACGTTGGTCTGCGGGTTTCGAAGGACCAATGGTCGTCTTCCACTGTTCCTTTGCTCAGCAGATGAATTCCCTAAAGGGAAAAAAGACTTGCACAAAAAAAAAATATATATATATATATATATATATATATATATATATATATATATATATATATATATGTATATTGTTTAAATGTGCTTTCATGGTTAGGAAAGTTATTTTTGTTTTTGTTTTAATGGACTGTCCTGAGATCTAACTGTACTTTTAAATGGGAGTGCAGTTTTTTTCCTATCAGTCTAAATTTTATTTAAAGTGGTTGAAAACCAGTTTTTTTGTAGAGAAATTGTGGTTATTTTACTTTTAGGGGCTGAGAAAATGTATTAAAGTGCTTTTTACTATGTTTTTGTGAAAAAGTGACTTTTACAACTTTAAAATTTTACCAACTTATGCTGTTTGTTTTCGCAGGTAAAGAGGCACAATTTTCATCTTGACCATGGAACGAACTACTGGTCCCCTTGCTCAGTCCTTCTAGCCACAAAAAGAAAAAGCTAATCAAATAGAATTAGCCACCACAGCAGGCTGGCAGTTTGCCTCAGCCACAGGTGGGTGACTCTGCTGTGGCCAAAGCCGGTTCCTCAGACCACTTATCTTTTACCCTGGATCCATCTAGTACTGCACCTACAGCCACTATGGACCATGGGTTAGCCATGTCTTCTGCAGCTGTTGGGATCCCCTTAGTGGGCAAGGGAGAGCCACTTTTGTTGGTCCTGGGAGAGGGGATCAGGGAATGCTTCCCTATATAGTCTGAATGTTGTGCCCTTTACTGGGAACGTTGCTGCTGCCATTAACAACACTGTTGGTTCCATTTTTTTCTGTGAAAAAGAAACAAAAAACTAAACATGCATCTACTGCTAAAATGTCCTTCAACAGGAGAAGTTTACTAAGTTTGGCTCAGAGTTTAATTCAGGTGATTTACCCTTCATATAAGGTGGTTTCTGGTAAAATAAAGAGGGATGCCCCTTTTCCTGAAGAGATTCAAGAATCTGCTTCTGAACAGGAATATAAAGGGACAGATGTAGGGTTTTCTCAGATTTCTGACTCAGACTCGGAGGAGAGTATGTGATTTTCCCTGTGGAGGTTTCTCTTTCTCTGAGACTATTTCCAGAATGTGCCAGTTTTTTCAGTGGAAGAACACTGACGTTTCTTATTCCCTCAGAAAACGTTATTAACTGTTATGATTGGAATTTCCAGAACCTTCACATATTCATGTCAGTGTGTCACTGCCTGCAGTTTTCTCTGACAGTCAACCTGCTTCCCCTAAAAAGGCAGATACATTCTATAAACTTTCTCAGTCTTTTGAAATGTCCTTTCTTATCACTGTTGCAGTATTCTTTACTCTTGGGATATCCTGTTGAGGGCAGTTAAACAAAAGCCTTTATACCTTCCAGACGTCATATGTCAGACGTATGTCCTATGTGCAAGTCGTAAGGTACTTATGTGATATATGGATGCCTAGTCCTTAGAGCATCTTTGCCATGAGTCCAAACACTACCTCTGGATTTGATCTGTAGACCGTTCACCACGCTGGTTTATCTCCTGAGTCTTGCTGGTTTATCTCCTGAGTCTTCTACAGATAAGTGTCCCATTCAGGGGTCCTTCCTTTCTTTTTTCCTCCTTTTAGTTTTTTTTTCTTACCATCCAAGAAGGCAAAATATGAGTGTGGGAGACAGATTTCCCATAAAGATAGACACAAGAAGTTAATTTTGTTTGACTGCTATGGACAGCCTTACTCAGTGTGATGTTTGTTAGGCATTTCTACCTAGGTTACTCCATAGCTGTTTATCATCCCTTTCAGTTTATTTGGAAAACCAGCCTGAAGCTATTGACTCATGGTACCATGATCGAATCTGCCCATCCAAACGTTGATCTGCCACTTTAGAATAAAGCGAAAAAAACATAGACTGAACCTGATGATCTCCATATTTCACTGGACTTCTCCCTCAGGTTGGATGAAGAACCTGAGGACTGTCTGGTGCTGACACCAGTCCTTCTGCTGTGATCCATTTGGAGGCTGACACAGAGCTGTTTACTCACATGCCCACCAAGGCTGTGTATCCCTCTGGTACAGATGGATATACGGAACCACTGCAGATTATATGTGAAGGGCTTGGGGGGGATTCTCCAAATTTTATTTGGGAAAGATGTGCATTGTACCCTCATTGAATCTAGGCAAGAGTCTGAACCTCCTAGACTTGTTAAAGCAGTTGTTCATTTAAAAAGGAAACAAAAAGAAACATGTGGCTTGTATGTCAAGAATCCTCACAAAGAGTGACAGGACTTTACTCGGGGAATGTTTAATGCCCTTATTGCCTTGAAACCCCCACAAGGGTTGTCTGTCCCTTCCTTTGTTCTCCAACCATCTAACCCTTCTTAGAGAAGTTGGGATTCTGAGTCTTCATATGAAGAGTTGGATTCTGGTGAAGAATCCTTAGTTATTCCTCCCACATCCACTCTCCTTTGGCCCTGGGGTCTGATAAAGAAGATTCTTAGTCCCCTGACTCTCATTTTGAAGCATTTTCCTTTAGGGATACAGTGCTCTGTATGATGGAACACTTTAAATAGGACTGTTCCCATGTTTACGAGGTTCATAAGATATAGTATGAATTCTTGAACGTAGACTCACCCAGACCGTCTGCAGTCTCCTTCCTTAGCTGCCCTTTTGGAGGGTCTGTATTAGATAATTGAACTTTCAAAAGTTCAACTGTCATATGGTCGACACCATATGATCGAACTTTTAAAAGTTTGAATATCTTAATAAAAAAAATAAACTACACAAATAACCTACCTGAACGTTTTAAGCAGGGGAGCAAGCCCCCTTGCACCGCCCACGTAGGGGGGCTGTGCCCCCCACACCCCCCGGTCTTTAAATATACCAACTCCGAGATCGCACTACAGTGCAGAAAAGGGAAGTCTTCCCATTCTGCACTGTACGGAGATCTCCGTTAAAACGTTTCAACTTTCAAAAATTTGATCATATGCTGTCGACCATATCACAGTCGAACTTTTGAAAGTTCGATCATCTAATATAGATGCCTTTTGGATACATTAAAAAGCAGCTTCTCTGGCTCCTAGTATTGGAAAATAGTTTATATTTCTGCTACTTTGGCTTTTCTCTCTCTTCTGGGTGGGGTGGGTTGACTGGTATGCCTGATTCATACTTTAAGACTTCTGTTCTTTCTTTTCTGAGTTCTGCCTATCGGATAGCTCACCATTCCATTAAATGGAGTTATGATACAGCTGCATCTGGTTCTGTCATGAGGAGATACTCTTAGTTGTGCCTTCACATATTGCCTGAGAACATTAAGGCCACATATTTAGATTCTTCCTCAGACATCTAGAATCTTTTCAGCACTGCTGCTGCAGAATTGTTTAAAATCAAGAAAAGAGCAATGTTATGCAAGAGCTGATGCAATTTTTTTTGTTTTCCCATTACCCAAGTTCCAGAGGAACTGTGCACCCAAATCTTATTTTGTCTATATGCAGACCTGATAGCCTGCTAGGAACAAGATGGTTACTAAGCAGAATTTCTTAGACAAACTCACTCAAAGTTCTAGAGGACATCATGGAGGATGACCTGGAAAACAGGTGCCTTTTTGGTTTATTTTCTTTTCCTTGGACAGGAATGTTCCTGTATGCTTTTTCACTGATATCCAGGGTACTTCTGAAGATTCACAAGGAATCTCCAAACATCATTGTGGTGACTCTGTTCTGGCTCATGCAATACTGGTTCTCCCTTCTTTTGGAAATGGCCAGTGGTAATTACCCTAAGCCTCCTCACATAGTGGATCTACTCACAGAAGAACAGGGGTGTTTGATACACTCATACACCAATCAACTTTGACTGCCTGGAGGTTAGGGTCGTAATTCCCTTTAGGCACCTGTTTAGTAAGGATGTGCATCAGTTACTAATGGAGGCAAGAAAGCCTACTATAGAAAATCATATATTACAAATGGAAAAGGTTTTATTCTGGTTGGTGCCAACAACATAACCAGCAATCATGCAAAGCTAGTCTTTTATCTGGTTTTATAATGCTTGTGTTAGTTACTACCCTTTGGCCTTTCTTATTTCTCCATCAAAGTTCATTTATTAGCCCTTTCAGAATGTCTGCCTGTGTATCCTCCTCTTTCAAGGCATTCTCATTTTAGAATGTTTTTGAAAGGGTCTTTGTGTAAGAGACCTCCAAGAAAATTGGTGACTCCTCCTTGAGATCTTAATTCTGTACTAATGAGGCTAACACTTGTTCCATTTGAACAGGGCAGCACAGGCACAAAAGACCACAGCTGGAAAGCCAAAATTAATAATCCACAGCTTTCTTCCCTCAATGCAGGGACTTCCTCAGAACAAAATGTATAGAACAACCCAGCCCTTAAATACACATCCAGTTAAACCAATTAAAAATACAATTACAAATTAATTCATTAATGGACAAGTAATAACATGTCTCAAAGAAAAAAACAGCATGAAAAAACAAAAAAAAAACAAACTCATCCCCCACTGGGCACAAAAACCTATCCTAATATACTTTTTAACTTTAAAATACATGATATATTAGTGGCCTCATTAATACCTGGATATTCGGTTGCATTTAAGCGCAACTGTCATTTCAATTCACATATATCCAGGTGTATGTCCAAAAATTTCCCTTGTGAGTATTTTACTAATTGTTGTATCACTAAAACTTAAAATGGTGGTCACTATACTCCTTAATGTGTCTACACAGGGCATTTGTGATTCTACCTTTTTTAATGTCCATTAAATGCTCACTAATTCTATTCTTAAAAAATCTACTTGTTCCATTTGAACCAGCTCATCTGACTGACTCATAGATCTTACAGAAAACTGTTTTATTGATTGGTCCGACATTTGCAAGAAGAGTATCTGAGTTCTAAGGTCTAATGGTTAGTCACCCTGTCTGTTTTTTTCATAAAGACAGGGCTTCTTTGAGAACTAATCCTTCTTTTATGCCTATAGTGGTAGCTGCGTTTACTTCAACCCAAACTATCCATCTCTACATTTTCTTTCCTGAACCTAAAAATGAAGGCGAAAGATATCCGAGGTATCCACACATAACTCGGTACTATCTTGACAGAACAGAATCTTTCAGATCTGCAGATCAATTGTTCATTTCTTGTGAAGGTAAGAAGAAGGGGCAACCTGTGTCAAAAGTGGCTATTTCAAAATGGTTATCTCTGGCTATTACCATTTGTTGTTCTCACCACAACAAAATTGTTACAAGCAGGGTCAAGGCCCACTATACGGAGGTCTTGGATTCATCTATGGCTTTTTGGAAAGGGTTGGATTCAATAAGTATTCTAGAAGCTGTAGCTTAATCTTCTATGCACACTTTTTTGTTTTCTTTTATTTGGTATTTGTTTACTTGGAAAGTCTGACTTGGATAACATGCCCTTTTCAGTAGAGCTCCAGGGAGAAGAGTTCCACATAGACATAATATGGTTGCAGCTAAGTAAAGTTATTACAGAACCTAATACAGAAGGATGATATATTAAATGGTAAATAATCTACTTCAGTTCATACAGTGTTAACCTATACATACATGTTGCAAGTATTTGGACAGATATAACAAGCTGAAAAAGAATGTTGTCAATATTTAAAGTATTCACAAGTTGTAGTTGACAGAGATGGCATTAAACACACTGTATGCACTCTTTGGAAATAGATGACTAGATAATGTAACCAAGACAAAAATATATTTGTCCTTCATGTAAGAAATAAATGTTATTAATTCCTTCTCTCTGAATATAGTTAGAGTATGATGGGTTTAAAAAGTAAATAGTTTTACAAACCATTACAAGCTTGATTCCTTCACTAGGTCTAGATCAGGCTTTCCTTGGACCATTCTTGAGGGGTTTCTGGACCCCCTTCCCCTTCCACCCCCCAAATGTACTAAGCTAGGGCTATCTGCCATATAGCTATGGTACTCCAGCAGTGATCAATATGAATATAGTACAGTTGTGTAAGTAAACGTACCATAACAGTCCATATTCAAATGATCACTGCTGCAGTAGCTTCTCCTCCTTCCACCCCCCTTTTGTTTTCTGATTATTCCAGGGTGTGTATATATGTATATATTTTTACTCCTAGTTATGCCCTGTCTGGGCTCAGCCTCCCTCTCTCAATTGGCACAAAAACCTGTGATTTTCTGGCAGCTCAGCTTGAACTCCCTAATGCTTTGCACATGTGGAAAGTACCCTGAAGCTTTGTAAGCTGGCCGACTGTTATATCCTTGTCGGTATACAACCCATATAGCTAATGCTACTGCAGCAGTGATCATTTGGTAAGTTTACTAACACAACTGTTCTTTGTTGGCCTTTGTTTTCTTAGTGCTGATCCTTGTGTTTTCCCCCATATTATTAAATGGGTCTTTTTGATCCCTGGATTTCAAGGGTGTAGCCTATTTCTGAATGGGACATAGAATATCCACGATTAGTGTTACAACCTCATCAGGGTAAGTGCATTAAAGTTGTCCAGTCTGCTGAAAGGAATTCTTCAGCTGAGTGTCTTGTGAGCTTTATGCAGTGGTCTGACTTGTTATATAATTTGGAGGAACTTTGTCGTTCGATTCTGCTCAGAGACTATTACATTCTGATCACTTATTGAATTGTGTACAGTATGCAGATGTTTTTGTAGTGTGTATTATGCACGTTTCCTTCTGTAAAGTCCAACGTCGTTACATTTAGTAAAAGTCTCCTGAATTATTGATTGTCACTTATTGAATTGTGTACAGTATGCAGATGTTTTTGTAGTGTGTATTATGCACGTTTCCTTCTGTAAAGTCCAACGTCGTTACATTTAGTAGAAGTCTCCTGAATTATTGATTGTCACTTATTGAATTGTGTACAGTATGCAGATGTTTTTGTAGTGTGTATTATGCACGTTTCCTTCTGTAAAGTCCAACGTCGTTACATTTAGTAAAAGTCTCCTGAATTATTGATTGTCACTTATTGAATTGTGTACAGTATGCAGATGTTTTTGTAGTGTGTATTATGCACGTTTCCTTCTGTAAAGTCCAACGTCGTTTCATTTAGTAGAAGTCTCCTGAATTATTGATTGTCACTTATTGAATTGTGTACAGTATGCAGATGTTTTTGTAGTGTGTATTATGCACGTTTCCTTCTGTAAAGTCCAACGTCGTTACATTTAGTAGAAGTCTCCTGAATTATTGATTGTCACTTATTGAATTGTGTACAGTATGCAGATGTTTTTGTAGTGTGTATTATGCACGTTTCCTTCTGTAAAGTCCAACGTCGTTACATTTAGTAAAAGTCTTCTGAATTATTGATTCCCATTACCTAGTTTTCAGGTCTCCCAGTTTTCTTCAGAAGTTAGTGTAGAGGGTTAAGGCTTTGACATACTAATGAGGTTTATTTCTCAGTCCACTGGGTCCCTGAATTTTGCCTATTGTGCAACTCTGAGCCAGTCACTATACCAGCGAGTGCTCCCAGATTTTTTTAGCTGATTTTTCCTTCCATGTGTGCCTGCCATCAAGCGACTCCCAGTGGGGAATCTGTCCATTCATTATGTCCGAGCATTATGGGGCGTGACACTTATCCAGATGGGCTGTCATACAGGCAGCCATAAAGGTTGCTTTTCCCTTGCCAGCAGTGAAGGTGTTTGTATGACCTAATCCTACCCTCTTGCAGGAAATGGGACACCCACATAACCACAAAAGGCCTTCCTTTCTAACCGCAGTTTCTTGTACTCACACATGAATGTTACCTACAAATGGTGATTGGTGAGCTGAAGGCCCACCATCAGGACATGCACAGGGATGCCTGCCCTCCTCTGAAGGACTGTGGTCTAACGTGTAATATTCTGGCCTGCTTTCTTCACTAGGATGTTATGACCATCCTCCTCTGCCTGCTGTCAGTTACCCGAGTCTCTAATCGAACTTGTATCACCTTGGCCATAGTCAGGGCTTTATCTCTTTATGTCACCACAGCTGGCTCAAAATGAGGCAGTTATGTCCAGTGGCCTTATTTGTTTAACAAATAAATATGCGAATCCACTTATTCCGTCAGGTATGGAAATGATGGCTGATGTTTTGCCATTTTTAAACTGAAATATATTTATCAATTTGCTAAAGAAAGCTTTGTCATTTTAAAACATGTTTACTGTGTGTTTCGTAGTGACTTAGTGACTGCGTTTAGTGGATAGTGTCACCACCACTGAAGAATATTAGGGTCCAACCTAACACTCTCATACTGGGTGACTTCAACTTCCCTTCAATTAACTGGGAAAACTACTCATGTGCCAATACACTTGCCCAACGTTTCCTGGAATTCATTAATTCCAATGGCCTGGACCAGCTTGTTCTTACCTCCACTAGAGGTAGCAACATCCTTGACCTGGTCATTACTAACATGGGAGACCATTGTTCTACACCAATAGTCAACTCCTCCCTGGTTAGAGCCAACCACAAACTAATCACCTTGGAAATTCGCACCCCCCCCCCAAAGGTAACTTCTCCAAACCTACCTTTCGGCTCCTAAAAACAAAGGTGGCTAACTTCACGGCACCCATGCAAATGGAAAATAGATGCATGACCACTGAATCATACACCAATGGCACTGTATGAGCACATACACAAATGCATGGGTCTTGCCATACCCAATAGAACCACTACGCTCTCCTCCAAAAAAAGGAAACCAATCTGGTGGCCCCCTGCCATAAGCAAACTTTACAACAGAACGAGGAAACTGATGCAGAATAAGGTAAAGTCCCAAGACTGGAAAAACTCCCTTATCAGCCTCAATAAAAAGTTGAAACCCCTCATCAAATCCTCTAAAGCTAGCTATGAAAACAGAATTGCAACAGATAGTAAAGACAACCACAAGGCCTTCTATAGTTATGTAAAGCATCTCCACGGCAATACTCAGATTTGCTCTGAGCTACTGCACAATGGTACCTCCTATACCGAGCCAACAGATATTGTCAATATATTGGCCGACAGATTCAGTGCCAACTTTACCCCTGCCCCCCCCCCCCCCCCCCCCACCAAGGGACCAATCACAATACCAGTGGATTGCCAGGCACCTAGTATTACTGCTGCACAGGTTAAAACAGCACTGTCCAAGGCCAAGAATACAGCTTCTATGGGACCTGACACTATCCCTGGCTGTGTTCTACATGCACTACAGAGTGAAATGGCACCTCACCTGTGTGGCCTGTTCAATCACAGCCTCACCTCAGCTTTGTCCCTACCAAATGGCGGACTGCTACAGTCATCCCATCTCCACATAGGAGGAGTGACTACAGAGCCTGGGAACTATCGCCCCATTACCCTGCTGAGTCTGATATGCAAAGCTGTGGAACGCATCATCATGGACCTAATAAACAAGGATATAGGGAATTTCCAAACTCTGGATCTCGCACAGTTTGGTTTTGTGAAGGGTAGATCATGCCTGCTCAACTTGGTCAACTTCTTTGAGTCAGTCACCAGATCTCTGGATGAAGGCAAGGTGGTTCATACAGCCTGCCTTGATCTGGCCAAGGCCTTTGATACCATTCCCCACTCAGGAATCAAAGAAAAACTCGCTAAGCTAGGTATCAACCCCTGTATCACTGGGTGGTTTGCAAACTGGCTCACAGAACCCACAGTGTGAAAGTAGCTGACTCCAAGTCAGACTGCAGACCAGTCACAAGTGCAGTCCCACAGGGTTCGGTCCTTGGTCCTCTCCTGTTTGGTATCTACTTCTCTGAAGTCCAGGCCAACATGAAGGGACTCTGGCTGACAAAGTTCGCAGATGATTGCAAGTTGGGAGCTATTATTAACCCCCAAGTGATGTTGACATCCTACAGAAAGGCCTCACCGAGACCAACAACTGGTGTCAGAACCATGGCCTTAAGCTCGATGCCAAAAAATGTGTCATCATCCCCCTTGGAAAAAACCCGGTTCCCTTAAATTACCACATTGATGTAGTCCACTGAACATAGAAGGCGTTGTAAGAGATCTGGGAACACAGGTTGACAGCAACCTCTCATGTTAAGTTGTCTATCTCGCCTTCATTCTTGCTGGATGGGTTCGGAGCCGACCTCGGCTCCGACTCGGCCACTCTAAAAGCTCGAGAGTTGGTTCCACCGGCTCGAGGCTCCCCTTATATCCCACAATGCTAGGCGAGAGTTACCTCAGATCTCGTTTGCCGCTACAGCTTCGAGGTTGGTTGCTTCTACCGGTTCCTGGTGAGTGTTAGCTTTTTCTTCAGTCAAGAAAACAAGATTTCGGATGGTCACACTGCAATCCATTCTTCCCCTTCTGGGCAAAGGAAACTGGATGTGCTCTATAGACCTTCGGGATGCGTACTATCACATAAAAATGAACAGACGCTCCAGAAGATTCCTCCGCTTCAGGCTGGGAACCAGTCATTTTCAGTTCAGGGCCCTGCCCTTTGGTCTCACCACTGCCCCCCGGGTGTTTACCAAATGCATGGCAGTGGTAGCTTCTCACCTGAGACGACAAGGATTCCAGGTGTTTCCATATTTGGATGACTGGCTTCTCACAGCTCCCACCAAGCATCTCCTTCTGATGGCCAGAGATTATACTTTTCGCTTGTCAAAAACTGGGTATTTCAATAAATTGCGAAAAGTCTGTTTTGTCGCCTTTGTCGCACTATTACCTACATAGGTGCAAATTTAGATACTATAAACATGTCTGCAACGCTAACGAACCAAAGGATATCAGACATTCACAAATTGGTGTCACTTCTTCTCAACAACAACAGAGCCAAAGCCAGGTTAGTTCTAAAGGTGTTGGGAATCATGGCAGCGTCCATACCTCTCCTCCCATTGGCCAGATACCACATGCGGATCCTTCAGTGGATGCTTTTTTCTCAATGGTCATACCAGGAACTTCCAATGTCTCACACCATTATGATCACGCAGGCGTGCAAAAAGCATCTCATGTGGTGGATGTCTTCCCCCCAGCTCCTGTCGGGAAGACCATTTGTTCCACCTCCTCCGGTTGCTACTCTGACAACGGATGCCTCCCTGATCGGGTGGGGGGGGCATTATCAGGGCAGGACAGTCCAGGGCACATGGCAACCAAACGAATGCCACTTGCACATAAATGTTCTGGAGATGAGAGCAGTGCTTTTAGCGTTGCAAGCCCTTCAAGACTCTCTTCCCTTGGGAACGATTGCAATCCAGACAGACAATATGTCTGTAGTGTGGTACATCAACAAACAAGGCGGAACCAGATCATACCCCTGTGTCGAGAAGCACTCAGACTGTGGCAATGGGCGATTTCTTCTCAGCGTTTTCTGATAGCAACGCACATCCCCGGAAGTCCAATCACATTGCGGACAAGTTGAGCAGAGCTATACTCATGCCTCACGAGTGGTCTCTGAAAGACTCTGTAGTGAGAGAGATATTTCTCAAGTGGGGTCAGCCTTGCTGCGATCTTTTTGCTACTCCCCAAAACAGCAAGTGCAGAGAATACTTCACTCTATTCCCTTTACCAGGCCAACCCAGCAGGGACGCTCTAGTCCAAGTATGGCCCCGGGGACTTCTGTATGCATTTCCTCCTTTCCCTCTGATCTCTCAAGTAATACAGAAAGCTATCGCTCAGAAGGCCTCATTGATCCTCATTGCTCCTTACTGGCCTCGACAAGTGTGGTTCCCCTTTCTACATCGTTTTCTCTTGAGCGACCGTGGAGTCTGGACCTAGTTCCAGATCTTTTGATCCACCAATCGGGTCAGTTTCATCGCTCCCTCCCCTCTCTGAACCTCACTGCTTGGTTCCTCCACTTCCAACCGTAGCCAGGCTTCCTCAATTATCTCACTCGGTTAGAGATATATTGATAGCTTCCCATAAATCTTCCACTCGAAAGATTTATTTGAGTAAGTGGAAACGTTTCTCATACTGGGCACGAGGAAAGGACATAGATCCTTTCACCGCTTCCATCCAACTAGTCCTTGATTTTCTAGCTGAACTCTTCCATGCAGGTTCATCTCCATCTACTCTTAAGGTTCAATTGGCAGATATTTCTAATTTTCATGTGGGCATTTCTGAAACTGCCCTAATGTCCCACAAACTTTGCAAAGCCTTTTTGAAAGGAGTTTTTCTTCTCAGACCTCCTATAAGAAATCCTCCTTCTCCTTGGGACCTAAATTTAGTTCTTGCTTCTTTGATTCTTTCCCCTTTCGAACCTGCAGCTTCATGTTCCTTGAAATTATTATCATGGAAAACTCTCTTTCTGGTGGCTATCACATCAGCTAGAAGAATTTCAGAACTTCAAGCACTCAGTTGTCGTTCTCCTTATCTCTTGTTCCATAAGGACAGAGTTTCCTTATGAACTAACCCGTCCTTTTGCCTAAGGTGGTTTCAACATCAAATCTAAACCAATGCATTGACCTCCCTGTCTTTTTCCCAGAGTATTCAAATAGGTCTGAACAAAAATTACACTGCCTGGATGTTCATCGTCAATTAAGGTACTACTTGGACAGGACGAAACAATTCAGAAAATCTGATCAGCTGTTTGTCTCCTATGCGGAAAGCAGAAAGGGACTTCCAGTTTCAAAGGTATCATTATCCAGATGGCTAACATCTCTGATTACCCTTGTTTATGAGATTAGACACCAAAACTGCCTAATAAACCTAAAGCCCATTCCACCAGAGCTTTGGCTACTTCTCTAGCCTTCCAAGACAGACTGCCTATTGACACCATTTGTGCAGCGGCTACTTGGGCTACTCCTCACACTTTTATTTCCCATTATAAGTTGGATTTAGCTTCTAGGCATAGAGCTAATTTTGGTTCCACTGTTCTCAGGAGTCTGTTCCGTTAGGCCACCCGGGACAAGGTGCTAGGGACGTGGTCCCATCCAGCAAGAATGAAGGCGAGATAGACAACTTAACATATAGAAGTTATGTTCTTACCATAACGTTCCATGTTAGTTGTCTTCTTCTCGCTTCTTCTTGCCCCACCCTCCTTCCCCCTGGCCTGGACAGACCTAGAGGAGTTGTGATCGTGACCTCTCTTTCTACCACCTCTTTCTTAGTCATATGCTATTTTGCATATTTCTTGTTTCAGGATGTAGGTCACCCCTTTTCTTCCTGCTGTTAGAGGTGGATTCTATTTACAGTTATACTGTTATTGATATAAGCTGGGTTAGCTTACAAACGAGATCTGAGGTAACTCTCGCCTAGCATTGTGGGATATAAGGGGAGCCTCGAGCCGGTGGAACCAACTCTCGAGCTTTTAGAGTGGCCGAGTCGGAGCCGAGGTCGGCTCCGAACCCATCCAGCAAGAAGAAGGCGAGAAGAAGACAACTAACATGGAACGTTATGGTAAGAACATAACTTCTATTTTTGACCACCACATTGCCACTGTGGTCAGAAAGTCCTTCTGTGTGGCACATCGCATTACAAGGGGTTTTGCATCCAGAAAGAAAGAGGTAATTGTCTCCCTCTACTCTTCCCTCATTAGGCCATTCATAGAGTACAATGCCCCATTTGGCATGTACCTCACTAGACACCTGCAACAACTGGAGAGGCTACAAAAGTACCTCACAAAGAGGATCCTAGGCCTTAAACACTTGTCCTATATGGACAGACTCAAAAAACTCTAACTATTCTCTGTCTCATATCGCCTACTTAGAGACAATCTCTGCTTGACTTACAAAGCCATGTCTGACTCAGCTCTGTTAGAAATGCTACATCTAAAGAAATCCCAGTCCCTCCACACCACACGCTAAAGAGACCTCAGCCTCATTACCACAATCAACAGAACACAGGTTCATAACCCAGAGACTGCCCATGCTTTGGAGTAGACTTCCCATGCCATGCATGTCAAGCAGAGCACCTCACTGGCCTTCTTCAAGAGAAATCTTGATGAGTGGATAGGAAATAAAAAGTTCACCCTGGGGCTCACTCCAGTGGCTGTACTCGACAGAGGCACTGGGAACTAAGGTTGGGTGGCACAATGCCAGGGTAATCCTATGGGCTAGGCTTGTAAAGGTTCCAGGGCCATTAGCCTAGTACACACCTATGAACCTATTTCTGCAGTACCTCTCTATATGCAAACAGCAGATGGGGCAAATATTTGTCTCACTCACTCAAATGTGCATAGCATGGTCTTTAGTGTAGAGCTTACCCTCTCCAGAAGACCATTAATCTAGGGGTGGTAGGGAGTGGTTTTAAATGCTTCACACCACAGTGCTTCCACAGACAAGCCAGCAGGTCTAACATGAAATTGGCACCTCTGTCAGTCAATAAGTATTTTTCTTGGGAAACCTACCCTGCTGAAAATCTCTAACAATGCATTTGCCACCTTCTTTGTCATGATAGAAGACAGAGCCACCACCTCAGGGTGTCTAATAGCATAATCTACTACCACCAGGATAAACTTCATCCCTGTGGAACTTGTCATACTCAGAGGCCCCACAGTATCCATAGCTACCCTCTGAAATAGCTCCTCAATCACAGGCAAAGGCATCAAAGGAGCTTTGACTCTGTTTTCTGCCTTGCCTACCTTTTGGCACTGCTCACAGGTCCAGCAGTACCCTGTCAGATCCCTGGCCAATAAAAGTTCTGGATAATATGTCTCTTGGTACGCTTTATGCCCATATGACCTGCAAAAGGAATGTCTAGGACTACGGCTAGAAGTGCCACACGGTAGTGTCTGGGCCACACCAACTGCTGTATTACCTCACCCTCTAGCCCTCCCTTAGGGGTCCTCTCTGTGTACAGTAACCCTTTGTTCCAGTCTACAGTCTCCCATTTCTTTGAGAATCAGGTGCCTCCTTAGCTACCTCCCTCAAGTTTTGTAATGTAGGGTCTGAATGCTGAACCTGTCTCAGTTCTACATTTGTGACTGTTCCCAGCTCCCTTTACACTGGAAGCCCGGTCTCCTATGACAGCTGTGCCTCACTGTCAGCCTACTCACCTCTGCCCTTGCAGTCACCCTGTCCATGGGAACATCAATACCTACCAGCATCTGTGGCTCACTTCCAGGTTCACTGTTACAGGGTAGGTTCCTTCCTGAAATAGCCACCTCACCAGTCCCAGCTTCAGGTGTGGGGTCTGTCTGGGTCTCCCAGGCTGCCTGAACTACATGCCTGTCTCCAAGCCTGACTGCAAGTAACTGCATGCACACACGTTACTGCATTATCAAAATATGAACCTAAGTGGCAAACCTAATACTTACAACAACAGGGTCATTTAACTAGTATTAACTATACAAATAAAACCTGAATTGGAAATGTACATTTAAATAAAATACATGAAATGTATACTCAGAAAGCCAGCCTAACCAGGGATAATTCAGGATAGGAAATGTGTTCCAAAAGAAGGAAGCAAAAACCTGTTTATGTAATGTTCGATCCTCAGCTGGGGTGCCTTCTGTGCAGAGTCTGCATGTCCTCCCTATGGTCGCGTGGGTTTCCTCCGGGTGCTCCAGTTTCCTCCCACATCCCAAAGACATGCTGTAGGTGGATTGGACACACTAAATTGGCCTTAGGTGTGAGTGTGTGCATGTGTGTGCCTTCTGTGGAAGGTTGAGCGCCGGGCTGGCAACTCGACACCGTAAAACTCCACTGCTAATCATGAGCGGACAGTGATCCGCTGTGGCGACCCCTAACCAGGAAAAAGCCGAAAGAAGAAGAAGAAGATATATTCAACTAATGCATCTAGTCTACACTTCTGCAAAACAAAACTGTAGAAAACAAATCATATACAGATAATTAACAAAAACTAAACATTATAACTTTTGAAGCTGAAAGCCTAAATTAATAAAATGCAAACACCAGGGATTAGTATAATGGTTAAGGTATTTACTGCACAGACGCAAGGTACAGGATTTGATTCTCACCTTTGGAAGGGAAATTGGCCATTTTAAGCCTAGCCTACAAGGGTAGCTAGTAGAATACTTACTTATGAACCTCTGAACACTGCAAGTCACAAATCATTATGTTGTAATCCTGTGGAAGCATTATGATCTGTGTTACTAGTGATTTTGACATAATATATGCTGTGAAGGTTTCCCTGTGTTTTAGCAGACATTTGATGGAGGAATGTTAATTAAGATCAGGGGGATGCAGGGATGTAACCTGATCTGTCACAGCAGTCTTTTTGACCCTAGAAGGGAATTGGGATTTTGTACATTGGTACAGGTGGAGTACAGTATGTAAAATGTGGAAATGGAAATTTGCAGTGTGTCCAGTGGCTGAATTTGTTTAAGCTATATACTCTGCTCTACTAAAGCAACCATCTAAAATCAGCATGGAAGGCAAATTTCCATCCTCCATAAATGCAAACACACAATCAAATGCTGAATGCTGCACCCTCAAAACCGCAATAGACAAGCATCGTAACATATACAACAGGTTACAGGTTGGGAGGGTGGCCTAATGGTTAAGGTGTTTGCCTTACAAACACAAGGCGCAGGGTTTGAGTCTCACAAGGGGTAATTGGCTAGGCTTGAAATGGCTCGCAAGGGCAGTTAGCTTAGTACTAATCTATGAACCTATGAATCTATGAACATACACACTCCTGAGTCCCCAAAAATGGTGGCACAAGCTGCATTTATTTTTAGTGTCCTGTGCAAGTGTTGGGGCATACATTCTTCATACCTGCACAGTCCATAGGAAGTTGTACCTAGTAGTGGAAGTTGGTGAAAACGGACACCTGAATCTATGAATCTACAGTGTGCACTTGCTTGGCAAAATATCTCTTGCAGCCTGAAACTTGGTTGCTGTCGAAATCAAGATTGTAGCAACTGACAATATGCTAATGAATCCTGACTACAGAAACAAGTGATATAGGTATGAGAAAAAAACATGACACTGTTTTTGGAGGTGCTTCTTGACTTCGGATATTTTTGCTGAAGATTTGTAGCATACTACTAAGTTTCAAACAGGGAAACAAAATGTCCTTCAGTATCTGATGGGCTGTAATCCTGTCATCAAAACTATATTTTCCTCTTCACCATCACACAATCAATAATGTCTAGTTTTCACCTCTGTATTTTATAACTGATGAACATAACAGTAGCACTACAAATGGAAAAATAGGCAAAATTAAATGTGGGGAAGTGTTTATATGTATATTAGCATGTCAGGATGCTACCCTTTTGACTTTTGTTCTCTTAAAAGAAAATTACAGTTAAATTTGATAAAAACGGGCAGCAGATAAGAAAATAATTATTTGCTACTCTGCTTCACACCTCAGAAGTTAAGCATTAGTTGGCACCTTCAAACTGGTGTAACATTTTGAATAGAGCTCTACGCTAACTGGTGTAACATATTAAAAAGAACTCAACACTCCACATATTTTAGACCTGTAACTTGATATTTTCAGGCATCTAATGACAATTATGTGCATCCTTCCTTGTTTATGCTTATATTTGAGAAACTGGCCTTTTGCATTTGTTAATGTATAAAAGATCCCTTATATTCACTGTGGAAATTAAATTCCTTTGGCTCTTAATCCCTGCAAAGAACTGACATTCTGTGCAGAATTAGCTTCTCTGCCTTATGCTTGTTGAGTGTGAAGAAAGGCTCTGTCTCCAATGTGATGCTGAATGTAATTAAAGGGGTGAGAAGAGCATGTTTAACTATCATTAGTACCCCTTTTGGGGTCTGAAAAAATTATGTGTTTGTTAAAGTGGAGGAAGTAGATTTTTGTAAGTTGGACATATTTACACCAAGCACCATACTAGCTGACCAGAATGATATGTGTTCATTTGTGGAAAATCTGGAAAATTGTTTGGGGGGGATTCCTCAAATTCTTAATTGACCAAAGAAATCACTTATTTTCAGGCTCAAAGGGAGACCATTAGGATGGAGAATGAATCAAGAAGCCGATAAAAAGCTGAAAGAGCAGAATCGGTGCATATAGTAAGGTGTGCTATTTGTGAACCCATACATCATTCGCCCATAAATAAAACATATTTGCTCTACAGAGAATATAAATTTTTTAACAAGAACTTCATTTAAGGTTTGCTTACTTCTGTCCATAGTCTCACGTAATTTATATGTATTAACCAGGTATGTGAACTGGTGCTGGGGGAGCCTATTAAGACATGACCCTGGCCTGAGGCAGCTAAGAAATTACAGTGAAAAAAGAAGAGGTTACAAGGTTAACAGTTGCTTACAGTAGCTACAATAACTTTCTCACACTAGATTATTAGCTTGCAATTAGAACTTCAAGGGACTTTGTTGTCACTTATCATTACACATTTGATTACTTATGAGTCACTCAGCAGCTGTATTCAAATTGCATTTCAGTTAAGAGAGGCACATTGATACAAGTACTTAGAGAAGCCTAGTTTAAGAAATGGATATTACTAAAAAGGTTGGGATTTGAAAGAAAATGTTTGTTTAGTTTAGCATAGTTCATATTAATATAATAAGGAATGATTTATGTCAGCAATTTAATAAGGATGGACCAGTGTCTCTAGAACAGTAATGGGTGGTTTGTTTAGTTAGATGTAACTTAAATATGTTGTCAACCTTTTGACTTTGAAGTTTCCAGGTCGCAAAGGTCCCTTAATTCAGGTTAGAATTGCATTAAAGAAGCCATTTAGGAAATGTATCGTGGCTCTAGCTTTGTTTGAGAATCTAGGTAGCTGTAAGGTACATTGCTCCAGCCCTTTGAAACCCAAGGCAGTAGAGGGCAAAGTTTGTGCTAGTTTTACCACATGTGAAAAGTAACCAGTAAAAATGCAGCTGTTTGGAAAGGAGTGTGAAAGACAGGTAACTCTTTCTTTATACTTTTAAAAGGCAAATTAGCTCTGGCAAGGGATATGCTGCGGTGTTTCCTAGGGCTAGAAAGAGTAGTAAACGTGTAAAATGTATTTATACGTATTTTAGCATTCTGAAGTTTGAGCGGACTCTTACTCCAGTAGGCGCAGTGGATAAATAATATAGGGCCTGATATGGCAACCAGTAGTTTTACATCTCTGTCCTGACAAAAATGTGCTTGTGACAGATAGGCAAACCTCAGCTGACTGCTGACTGCCTGCCATTTAAATACAGCTATACAAACAGTAACACAGCTAAGCACAACCTAATAATTAGAATATGCTTGCAATGAGTTGTGTAAACTATAGCTTACTATAAATCTAAGAATAAATAAAATAACACTAACAAAGCTGAACTAATACAATAGTACTCCCTGGTCACACAATAGTGGGATAAGTGTTACATGACAAAATTTGGGTTCATGTTTAGGACTTGTTTATTTAACTTGGTAGCAGACTAGATGTAGGACCTTTTGTAGAGACAACAGTATTTGACAGATATTTTTCAAAAAAATATTTTTTTTTTTTTGGCAAATTTTTTTTTATTATCCAAAATCTGGGCAAATTGTAGAAATTTGCATGTCTTTGCATCTATTTACCTGTATCAGTTTAACGTTTTATAATGAGAAAACAGTGATGTGTGTTGGCTTCCAGTTACTGTCCATAAATTTACTGCTTTGTGTACCATTGCTCCAGATGCTTTTTGATTCTGCCACTGTTAACGTCAGTCTAAGTTTGGAATGTTTTGACTTTCTGAAAAAGTTTGTAACCCGTCTTTACATCAGTGCACTTAAAAGACTGCCGTTGTGCAGCAGTGTAGGCATCCATACTTAACCTGCTGCCCTACCTCTCTAGACGTTGCACGTACTGCACAGTGGTGATATTGTAGTGGATTTTACAATGTAGGCATCCGTAATTAACCTGCTGCCCTACCTCTCTAGACTCTGCACGTACTGCTACTGCACAGTGGTGACATTGTAGCGGATTTTACAATGTAGGCATCAGTAATTAACCTGCTGCCCTACCTCTCTAGACTCTGCATGTACTGCACAGTGGTGACATTGTAGTGGATTTTACAATGTCGGCATCAGTAATTAAGCTGCTGCCCTTCCACTCTAGACTCTGCATGTACTGCACAGTGGTGACATTGTAGCAGATATTACAATGTAGACATCAGTAATTAAATTGCTGCTCTGCCTCTCTAGACTCTGCACGTACTGCACAGTGGTGACATTGTAGCAGATTTTACAATGTAGGTATCCATAATTAACCTGCTGCCCTACCTCTCTAGACTCTGCACACACTGCACAGTGGTGACATTGTAGCGGATTTTACATTGTAGGCATCTGTAATTAACCTGCTGCCTTACCTCTCTAGTATCTGCATGTACTGCACAGTGGTGACATTGTAGTGGATTTTACAATGTAAGCATCAGTAATTATGCTGCTGCCCTACCTCTCTATACTCTGCACGTACTGCACAGTGGTGACATTGTAGTGGATTTTACAATGTAGACATCAGTAATTAAGCTGCTGCCCTTCCACTCTAGACTCTGCACGTACTGCATACTGGTGACATTGTAGTGGACTTTAGTAGGATTCCTTACTTCTCAACTTCTTAGTGCAAGAAATATGAGCAAGTCCCAAAAATAGGGACAGATGTAATTAAAATATCACTCTAAACTTACAGACACAAATAGCAAGGTTTGATTCTCACATGGGGTAATTGGCTAGGCTTAAAATGGCCACCAGGGGCAGTTAGCTTAGTACTAATCTATGAACCAACCTAGATCAAATAACAGGTTACAATATTGATGGCTTTGTTGAATACAACAGAGTGAGTTAGTAAAGGGTAAATCTTTGTGTACAGCAATTAGAAAACTTACTAACAGAATAACAAGAAACATTTGCAGGGCAGAATTACATAAAGCTTACTACACAGCAGTGAGAACATTTTGGAAGCAGGTCTTTTACATTGTACCCTATTAAGTGTGTGGAATTAATCACCACATTTTAATTGAAGGATGAAACCACAGGACACATAGGAAAGCTTTGCATTGTGCACACTAGGTTTAACTATTACCTTTCTAGCAGTGGCATTCACATGCTGTAGACAGGAGCACATTGAGTATAGCTGTGACTTTTAATTTTGCAATTATAACACTGAACATGCAGGCATAGAGATTCCTGGGCTTTGTAAACACAAATTCCCCAGATCAGATTCTCAGTACACCAACCAGGGGTGTAAACTTACTGGATCAGGTTCTCACTAATATGGGAGAGTGCTGCATAACCCATAGTGTAATGTCCTCTCTGGTAATGTCCGACAACAAAACAAGACTCCTCTGCAGTAAAAAAAAAATAACACCTGGGAAATTCAGGAATTAACCCAAGGCTAATTTCTTACTATTAGGTGATAACTTGGCAAAATTTCAAAAACAATTCAGAGGACAAATAAAGTCTACAAAAGCCAAATTTGAGTTGAATCTGGGCTCCCAGGCCAAGCAGAACCACAAGGCATTCTTTAGCTATGTCTACAACCTCAAAGGAAATACTGAATTATGTGCAGAGCTCATTGTTAATGGAGGTACCAACATTGAGGGAGAATTAAAGCAAACCTACTGGCAGACAAATTCAGCTCTAACTTTAGCCCCCCTCCCCAGCCTTCCCTCAGGAAATACCATCAAATATAACTCCCCCCCCCTGAGTATCACTAGGGAAGAGGTCCTAAATGTGCTTTCTAAGGCCAAGAGCACTGCATCAGTGGGCCCTGACAACATCTCAGGCTGCCTTAGTAGTATGAAATATGACCTACTGTGTCGTCTGGAATCACTGTTTAACCATAACCTCCAAACAGGCTTTGTGTCTAAGAATGGAGAATGGTTATTGCTCTGTACAAAAGCACTCCATCTAGGGAGTCTAGAAACTACAGACCCATAGGTTTCACTAATCTCATATGCAAAGTCATGGAAGTAATTGTCATGGAAATGATCAATAATGACACAGGACACCATCAGACACTGGATGTAACCCAGTCTGGTTTTGCCAGTGGCAGGTAATGCCTACTCAGCTGGGTGGACTTCTTTGAGAAAGTCACCAAAGCAATGGATGAGGACAGAATGGTTCATACTGTGTACCTTGACCTGGCTAAGGCATTTAACACAGTATCTCACTCAACATTGTTGACAAACTTAAGAGGTTAAGTATAAACCCTTATTTCACCTGATGGGTAGCTAGATGGCTCACAGACAGGACCCAAGAAGATAGACTTCAGGAGTCCATCTCTGCATAAGGTCCAGTCACCAGTGGTGTCCCTCAGGGATCAGTCCTGGGACCATTCCTTTTTGGCATCTACTTCTTTGAAGTCAGTGCCAATGTCAAGGGCCTCTGGCTGACAAGATTTGCAAAGTATTGCAAATTAGAAGCAGTCATAGCATCCCCCTTCAACCCTAATAATGTCCTTCTATATCACTGTTGCAGTATTCTTTACTGAAGGGATTCCATGCCAAGGATAGCCCGTCTGGCTAGTATACCAAAGCCTTCGGATTTTAAAGGACATCTTACATCACACACATGCTCCCTACTGACGGTGTAGAACATAAAGGTGAAATATGGATGTATATACCTCAGAACTTCTTTGCCACCAGTCCAAATACCATCTTCAATCATCAGTCTGAATGCTGCTTTGTTTGTGCTTCAGGTTCTGCAGGAAGCCAGGAAATCCTGTGTGTCCAAATGGAAGGGGTTTTCTGTCTGGTTCCTTGCTCGTAACCAGGATCCACTTTCTGTGGAGATTCCTGTGGTTCTGTCTTATTTGTATGAATTGCTCCATGTTGGGTTGGCATAGTCTTCAATTAAAGCTCACCTTTCAGTTATTTCTTCTTGTCCACTCTTGACTTTTCCTCTAGCCTCTAGATTTGAGATCAAACAATTTCTTAAAGGCATCCTTCATATCAGGCCTCCCAAGAAGCCTAGTCCACCTTCCTGGGGCTTCCTTTTTTAGTTTTTCACAGGGACAAGGTTTCTCTTCATACTAATCCTTCTTTTATGCCTAAGGTGGTTAATGAATTGCCTCTTAATCAGTCTATTAATTTGCCCACACTTTTCCTTCTTTACAATCTGCTAATAAGAGGGTTCTTCACATATTGGATTTGCATAGGCAACTTGGATATTATTTAGATAAGATTAAAGCCATTCACAAGTCAGAGCAGCTTTTTATTTCTTTTCATCCTCGACCTTTAGATTTAGTTGTTTCCAAGCAAACCATTTCTTCTTGTACCTCCAAAGCCATTTCTTTATGTCACTTCTTTCATGGGAAATGTCTTTCTGCCTGTGTAAGTGCTCATTCTACCAGGGTTGTGGCTTCTTCTGGTATGTTTTTCAAAGGATTTGATATCAGTTCCATCCTTGTTGCACCTACTTGGATTTCTTTCCATACCTTTACTAAGCATTATAAACTGGATGTTATTCCCAGAGCAAGAGCTGGCTTTGCCATGGTTATCCTACATGGGTTTCTTGGGGGCTCTGCTGGGCCTTCCTCCTCTCAAGTTTCACTCCCTTAGGTGAAGAATACTCCAACAGTGATATGGAAGGACGTAGTAGAGTTGTGTAAAATCCTACCATAACAGTAGATGTCCTTCTCTTCATTGTTGCAGTATTCACTCCCTCCCTATTCCCCCTTTTTCTCTTGACTCCTACATTCTGGATGCACATGTTCCTTCTCCACTCCTTGGACTGTTGTTCCTCATGGGGCTATTCAGTTCTGAGGTACGTGTGTCTGTATATCACCTTTATGCCCTATGCTGTGTGTGATGTACAACCTATTTTAAAATCCTGAGGCTTTAGTATATTGACCAGATGTTGGACTGCCCTAGGCAAGGAATCCCTTAGTAAAGAACACTACAACAGTGAAGAGAAGGACATCTACTGTTATACTAAGATTTTACATAATTGTACTTTCTCCAAGAAGAGCTGACACAGACAATTAACTGGTGTCAGAGACGTGGACTAAACCTAAATGTCAAGAAATGTAAATTACCTCTTTTAACTACCACATTGACAACACACCCCTAAGAGACAACCCAGTAGTCAGGGACTCGGGGACTCACATAGGAAAATCTAGCCTTTGAACATCACATGTCTATGATAATGAGGAAATTATTTATGTTGTGCAGCTTATAAACAAAGATATGGCATCTAGGTCCAAGGAGGTCAGTGTTATACTGTATTTGGGACTCATCAGACCTATCATTGAACACAATGCCATCTTTGATCTGTGCCGAATCAAGTGCATCCAACAGTTGGAACATCCACAGAGATTTCTCACTAAAACAATGCAGGGTGTAAATAACATGTCCTGTACAGACCACCTCAAAGACCTGTCCTTGTATTCTATTTCTTACAGGCTATTGAGAGAAGATTTAAGCTGTCATACAAGGCATTTTTAGACCCCACTCTAATGGGCCTCCTTCATATCCACAAAATAAACCTTACCAGAATTACCCATTCTTTTTTTTTTCAATAATTTTTATTTTTATTTTTACATTAATAAATGTCACAAATAAAAAACATCTTACAACATGACCGTGTGCATATATATATATATATATATACATACATACACACATGCATACACACACACACACACATATATATATATATATATATATATATATATATACACATACATACACACATATATACATACATACACATACACACATATATACATACATACACATACACACATATACATACGTTATACATTGATGTCAAATACCACAGGATATAGGTCATACAACATATCTATTTACACTATGTACATAGATGCTTTCATTGTTAATTCCACAGTTATACAGACAGTATATACATTCGTAATATCCAAGTTATTATTTAATATCTGAACTTGTATGTGTTCTTTGGTTCCATTATAGTGTATTTCTAAGTTGCTGTGTGATGAATTATGCTAATATGATGTTAAAGTTTTTTTCCCAAATTTCTCTGGATTTCATGTTTTTGTTTCTTTTATCTATTACTATTTTATGAGCTAAAAGGTGTTATATAGCTACTTATTTAAAACCTTCCCAAGAGATATTTATCATATCTAGCCATTTAAAAGCTATATACAGTTTCATTAGTAGGAAATTTGTTAAAAGTGTATTTGCTTGTTTTCTTGGGATGTTGGGTGGGAGAATGTGTAACAGAGTGAATTCCCAAGTTAATGTTGATGTTTGATAACCCGTTTTTTGTAATTGTACCTTGAGAGAGTTCCAGAGTTTATAGACACATTTACAGCTCCAAAATACATGGATTAAGTCAGCTATCTGGTCCTTACAGTGTGGGCAGAAAGGTGATTTTGATGTGTTAAATTTGTAGGATTGCAGGTGTAAAATAAGAATTATTATTGATCATGAGCTGAGTGTATGCTAACTTTTTGAGGGGTAGAATCTTCAGTGTTAGATTGATTGCCTGGCTTATTTGCTGATCATCTATGGATGGTTTAATTTTTCTCTAGTAGTTAGAGAAGAGGAGGTCCTTCTGGTATTTGATTTCATTTATCATTTTATATGAATTGGTAATAGTTTTCTTTGTTGTGATAATAGTTTTCCAAAGCCTGCTACAAGTTTCTATGTCACTATTGGTCATAGCAATATTTTGGAGATAACTGGAACACAGTTCTTTGATTTGTCTTAGGATTATTATGTGTGATTTAGGGAGGTTTAAGTTGGTCCTCATTTCTTGTATTGAACAGTTAAGGTAGGGATAGATATCTAGAATTACCCATTCTAAAAACTTAAACTTTGCTTGTGATATAACTACGATCTGCTGGAGAGCTGTGTGTATATCATAGAGATTTTCCTTTCTCTGGAACAAACTTCCCATCCATGTGAAGCAGAAATCCTCCCTAACCCAATTCATGTGTAATTTGGACAGCTGGGTGGAGAACCAGAAATTCACCCCTGGTTTGGCACTTACGTCTCTAATGGACACATGCAGCTAAATGGGTCATCTCACAGGCCCCTGCTTGTAGATGCTTTATTTCCCAAGCCCTTGCTTACACTACCAAGGATACCAGAACTTGTCATAGGTTTTGGATACATGGCTAGGCATAAAAGGCCCCAGTGGTTGTTAGCCTAGTACACACCTGTGGGCCTATTTCTGAAGAATGCAAATGCCAGTTTGTCGGAGAAGTTTTGCTAAAGCCTTTTCCTCCATTTATAATTCAGATAACATGCTGTCATGCTGTCTAGGATAATGTGTCCTTGAACTTGAGAGCAAATAAATAAATAAATAATTGAGTGATTGAAAGTAAGCATGAGCAGAAGTCCCTTAGGATAGGTATGAAAGTAGTGATCAGAAGCAGGGTGAGACGTACAGTGAAAGGAATCAATCCGACTTTTTTTTGCTAGTGTTAGCTCTTCTTGGAGAAAAGTGATCAAATTGATTGGCAGAAGAGGACTTCCAACATGGAAGTCAGCTTAATTCTGCCTTTCCCAATTTGAAAACAGAAACTCAGCAGAGAATGCCATTGTACTTTTGTGTTTCTGGGTAAATTTCAGTAACTCGCTAGTAAGTGCACTGCCTGGATGCCAAGAAAAAAGAAATACAGAGGACTTGAAGGAAAATCAGCTACAAGAGGTGAGGAAAAAACACTGACAAGAGAAAAGTACTTCAGCTGTTTTGCAAAAAGCACTGTAAGCTCCAGACATGACTTCCAAGTAACCAAGAGGAAAGTATAAGACAAACTGAACACAGATCTGTTTAAAATAAACAAAACACTGATGGGGTATATCAACTCAAACAACAAAAGGCTGGAAAAAATGGAAGAAACTTTAAACAAATATTCAGATGAGGTGATAAAATTGCAAAAATCTGAGGTTGAAGTGAAGAAAAGGATGGATGAATTTGAGACTGTTTAAGAAGAGATGTTTCAAAAAATAATAGAATTGAAGGACGGAGTATGTAGGAAACACCTGAATTTTAGCTGTACCAGAGAGGCTGGAAGGAACAGATTGTATTCATTTTATGATAGCACAAATAAGCAACTGGACTGGTATTCCACAACAAGAGTTGTTAATTGAAAGAGCATATCATGTGTATGCTCCAAACCTGACTTGGAGAAAGCGACGTAGACCTCTAAAAGATGCAATCCTATCAGCAGAAGGAGTTGATTCTGACAAAACAGTGGCAGTAGGACAAAGTACCAAAAGTGGGAGACAGCAGAGTGTTTGTGGAGAATGATTATTCATTGTATACCAGGCAGAAGAGAAGTACATTTATTCCATTATTCAGAGAATGTTGAGAAGCAGACATGAGATTCAAACTGCTGTACCCAGCTATCATCAAATATTCTTCACTGGAGGGACAAAATCATTTTTGATGAAGGACATGCCAAGGAGGAAATACAGAAGTTTGTTCAACAAAAAGTGAGATGTGAAACAAAAGGATGTTCTGCCTCTTGTTTGTCTAACAGTAAAGACCATAGAGAGACTGTGCAAGTGAAACCTTTTCCAATGTTTCAGTGGCAAATGCTGGAGAGGAGGAAGGGAAGCATGCATGTTGATTAGATGAATAGAGACTATGTTGGAAATTAAACAGAAACAGGATTTGGTAGATGGAGATGAACAGGAATAAAACCAATAACTTGGAAACTGACAAATGTGGGATTACAAAGCAATAATTATATTTGTGAAATATGACAGAACAAGAAAATCTGGAAATACTGGAGTTTTTTGGACTGGGACTCTAAAGTATATGCCCTATTCATGTCATTAATATTTGGAAAAATTTGTAGGGAAAGGGAAGAGGAGGGAGAAAGCTAACTGTAAGTAGGACAAATTTTCTTTCTTAATAGTACTATTTTTATAGTGTATGATTTTTTAGCATGCTATAAAGTAATGTTTTCTAAGTTGTTTTTAAGTATAATGGAGATACTCCTTTAAACAGGTGCTCCTGCTTTTTTTTCTTTCTTTCTTCTTGTTCAGTTTTAAGTAATTTAGGCACTGGAATGTAAAACAAAAAAAAATCTGGTCAAAAGAGTATTGTAAAAGAAAAAATAATGTGCTTTTTCTCATTCTTGAATGGGAGAATGACTGGATTGAGGCCCTCAGCTTGATCTAATAACAAGTTTTAAGAGAAAGTAGGTAAATGAAAAAGAATATTGAATATTATAAGGCTTTTGTCTAGCAAATTAATATATGCGTAGTAGCAATTCTGTATCTGGTACTCGTGTCTCCATAGAGACAAATGGATAAAGAGAAATTGGCTAGAAAAAACAGATAAATTGGCAATGAGATAATGTTCTCTGAAAGCATTCAGGTGTTTTCCCAGCTGGAAGACCTATAAAGATAAGACAAAACCAGACAGCACTTAGAAGAAGCACATGCTGTACCATGCATCTTAACACGGATAACATTTTTTAGGTTAATTGAAGTCTGTAAGTGTGTCTATCAGTTTGGGACATTTGTTCATATTAGCAGGTAAAACTTCAATATTTGGAGATGCACATAGTTCTGTGTGTTAGTATTAGGTCAGTAGGTTTTATGGTGGTATTGTGGATGCTTGATTTTTGTTTGAGGGCTTTCAATAAAACAAAAAGTTTTCTAAGATGTGACATAGGCTCAAATGGATATTACCTCAGAGATGGAACATCTTTTTGAGAAACCTGAACAACTTAGAGAATGATTTTATAGTGAGAGGATATGAAAGTCAGATGTTAAAAAACATCCTGGAACCCATTGTAGAACTGAAAAGGACTGAAGCACCTTCACTCATCTTCCCCAGTAGGAGAATGTTAAGAAATTCCACAGAGAATAACAAATGCAAAAATAACTGCATCCTGACATACACTTTGGATTATCACAGTATCAAAAATGTTATTGAAGAAAACGGGGACATTGTCACAGGAAATCCTTTTCTGATTAACATCTTAGGTGAAGCCCCATCCTTTGTTTATAGGAAGGCCAGGAACATTAGAAGTTTTGTTGAATTTAAACCTAGATCATATGAGAGAAACACTAAAAGATGTGAAATTAATTGTATATTTTGTATATTTATACAGCAAGGTGATAGATTTTATTGCCCTTATTTAAAGAAAATCATTAAGACCAGTGCAGGGGGTTATTGTACCACAAGTAATTTACAGGGCACAGTGCAGTGAATGTGATGCATTCGATGTGGGCAAGACTGTAAATAAACTCAAGCATAGGATTTCATGTCATCTGTCAGAAATCCACTCTGGATGTAAAAATAATGCATTAGCCAAACACCTTTCTCTTCATAAAAGACACACAGGTTTTAAGTTCCAGATCCTGGATCGCATAGACATGGGTAATCTTGAAGGAGACACCCCAAATATTCTGGAGAAACATGAACTCATGTGGCAATTAAAGCTGAACTCTTTTAGGAAGCCTGGACTAAACTACTACTGTTCTATTAAAAATGCACTAGAACTTAGAAAATTGCCACATTGTTTATATGACTAATTTTATTTTATTTTATTTTGTTCTACCAGTTGGTTTTAAATACCATTTTAAATCAGTTGTAATTTAAGTGTATATTTTGTTTCTCTCATCATACACTGTTTTCTTTTTCTGGTTCTCTTTTTCACACTTTATGCAAAATGATGTGTAATAGCAATACTAATTATACAATTATATATATTTTTATAGATAGTTTTCAGCGTTCTTGTACACAGACCTGAAGAAGTCTAGAAGGACAAAAGCGATCTTTATTAACAATAGGTTATGAAAATAGAATATGATTTTTACAGTTGATTTTTTACATGCAAAGGGTATATGTATATATTTATATATATGTATTTTTCATTGCCAAATGGACTAAGGTTGATATATTTCCAGCCATGTAGTATATTGTCTTGGATAAAATCACAGACTTAATAATCTACTTAATAATCTGGTTAAATAAGAGGTACCACATCATTATAAATTTTATTTAAAGTACATAAGGGTTATATTATTATGACAGCCACTGAGTAGGGCAGGACCAGCTCGAATGTCACACTGATGGGGGAAGGGATGTGAATTTAACATGTGTACCAATAACACTTTGTTTTACAGCACAATATACCACTCCCTTGCCTGATAAAAAGTATATATACATATATATTTAGAAAGCTTGTGAGGAAACTATTACTCTATTTTTGTTGTACTTGGATCGCTTGTCTGTGTACTTCCGACTGGAAACAGACTGCCTGCATTGCTTGGATTACTTTCAAATACTTAGTAATTCTGTACAATTATATATTTTTTATTTTTTTGACTTAAGATGAGTTTAAGTTGGCTACTTCTACTACTTTTGTCTGATCTGATTAATATACAATGATTAACTAGAGATGTCTGGACTGAAAATTTTCCACACAGAGAAGTTTCTTGCACTGTTTTGAGTAATAACATTTTAATACAATGATGCTTTCTGTAATGTCTTTAAATGTCAGTGGTCTCATAGATAAATACAAAAAAGAAAGAGGCGTGAACTATATTAAAAAATGTAGAGTGCAAATAGTTGCACTATAGGAGACGCACTTGGAAAGAACCAACATATGAATTTGATGAAGAAAGGTTTTCAGGATGGTTATTCAGTGGAATACCTGGGATAAAATAAAAGGAGAACGTATATTAATTACAAGAGGAGCTCTGAGTACTTATATTAATTGCACGAGGAGCTCCACTAGTGATAAAAGAGGATAAAAAAGTTAATAATGGTAGATTTGTAGTAGTAAGGGGCTACTGGCAAGGAAGGAGGATTACATTAGCATGTATTTATATTCCACCTGAAACTGCTATAATGGAGCTTAAGAAAATTCTGGGAGAAATAATCAGCTTTCAACACAATGTATTACTTGTAGGTGGGGACTGGAATTTGGTTTGCTGCAGTGAAGAGTTGTCTGGAGGGCCCAGAAGGGAAAGTGTAACAAATGAGGGTAGGCTTTTGAAGAAATATATGAAAGTATTTGGCATGGAAGATGTGAATTCAGTATTAGGAATTTGGAGTGAGTTTACATATTATTCCTGAAGATACAAAAACTGGGCTAGCTCGACAGAATTTACATTTCACGGGAACATGTGGGTCTTGATACGCACCCAATAACTATTTCAGATCATGCACGGGTAATAACTAAAGTAAAAACACAGGGTAATGAAATAAAAATAAGACACTGGTACTTTCCCTCCTGTCTGTTGAAAAGAATTTAAGGATTTGGTAGTGGAAATTATTCAGGCGCTATTAGATAGAAATTTCTTCTTAAAATGTAGCATGGGAGTGGGATAATATTAAAGTGGAGTTTAAAAATAGGGTGGAAATGAAAGGGAGATATGGTTAAAAAGTAACAAGAATTATTTAGAGGGACTGACAAATGTTAAAGTGTAGTAGAATAGGGGGAATCTCACAGAACAAGAACAGGAGCAACTGCAGAATGCTAAACAGAAAATAAGGGATTACATTTAAAATTTGCATGAGTTTAGAAAGACTGTTGTTAAGCAACTGTTTTTTTATAATAACCCTAGAGCACAAAAACTTTTAGCATAGCGACTCAGGCAACAGAAAGAAAGAGCTGTTGCCAAGCTGAGGGAGCATATAACAAGGAAGGTAACAAGAAATCCTTTAGAGGTATTACAGATATTTTGTAAATTCTGTGCAAATCTGTATAAAGCAGAGACATGTGGAAATCAAGAAAAGGTATAAATGGTAATGTTAAATATGCCAAGCTTAGAGGTAGATGAGGCTCAGTTATGATCAGTTAGGCTAGGAGGAGATGACATAAAAATGGTGGTGTATAGCCAGTCTGCAGGAAAGTCCCCAGGAGTAGATAGTATTCCTGTGGAAGTTTGGAAGCTAGGAGGGAAAAAACTGATAACGATCTGAAAGCTTTTTTCGGCAGTATTTTAAGAGGAACAGAAGTAACAACATCCTGGAAGAAAGCAGTAGTAGCTGTAACACCTAAAGAGGGTAAAGATCCATCAGATCCAGCTTCATACAGGCTGATTTCAATACTAAACCGTGATTATAAAGTCATTAAAAGCCAATTCACTGCTCTAAGTTAAATCGCTAGTCAAGTACCACAAGATAACTCAAGTAGGAAAAAAACAGAGTGCGACAGACACTGCAGATGTGTTCCAGTGAACCACTAGGCTTCATTTTAGTAAGGTAGAAATTGTTCTCCAAATGTTCAGAGCATTAACTTATAAGGAAGATGCCGAACTAAGGGATATTTAATGATTTTAACTATGGATATTTTATGGAGCTCTAGTTAGCTTGTTCTGGCTTTAGAATGTTTAATAATGTATTTTTTTATGTTGCTATTGTTTTATTGAGAATTTGTATATTTTTATTGCAGCCTGTTTGAAATATTGTTGCTTGAATTTTTGAAATGATAGAGGGGACACAAGCTTTAGTAGATTTTAGTAATCCTTTATGATGTCTATGACAACAGATGGGATTATTTGCTGGTGTGTTAATTGTTTCTTGCTTGTGATTTGTTAATGTGTTATATAAAAGTAGAGAAAGTAATAGTGTTTTTTTTTTTTTTGTCTGATGAAGAGTAGTGGTTCTACGCGAAAGCGCTCACATTTTATTCTATGTCCGTTTAACTCATAAAACACTTGAAACGCATCTGCCGTGTTTGTCGCACTCTATTTTTTTTTCTACATGATTATAAAGTGTTTATGTCTATAATGGCTAAAAGAATGGTAAAAGTGATGCCAAAATTGATAGATATGGATCACTGTAGTTTTGTGGAGGAGAGGCAAATATATGACAACATTAAAAGATAATCCAGAGGGAAGCAGAATGTAAGAACTAGCCAGTTTTCTAGTTTCAGCACTCAAATCTGTTTCTTTGATCTCAGCACTTGTAAAAAAATTTCATCTGCTTTTACTGTACTTGTGTTTTTACCTACTTCTTTTTACTTTTGCATCATCTTAAAATACTCAATTGTATTTATTACTGCTTGGTGTAACTCATTCTAAGCCTTTTGGTTTAAACACTTGGGCTTCAGACCAGTTAGTTGTTTTGCACTGAGAGGGTTTGTGGTCTGCACTGTTGTGGCAGAACAGGTAGCTTACATCCTTCTAGGTTGAGAACTGCTGATTGAGGGCTCAGTGTCTGTTATTCTAAAAGTGTATTAATTCTGGTTTAAGCACTTGGGCTTTCAAGCCAGTTATTTTACATTAAGAGGGTTCGTGGTCTGCACTCTTGTGGGAGGAGAGGCTGGACTCCGCCCTTCTGAGCTGGGAATTTCTGGTTAAAGGCTTATAGTGCATGCATATCTGAACTGTTTCTTACTGAAGTTGGTGCCTTGTTTGCTGTGGCATAGACTGGATTCGGGCCTGCTGGATCTAGCTTTGTTTGTGTAACTTGAGCACTAATCCAGACATTCTCTAAAGTATTCAATGGTATTTATTACTGCTTGGTTGTAACTTGATTAAAGTGTAGCTATCATTCAAGTCTTTTGGATTAAGCACTTGGGCTTCAGACCAGTTGTTTTACATTAGGAAGGTTTGTGGCAAGCACTGTGGTGGCAGGACAGGTAGCTTTCATCCTTCTAAGTTGGGAACTGCTGATTGAGAGCCCAGTGTCCAAGTGTATTAGTTCTGGTTTAGGCACTTGGGCTTCAGGCCAGTTATTTTACATTAAGAAGGTTCGTGGTCTGCACTCTTGTGGGAGAAGAGGCTGGACTCTGCCCTTCTGAGCTGGGAATTTCTGGTTAAAGGTTTATAGTGCCTGAATATTTGAACTGTATCTTACTGAAATTGGTTCACCTTGTTTGCTCTAGCATAGACTAGATCCAGGCCTGCTGAATCTAGCTTTGTTTATATGCTTGTTGTTTGTTTGCTTGTTATTTCCCTGGAAGCTAATTCCACCTAATACGCAACTTCTCAGCGCTTCTGTGGATCACTAGTGATATCTGCATTGCTTACTGTACTTATTTCCTTGTTTCACTTGAAAGAAAGTTACTGTTTGTCGTTTTGCATTTAGTTACTTGTAACACATTGCACTCAAGTTACCTGGCACTTGCTCACTAAAGCAATTATATAAGTCAGCACTAAAATTAAAAGCACTACACCCTCACTCCCCACTGGCCCTTGTTTTCAATTAAGGATTTCCCAATATTATTCTAGCATGTCCAAAGGTCAGTTGTCAATCTCCTCTCCGGTCCAGCTGGTGAATCTGGGAATCTTGAGGCAATGTTATAACTGCCTCATGTACACAGACAACCCTCTCCTCCTCCCACATAACACAAATACTTGCAGAGATGCAGCTATTTAGCCAAACTGGAGGCTGAGCTCTTTCAACTCAGGACTGGCAAGACCAGACAGGAGGAGAAGGCAACTACACACACCACAAAACCAGCCTCACATAATGCTACCACTCCACTGAATCAAACACATAAACACACAAAGACATACTCGGAGGCTCTGAGTAAAAATTTACCTAAACAGCAGAGGCCTCCAAAGCAGACACCCAAACAACTGCTACCTCAAGACACCCCACAAGCAACACATAAACCACAAAAGCAGTGTGCAAAGCAGTCACAGCCCTTAAGGCCAAATACAACACCAAACATACTTGTCATAGGTGACTCCATAGTCAGACACACTGACGTCCCACTCACCAGGCTGAACAAGGAGAGGGTCACAGTAAGCTGCCTATCGGGCGCTAGAATCCACCACATAACACAAGCACTCGGGTCACTCCACGGCAAGTACAAATATGACACAGTCATTGTCCATGCTGGTGTGAACGACCTGAGACGTACCTCCCTGGACTACATGAAAAGAGATATAGAGGAGCTCTCTGATTATGTAGCCCAGGCAGGTATGACCCTTACCCTGAGCAGTATCCTTCCTTCACCAAGAATAATGCCACAATATAGAGACAAGATGATCAGCTTTAACAATTGGCTTAATGTCTGGTGTCATTCAAAGGGGATCCAGTGTCTGTCTGCCTGGGATGACATGCTTGACAAGCCACGCTGCTTCGCAAGGGACGGCTTGCACCTGTCACCCCTGGGATTCCGGATATTGGCTAAGGCTCTTGCCACCCCATAGTGCCTTTTTAGGCAAGGCTCAAATTCTAAACCTACCACCCCAGAAAACAAAAATGGGAAGAAACTGAGGGTAATGCTGCTCAATGCCAGAAGTCTAAATCTCAAAATGCACGCACTCGAGGCCCTTCTCAGTATGGAGAACATCGATGTCTGTGCTGTAACTGAAACCTGGTTCAAGGCTCCTGAGAGCACCCCGGCACTATTAGGTTTTACCTCATATCATGCGTTCCGCCCCAAAACCCGGACCACACCACAAAAGGAGGGGTGTATCCATATTCATAAAGGATACCCACACCTCCACGTTGGTGGCAACGCACGAAGCTTCGAAACCATCCAGGTGCAACTAACCATAGGCAAAACTGCTCTACAAATTGTAGCATGCTACAGGCCATCCTCTCAAACTCAGGAACCCCACACAGCCTTCCTGAAGACACTGGAGGGTATAAATGTATCTCCAAACACCATCATATTGGGTGACTTCAACTACCCGAATATAGACTGGGAACATTACTCAAGCCCTAACTTTCTAGCCCAACGGTTCCTGGAGTTCATAAATTCAAATGCCATGGAACAGCTAGTCACTGTTCCCACGAGAGGAGAAAATATACTAGATCTCATTGTCACAAACATGGGGACAAAATGCTCCACACCGAAGTATATCCCTCATTGGTGAGATCTGATCATAAACTAATCTCACTGGAAATCCACATCCCCCCACCCCAAACAAAAGACCATAGTGAAGAACTTCTCTAAAGCAAACTTCACACTACTCAAGACTGGTGTGGTATCCTTCAAGGCCCCTGAGCCAGAGAAAACCACAACCCAAGCTGCGGAAGCCCTTACAAATGCCTTCTATGAACACCTCCAGGACTGCATGGATCAGGCAATCCCAAATAAAACCAAGACTCTTTCCACAAAGGGCAAACGTCCAGTCTGGTGGACCCCAGCCATTAACAAACTTTACAATAAGAGGAGAAAGCTATTACATGATAGAACAAAATCCATAAAAGGGAAGCCACCCCTGATCATTATTAGTAAAAAATACGAGCACTCATAAAATCAACTAAGGCCAATTTTGAGAGAAAAATTGCCATGGATTCAAAGGACAATCATAAGGCCTTTTCAGCTATGTTAGGAACCTGGGTGGAAACTCCCAGATATGCTCAGAATTAGTCCAATATGATACAAAAATCACTGAACCCACAGACATTGCCAACATACTGGCAGACAGGTTCAGTGCAAACTTCACCCCTCTCCCCTAAAGGAGAGATAACTATCCCAGCCGAGTGTAGCCTCCCGGACATCTCAAATGCGCAGGTGAAAGCTGCTCTCTCTAAAGCTAAAAACACAGCATCAATGGGACCGGATGGTGTCCCGGCTGTGTGCTACATGAGCTAAATGAGGAATTAAACCCGCACATAAGGCAGCTGTTTAATCTCAGCCTTACCACAGGATACGTGCCCAAGGAGTGGCGACGGCAACTGTGGTCCCACTCCACAAAGGCGCCTCACGGACCCTGGTAATTACTGCCCCATAAGCTTAACAAGTCTAGTCTGCAAAGCTATGGAGAGGATCATAATGGAGCTCATAAACAAAGATATAGGGGACTTGCAGACATTGGACCCGACCCAGTTTGGCTTTGTCAAGGGAAGATCATGCCTTTTGAACTTGGTCGACTTCTTCGAAACAGTCACCAAGGCCATTGATGAGGGAAAGGCAGTCCATACAGCCTACCTTGACCTTGCAAAGGCTTTCGACACAATACCCCACTCGGGTATTGTAGAAAAACTTACCAGCTTAAATGTAAACCCATATGTCACAAGATGGGTTGCAAACTGGCTTAAGGACAGAACCCACAGGATTAGAGTTGCTGGCGCTGTGTCAGACTCCAAGCCGGTCACAAGTGGTGTCCCACAGGGCTCGGTCCTTGGCCCCCTATTGTTTGGCATCCACTTCTCAGAAGTACAGGCCAACATGGGAGGACTTTGGCTGACAAAGTTTGCAGACGACTGCAAACTGGGCGCCATAGTGGAAAGTGCATCGGACACGGATATCCTTCAGAAGGGACTCACGGAAACAGATAGCTGGTGCCAGAGCCATGGCCTGAAGTTAAACGCCGAAAAATGTATAGTCATACCCTTCGGGAAAAACAAGGTAACCCCAAGCTACCATATAGGTGGCAATCCACTAAGCACAGAAGAGGTTATCAGGGACCTGGGGACTCAGGTTGACAGTGGCCTTTCTTTTGACACTCACATTGCTAAAGTGGTTAGAAAGACCTTCTACATTGCCCACCTGATCATGAAGGGATTCACATCCAGATCTAGTGAGGTCATTGTTCCCCTGTACTCTTCACTTATCAGACCAATGATCAAGTACAATGCCCCATTCGGGATGTATCTCACCCGACATCTGCAGCAATTGGAAAGACCCCAAAAGTTCCTCACCAAAAGGATAAAGGGACTCCAAAATCTGTCATATGCTGCCAGATTGAAGAAACTCCAGCTCTATTCAGTCGCATACCGTCTGCTCAGAGGTGACATGTGCCTGACATACAAGGCCATGTCCAACCCGAATTAATGGACATGCTCCACCTCAAAAAATCCAAATCCACCAAAACCACTAGAGCAAGCGACTTAAACCTTAGCACGGCTATAAATAGGACGTGCTGGAGGGATAGATTTATCACTCAGAGACTCCCTATGCTGTGGAATAAAATCCCGGTCCATGTGAGGCAGAGCACCTCGCTGACTCTGTTCAAGAGAAATCTAGACCTGTGGATGGGAGATCGTAGGTTTACCCCGGGAATCATATCTGTGTCACTGCTGGACAGAGGCACAACAAACTAATGGGCACAGTATTCTTTCATATAATGGGTGGCGTAAGCCACAAAAATTTGGGCTAGGCTTATAAATGCCTTAGGGCAGATAGCCTAGTATAAACCTATGAACCTATGAACCTATAAAATACCATTGTTGTTGGTGGGTCTTGATGCCGAGAAAACATTTTACAGACTAAGCTGGGACTTTATGAGCAGGGCAATGGAAGCATTTGCATTCCCTAATAAAATAAAATTATAACGTTGATTAGGAGGGTGTATGAGGGATCGGAGGAGAAAATTAAAGTGGGTGGGGTCTTCTCTGACAATTTCTGCTTGAGCAGATGAACCAGGCAGGGGTGTCCTCTTTCAACTTTTTTATTGGCAAAGAAAATAAGGGGAGCAGAAATTCAAGGATATAATTGGTATGGTAGTCAAGAAAAGCTGGCTCTATTTGCAGATGATATTTTATACCTGACAAAAAACAGGGACATAACAGTGTTGTGGAACATTTTGAGACAGTTTCATATCTTTTTGGGATACAGAATTAATGAAGCTAAAACAAGGGCAGTAGCAGTGAATCATGTACGAATTGGTTCAGCAATCCATATTTATAGAACATAATAAAGTGAAGTATTTAGGAGTATGGATTAAAAAAGATTCCGGTGTGACAGCTAAGGATATGTAGGAAGAAAAAACTGGAAGCTCTGTTGTATGGATATGGAGAATAAGATACAAGCAGTTAAAATGTTTTTAGACCCTTTAGTCAGGTCAGGCATACTTTTACCAACCAGATGATAAGTTGCGGATAGCAATTAGTAAAGACCTGAAGGATTTTAGCTGGAGGGGAGGACAGCAAGAATAAAGTGGGGTAAGTTAATTCTTCCACTAGAACAAGGGGGATTGGGATTACCTGATTTGAAGGGGAATTTCAGAGGTACACAGTTAAGGCTCCTATACATAGCACAAGCAGAAACCTATAATTCAAATTGGAAAGGGATGATGATGAAATGGGGGGGGGTTCAAAAAACAGGGAGAGACTGGGAATTTGGATGCAGATCTTTAAGGAGAATGACAGTAACTGTACAGAATATTATAGTCATAAAGTATTCTAAGAACTAAGCCAGCATGGGAGATGAGAAAGGAGATTCTGCCGATATGGATTACTGCAATTAGGCATACAGGCAATAAACAAGAGGGGGCTGGAATGTATTAGAGAAAACAGGCAAAGGAACCAAGGTACTGGTGGCAGATAAATAGAGGGGGAAAGGTAATAGAATGGGAAGACACCACAGATTTATTTGGACTGCAGGTTAGAGATTACCTTCCCTATCAAGGATTGATATCAGAGTATAGGCAGTGAGAAAGAAATAGGGGGAATCATAACCAAAAGACCAGTACTGGTAGAGTTTTTAGTAGACAACAAATACAACTTAAAAAAAAAATAAATAAATAAAATGTTAAAATACCACCAAGACCACTGATCCAAGAAGCAAGCAATTTTTCTGAGATTGCACAATCCCCAGAGAAGGGGTATATTCACCAATCCTGGAGAGTGTCGATCTTGCACACCTATTGATCATCATCATTGTCATTCATTATGCTGGCTAAAATGGTATCAGCGTTTGGGAGTTTTTACCAAAGTCACCTGTCACACACACATATATAATTCTACTGATTATGTTCATCCAAAGAATGCTATATACACCTGTTGGCCCGAAAAGATGTATCATTGTAATCTGACATAAACAATGTATTGTGTCACTATTCCAGGCACATCCTCTCAATCCTGACAAGTCATAGCCAACTCATGTAGTGATGCTATAGGATCATAGGCTCATATGAGGTTACTAGGCTAATGGCCCCAGGCCCCTTCCAAGCCTAGCCAAGTTAACCCTTGCTCCCAATAGTGTCTGTTATGGGTAGACACTAAATCAACACCTACGCACATAAAAAACTCCTGCCATTCATAGAGTTTGCTAGGCACGTAGGGAATGGAACTAGATTGCCATGCCTTTCTTACTTATCACATTGACAGTAATACCAACTGCATCTTTTTTGGATGTGGAAGGAAGCTGAAGTTCCCAGTGAAAACTGGGGAGAGATGCAAATTCCATAAGGAAGGCACCCTGGATAAGAACTGAACTGGAGATCTTGCTGTTGGGTGCCATTTCTCCATACCATGTCAGTGTGCCCCTTTGTGGCACATGCAGTTCTCATACATTATCTTTACGTAGCCTCTCACTTCTTTCTCTGAGTCTTCATTCTTCTAGTTACTGTCTCTAAGTGCACCTCAGTGTCTTGTCTCTCCCTCTGTAGTTCCAAATACATTTTTTAAATTTATTTCTTTTGGTTTTTTTCCTACATTTTTTTTTCATTTATTCCCTATTCATGGTTTTTTTCTTCTCTTATACATTACATTCTTCCATTTTCCTTCTTTTCGGGGTGATGACAGAGGAAAAGCAGATAAGGGATAATAGCAGTTATAGGAATGGAGAAACTTGAAAATAAAAGAAGAAAGTGGTGAATGGTTACTGGACGGGATAAATTACTTGGCAGGCTAAAATGGTGAAGAGTTGCATTTAGAATGTAAGACAGATTTATGATAGGTGAAAATTTTTATTTTGGGGGCACTGTTTCATAGTGGGCTAGATAAGTGAATATTGTAAATGGTGCTCACAGAGTTCTGACTAAAACATTCATAAAGAAATTGGATCAGGCAATACCTTAGGATCTGAAGAGGTGGTGTGTATAAAATCAGGCATGTCCTGTAACTCATAATAAGTAAGCAAATAAAAATTGAATCATAAAATGGTTATATTTAATTATTTAAAATAAAACGTGATTAAAATAAAGGTTCTCCTGTATGTAAACTGTAAACTAAATGAAAAATCCTGTTAAGAAAATGATATACTGTAAATATCCACCCACTCAAAAATACTGTTTAATACAAACCACAAAAAACGATAAAAGGGTGTGACCCAACTGTTTTGAAGAGTCAGGCAGTCTGTGAGAACGTAGCTGTACTGTGTCACACGTGGTAAACTGTTTTCAGGCAAACCATAAAGTTCAGTTTATCTTTTGAAGCAGTTCAAAGTTAAATATTCTGTAGCACCATTTGTAAGATAGGAAGAAATCCACATGAAGAAAGCAACTCAGAGATGCATTATATTCCACTTGCATAAATGTAAAGAGCAAATTCAGGCTTGCTGAATTTGGTAAGGTAAACATAATCCATCAGCAGTGCTATTTTGAATTAAAATTGTAACTGGGCTGTTTTGCAAATAGTGTCCAGTTTTCAGTCTGTGTAGTTCTTATTGCCTTTTGAAACAATTCAGATTTAAGTACTTGCCAAGCAGATCTTCATCAGCAAATCCAAATGAAGAAGAGAGATCAAAAGCCAACATCTAAGTGTCCACAGGCTCTTCATGGTCCAGTGGCAGTAATGCCAACATGGGATGCTGGAGGTATTGGGCTCCAAGTCCTAAATGAGAGGTAATATTTTTCCTTACACTCCTATGATTCTTCTAACAGTACCAAAGCAGAGGGTGTGTAACAGATTCTGTGTAAGGAGACATTAAATATGCATAGCATGCCTGTTATAATGAAGTGAATGAAAGAGGGGAGGGGGACAGCATTTTTGAACCTGAATGAACTCAACAAATTCAAGATAGTGGAGTCCAAGGGCAAAAGGGACTAACCAGAATATTAGGAGAACATGGGCAGCATCAATTCTTTCTGTTTTTTCTTACAAAATGCACATGCAGTGGTCTCCTTTTGAAAATAATGGCCACATAAGTTGTCGAAGAATTAGCTGATGTTTATAATAGACATAAAAAGATAGGAGGAGGATATAAACTGTTGCTTAACTTTAGCTGACATCTAGTGTTTTGGGCAGTGGACATACACTCGAATCAGGTGACCCTCTGCTGCTGCCTTGGTCTGTGTTCTTTGCTTCTTTGTACATACCCAGGTGTGGAGAAGCAGCAGTCTTACGTGCTGTTGTATAGTATGAGATCACCCATATCGCAGTTGCCTGAGCTGCACCGTTCATGGTGCTAACTCTATCTCTTCATTTGATTTTCTTTACATGTTTGTTTGTTTGTTTGTTGTTCATTCTGCAAGACAACAGCCTTCAAGATAGCGTGAGACAGCTTTTTAATGGCTTTTGATGATTCTTCCTTCCTTGAAGTGCATTGACCTAAGAGTAAGAACAATGAAGTATGGGGGTGTTGGGGGGTCCAACAGGCTTTGTCCTATGATCATTTCCTTTTTTTTTTAATATTGGAAATTTACCTTGGGCAGGCAGTAATGACCAAACTAACCTCTAGAAATTTCCTAACTAACATATACCCCCTCCTAATAAATGCCCATGGGGCATAGGGAAGATGAGTCATAGGGGCATGGGGCATAGCTTATTCAAACTATGATCAGAACTGAAATTTTGTCAATTTTTTTGGCCCAGTAAAGTTGGGCTTACTTCCATCTTAAGCCATAAATCTGTCAACTACTTGTTGGCTCAGGGGCATAGAGGGAAGGGAGTTGTCTGATTAGCAGTCCTGGCACTGGAAGAGGTGATGTGGGGAGGGAGAAAATGAAGATGATGTGTCCAGTCACCTCCCTTTCTCTCTCTCTGAGGTGGGGTGAAGGGAGTGAGTGTTAGGAAGGAGTGTAGCTGCTATGCTGTGTGGGTGTACTGAAGAACACCAGGGATTGCACACTAAGTCAGAGGTGGCAAAGCCACAGAAAAAATGTGCCATTCTGTGGAGGAGGGGCATGGGATTTGTGTCTTCCCTACTGCATTCCCCTCCGAGGGTTGGGGTTAAGGCAGGCATATCATCACAGAGGTGGGGACATTCACCTTACAGACCTGATTGTTTGAAGTAAGCCTGGAACTGACCCAAAGGGGGTTACAGGCATAGGTCTGTAGTATGAATCTGTCACCTTGATTAGCCTGACTCTCACTCGTAGCTGTTTAAGCAGAGTGAGTGATTTAGTAAGATGACCAGGGAGAGGCAGTGAAAAGACTCAAAAATAATATAGCAATAACCCACACCTGGGTGTGGGTAATGCTAAATTTACCCACGGTTGGCGTGGTTTGGTCCCGAGGGCGAAGCCCGAGGGACCAAACAAAGTCAACCGTGGGTAAATTTAGCATTACCCACACCCAGAAGTGGTTATTGCTATTATATGACATTATTTAAGAAAAGAAACTATTACTTTTCTTAAATAATGGCATAGTATAATGCCTGTTTACTGCCCTTCCGCAGATGTCTGGCATCCGCGGCAGTTCTGATGTACTGCGCTGCGCAGTACATCAGAGTTGTGCAAAAAGCCGGAGAAAGCAAGATCTCCGTTGCTTTTTAGTGTCGCTATGTTAAATGAGTTTAACATAGCGAGACAGTTTTAAAATAAGCAACGGAGATGTCCGTTGTTTATTTTAAAACTGTCTCGCTATGTTAAACTCATTTAACATAGCGAGACTCAAAAAAGCAACGGAGATCTTGCTTTCTCCGTTGCTTTTTTTTTAAAACACTGTCTCGCTGTGTTAAATGGGTTTAACATAGTGAGACAGCTTTAAAATAAGCAACGGAGATCTCCGTTGCTTATTTTAAAGCTGTTTCGCTATGTTAAACCCATTTAACATAGCGAACAGTGTTTAAACGAAGTTATACTAATGGAAAAAAGTCCGGGCGACCGGACCTTTTTCCATTAGTATAACTCGATTTACAACGGGCACGCTGGCCAATCAGCGTGCACGTTTTGGGGGGGGTCATGGTATAATAATAAATAAACAACTGTTAACTACTTAATTCTATAGATGAGGTGCTAGCATGGCTGTTCAGGACATTGTTCTGATGGCGGGTTGGGTTAACAGGGTGCCTGCTTACATAGAAATTGTAATAATACAGACATTTTCTCATGTTTAGAGGTTGGGAATACAAGTTTTACAGCGTATGTGGGAGGAGTGGCCTTATGTTCATGGGTGGGGAATATAAGATTTACAAGATATCTGGGAGGAGTGTGCATTTAAGGTGGAGGTGGGATTACATCAAGGATCAGCTCTGAGCCCTTTCTTATTTGCAATGGTGATAGACAGGTTGACAGACGAGATCAGACAGGAGTCCCCATGGGCTATGATGTTTGCAGATGACATTGTGATCTGTAGTGAGAGTAGGGAACAGGTGGAGGAGACCCTGGACAGATGGAGATATGCTCTAGAGAGAAGAGGAATGAAGGTCAGCAGGTTCATAGGTTCATACTAGGCTATCTGCCCGAGGGCATTTACAAGCCTAGCCCATAGTTTTGTGGCTCACGCCACCCCTTAAGTATGGGGAACTATACCCATTATTTTGCTGTGCCTCTGTCGAGCAGTGACACTGAGGCGATCCCCGGGGTATATCTGCGATCTCCCATCCATTGGTCAAGATTTCTCTTGAACAAGGCCAGCGAGGTGCTCTGCCTCACATATACCGGGATTTTGTTCCACAGCATAGGGAGTCTTTGGGTGATGAATCTATCCCTCCAACACGTCCTATTAATAGCCGTGTCCAGGTTTAAGTCTCCCGCCCTTGTGGCTCTGATGGATCTAGATTTTTTGAGGTGAAGCATATTCATCAAATCTGGGTTTGACATGGCCTTGTATGTTAGGCAAAGGTCACCTCTGAGCAAGCGGTGCGACTGAGTAGAGCTGGAGTTCTTTCAGTCGGGCAGCATAGGACAGATGTTTGAGACCCTTTATCCTTTTGGTGAGGAACTTTTGTGGCCTCTCAAGCTGCTGCAAGTGTCGGGTCAGATACATTCCGAATGGGGCATTATACTCAATCATTGGTCTGATAAGTGATGAGTACAGGGAGACTATGACCTCCCTTGATCTAGACGAGAATCCCTTCATGATAAGGTGGGCAATGTAGAAGGTCTTCCTAACTAATTTGGCTACATGGGTGTCGAATGACAGACTACTATCAACCTGTGTCCCTAGGTCCCTGATAACTTCTTCTTTGCTCAGTGGATTGCCACCTATTTGGTAGCTAGGGGTAACCTTGTTTTTCCCGAAGGGTATGACTATGCATTTTTTGGCATTTAACTTTAGGCCATGGCTCTGGCACCAGTTATCCGCTTCTGTGAGACCCTTCTGTAGGATATCTGTGTCAGATGTGTTTTCTACTATGGCGCCCAGTTTGCAGTCATCTGCAAACTTTGTCAGCCATAACCCTCCTGTGTTTGCTTGTACTTTGGAAAAGTAGATGCCAAACAAGAGTGGGCCCAGGACTGAGCCCTGTGGTACACCACTTGTGACAGGCTTTGAGTCTGACATGGCGCCAGCAACTCTGACCCTGTGGGTTCTGTCACTCAGCCAGTTTGCAACCCATCTTGTGATGTATGGGTTAACATTTAAGCTGATGAGTTTTTCAATGATACCCGAGTGGGGTATTGTATCGAAGGCCTTCGCCAGATCTAGGTAGGCTGTATGGACTACCTTTCCCTCATCAATGGCTTTGGTGACTGTTTCACAAAAGTCAACCAAGTTTAGAAGGCATGATCTGCCTTTGACAAAGCCAAACTGGGATGGATCCAAAGTCTGCAAATTCCCTATGTCTTTATTTATGAGGTCCATTATGATCCTCTCCATGGCTTTGCAGATAAGGCTTGTCAAGCTAATGGGCCGGTAATTTCCAGGGTCGGTGGAGGCACCGCCTTTGTGAAGTGGGACCACAGTTGCAGTGCGCCACTCCCTGGGCACGTATCCAGAGGTAAGACTATGATTAAACAGCTGTCCTAGCTGTGGGTTCAATTCATCATTTAGTTCGTGGAGCACACAGCCGGGGACACCATCAGGTCCCATGGATGCTGTGTTTTTTGCTTTGGCGAGAGCAGTTTTCACTTGGGTGTTGGAGATGTTTGGGGACTGCAATCGCTTGGTATAGATATCTCTCCTTTTGGGGAGGGGAGAAGTTTGCACTGAACCTGTCAGCCAGTATGTTAGCAATGTCTGTAGGATCAGTAATCTTCACATTATTTTGAACTAGTTCTGAACATATCTGGGAGTTTCCTCCCAGGTTTCTGACATAGCTAAAGAAGGCCTTATGATTGTCTTTTGAGTCTTTAGCTATTTTTCTCTCAAAGTTTGCTTTGGATGATTTTATGAGAGCTCTTAGTTTTTTACTTATAGTGATCAAGGGTGTCTTACCTTTTAAGGATTTTGCTCTATCTTGTAGTAGCTTCCTCCTTTTGTTGTAGAGTTTGTTTATGGCTGGGGTCCACCAGGCTGGACGCTTGCCTTTGGTACAAAGAGTCTTTGTTTTGCTTGGGATTGCCTTATCCATGCAGTCCTGCAGGTGCTGGTAGAAGGCATTTGTAAGTGATTCAGCGGCTTGAATACTGTTTTCCGCCGCTCGGGGCCTTAAAGGAGACCACACTAGTCTTTAGAAGTGTGAAGTCGGCTTTCGGGAAATTGTTTACTGTGGTCTTTTTATTTCAGGTGGGGTGGGAAGAGGACCTCCAGTGAGATTAGTTTGTGATCTGATCTCACCAGTGAGGGGTATACTTCGGCGTTGAACATAGTGCTCCCATGTTCGTGATGATGAGATCAAGTATGTTTTCTCCTCTTGTGGGGATGGTGACTAGCTGTTCCATGGCATTTGAGTTTATGAATTCCAGGAACTTTTGGGCTAGGGTGTTTGGGCTTGAGTAGTGTACCCAGTCTATATTAGGGTAATTGAAGTCACCTAGTATGATGGTGTTTGGTGATACATTTATCCCCTCTAGTGTTTTCAGGAAAGCCATGTGAGGTTCCAGAGTTTGTGAGGGTGGCCTGTAACATGCTACAATTTGCAGAGCAGTCTTGCCTATGGTTAATTGCACCTGGATGGTCTCCGATGCATCGTGCGTTGCCACCAGTCTTGAGGTGTGGGTGTCCTTGATGAATATGGATACCCCCCCTCCTTTCTTGGTATTGTCCAGATTTTGGGGCCGGAACGCATGATATGAGGTATAACCTGATAGTGCTGGGGTGCTCTCAGAAGCCTTGAACCAGGTTTCTGTTACCGCACAGACATCGATGTTCTCCATACTGAGAAGGGCCTCGAGTGCGTGCATTTTGAGATTAAGACTTCTGGCATTGAGCAGCATTACCCTTAGTTTTTTTCCTTTTTTGTGTTCTAGGGTGGTAGGTTTAGAATTTGAGCCTTACCTAAAAAAGGCACTATGGGGGTGGCAAGAGCCTTTGCCAATATCCGGAATCCCAGGGGTGACAGGTGCAAGCCGTCCCTTGCGTAGCAGCGTGGCTTGTCCAGCATGTCATCCCAGGCAGACAGACATTGGATCCCCTTTGAATGACACCAGATTTTAAGCCAATTGTTAAAGCTGATCATCTTATCTCTGTATTGTGGCATCATTCTTGGTGAAGGTAGGATACTGCTCAAGATCAGGGTCATACCTGCCTGAGCTACATAATCAGAGAGCTCTTCAATGTCTCTTTTCATGTAGTCCAAGGAGGTACGTCTCAGGTCGTTTACACCAGCGTGGACAATGACTGAGTCATATTTGTACCTGCTGTTGAGTGACCTGAGTGCTTGCGTTATGTGGCGGATTCTAGCGCCCGACAGGCAGCTTACTGTGACCTTCTCTTTACTCAGTCTGGTGAGCGGGACGTCAGTGTGTCTGACTATGGAGTCACCAATGACTAGTGTGTCTGGCATTGTGTTTGGCCTTAGGGGCTGTGACTGTTTGACACTCTGACTGTGAGGTCTATGTGTTTCAGGTGTTGTGTTCTGAGGTGGTGGTTGTTTGGGTGTCTGCTTTGGTGGCCTCTGCTGTTTTGGTAGATTTTTGATCAGAGCCTCCGAGTATGTCTTTGTGTGTTTATGTGTATGATTTGAGGTTGTGATAGTACTATGTGAGACTGGGTCTATAGTGTGTGTGGTAACCTTTTCCTCCTGACTGGTCTTGCCAGTCCTATGTTGAGAGAGCCCGGCCTCCAGTTTGGCCGTATAGTTGCATCTCTCGCATGTATTTGTGTTTTGTGGGAGGAGGAGAGGGTTGTCTGTGTACATGAGGCAATTGTAACATTGCCTCAATATTCCCAGGTTCACCAGCTGAGCAGGAGAGGACACTAGCAACTGATCCCTCGACATGCTAGAAGGACTAGACAAAAAACTTTAAACTAGATTCCGTGGGACGTGGGTGACCGAGAAATGGGGGTTTGCCTTTTTTGGGGTGCTATCTATAAGAGTGCCGTATCAAGGTAATAAGTACTGTAGGATCAAGTGCTAGGTTAAACAGATAGAAAATAGTCTACTTGGAGTCAAGTAGAGATGATCTCTTTAGTTATAGGATACGCTGATTAGATCAGTAGTATAGTTTGAGGAAGGTAGTTTTAAGGGAAAAATTGAAGAGTGGACTTTAGGTAGCCTGAATAGTTTAATCTTGCTTAACCGGCGCTGCCCTAGTGTGCAACAGTGGCAACTCAGCTAACGCCAGATAGCTCGTTTATACCAGGGGCTGGAAAAGCTGGAAAACTGGCCCAAAACGACCAATAAACTCCTAGTTTCTGGCTGAAACCTCACAGATCTGGACCAAAGGCAGCTCAATGCTTCCCACTCTCACTGGTAAGCAAGGTAACTTCACTATCCCCAAATAAGGCAAGGAAACAGTACTCAGGAACTAACAAACAAGCCCAGGAATCAGCAACTCTGAAGCTGGACAATCTAACTTAGTAAAGTAGGAAAAACAAGAGAATATATTTTTTTTTTCTTTTTTTTTTCTTTTTTAGAGACAGGCAGAAACAATTTACAGCAACACTTATAAATGCTATTAACCAGCTATTACAGCTAACACAGAGGAAATGCTACAACACAGATAACAAGTAACAAACGACGATTACAAGTGCAGATTTAAGTTAAATGCAATAAAAAACAGTTGCAAAGTAACAGAACAGCAGGCGAAATGCAGTCGCTAATTTTTCAGAAGTGTAAGGCAACAGAAAAAATACTTATTATCCAGAAAAATCGCTTTTTCTGCTCTCTGTAGCTCGTATAACTCTGCTGGCCCACGTGGAGTCTGTGCTGAGTAGGTACAAGCTAGAAAACGCGCGTATAGCGCGTTTTATACCAGGGGGCTGGAAAAAGCTGGAAACTGGCCCAAAACGACCAATAAACTCCTAGTTTCTGGCTGAAACCTCACAAATCTGGACCAAAGGCAGCTCAATGCTTCCCACTCTCACTGGTAAGCAAGGTAACTTCCCTATCCCCAAATAAGGCAAGGAAACAGTACTCAGGAACTAACAAACAAGCCCAGGAATCAGCAACTCTGAAGCTGGACAATCTAACTTAGTAAAGTAGGAAAAACAAGAGAATATATTTTTTTTTTTTTTTTTTTCTTTTTTAGAGACAGGCAGAAACAATTTACAGCAACACTTATAAATGCTATTAACCAGCTATTACAGCTAACACAGAGGAAATGCTACAATACAGATAACAAGTAACAAACGACGATTACAAGTGCAGATTTAAGTTAAATGCAATAAAAAACAGTTGCAAAGTAACAGAACAGCAGGCGGAATGCAGTCGCTAATTTTTCAGAAGTGTAAGGCAACAGAAAAATACTTATTATCCAGAAAAATCGCTTTTTCTGCTCTCTGTAGCTCGTATAACTCTGCTGGCCCACGTGGAGTCTGTGCTGAGTAGGTACAAGCTAGAAAACGCGCGTATAGCGCGTTTTATACCAGGGGGCTGGAAAAAGCTGGAAACTGCCCCAAAACGACCAATAAACTCCTAGTTTCTGGCTGAAACCTCACAAATCTGGACCAAAGGCAGCTCAATGCTTCCCACTCTCACTGGTAAGCAAGGTAACTTCCCTATCCCCAAATAAGGCAAGGAAACCGTACTCAGGAACTACAAACAAGCCCAGGAATCAGCAACTCTGAAGCTGGACAATCTAACTTAGTAAAGTAGGAAAAACAAGAGAATATATTTTTTTTCTTTTTTTTTCTTTTGTAGAGACAGGCAGAAACAATTTACAGCAACACTTATAAATGCTATTAACCAGCTATTACAGCTAACACAGAGGAAATGCTACAATACAGATAACAAGTAACAAACGACGATTACAAGTGCAGATTTAAGTTAAATGCAATAAAAAACAGTTGCAAAGTAACAGAACAGCAGGCGAAATGCAGTCGCTAATTTTTCAGAAGTGTAAGGCAACAGAAAAAATACTTATTATCCAGAAAAGTCGCTTTTTCTGCTCTCTGTAGCTCGTATAACTCTGCTGGCCCACGTGGAGTCTGTGCTGAGTAGGTACAAGCTAGAAAACGCACGTATAGCACGTTTTATACCAGGGGGCTGGAAAAAGCTGGAAACTGGCCCAAAACGACCAATAAACTCCTAGTTTCTGGCTGAAACCTCACAAATCTGGACCAAAGGCAGCTCAATGCTTCCCACTCTCACTGGTAAGCAAGGTAACTTCCCTATCCCCAAATAAGGCAAGGAAACAGTACTCAGGAACTAACAAACAAGCCCAGGAATCAGCAACTCTGAAGCTGGACAATCTAACTTAGTAAAGTAGGAAAAACAAGAGAATATATTTTTTTTTTTTTTTTCTTTTTTAGAGACAGGCAGAAACAATTTACAGCAACACTTATAAATGCTATTAACCAGCTATTACAGCTAACACAGAGGAAATGCTACAATACAGATAACAAGTAACAAACGACGATTACAAGTGCAGATTTAAGTTAAATGCAATAAAAAACAGTTGCAAAGTAACAGAACAGCAGGCGAAATGCAGTCGCTAATTTTTCAGAAGTGTAAGGCAACAGAAAAAATACTTATTATCCAGAAAAGTCGCTTTTTCTGCTCTCTGTAGCTCGTATAACTCTGCTGGCCCACGTGGAGTCTGTGCTGAGTAAGTAGGCTGAGCAGGTCTAAGACAGAATATATGTGTGTGAATGAGAGTGAGGATAGAGGAATGGTGAGGATGCAGGGAGTAGAGGTGGCGAAGGTGGATGAGTTAAAATACTTGGGATCAACAGTTCAGAGTAATGGTGAGTGTGGAAGAATGATGAAAAAGAGAGTACAGGCAGGATGAAGTGGGTGGAGAAGAGTGTCAGGAGTAATTTGTGACAGACGAGTACCAGTAAGAGTGAAAGGGAAGGTCTACAAGAGGGTAGTGAGACCAACTATGTTATATGGGTTGGAGACAGTGGCACTGACAAAAGGGTAGGAGTCAGAGCTTGACGTGACAGAGTTGAAAATGTTAAGATTTGCAATGGGTGTGACGAGGATGGACAGGATTAGGAAAGTATATTAGAGGGTCAGCCCAGGTTGGAAGGTTTGGAGACAAAGCCAGAGAGGCAAGATTACATTGGTTTGGACATGTGCTGAGGAGAGATGCAGAGTATATTGGGAAAAAGATGCTAAGGATGAAGCTGCCAGGTAACAGGAAAAGAAGGCCTAAGATAAGGTTTATGGATGTGGTGAGAGAGGACATGCAGGTGGTTGGTGTGACAGAGCAAGATGCAGAGGACAGGAAGAAATGGAAACAGTTGATCTGCTATGGCGACCCCTAACAGGAGCAGCCAAAAGAAGTAGAAGTGGCCTCATGTTCAGGGGTGGGGAATATAAGTTTTACAAGGTATCTGGGAGTAGTGGCTTTGTCTTTGCACTGTACATAGTTCAGAGCCTTCTCATAACTCAGCAAGGGACTGTTTATCACCTCATCACAATTACAGTTCATTCTACAAGAGCTTGTTTTCTTGGTATAGCTTTGAAAACGTCAAACAAGTCTTTCCTTTTCTAGGGAGTAAAGAATTTTTGTTTGTTAAATTCTGATTGAAATGTAGTAATTCTAGTAACTGTATAAAGACTATTTCTGTGAAAGTTGGTAACTTCAGAATACAGGGGAGCAAAGGCAAATTATTCTGTGTGGGAAATTGCTTGCTCGCCCTCACTACACGAGCCTTCAAATTTGTTTTCAGGTTTCTTATCACAGTATTGGACCTCGATGAAACTGACTATATCCATTTTATTCTATTGTTTGGTTGCTCATCATAGCAGGAATTCTATGATGCATTCATGCATTCCTTGTGAGAACTGCTCTCAGCTTAGCTTGTTAGCAGAGGTGGTTTAGTAAACACATCACATGCCATTGTCAGATATATGATGCAGAGTAGAGTATTTTTGTAAGCGTAACAGAGACTAGGTCATGCAAATACTAAACACAAATCACTGTGTCAAGACCCACCTGCTTCCGAATTCTGCCAAAGTGGAGGGTTACTCAAATCTTATACCAAAGACCTTGCACCCTAAAAAAGGGGGCTCACTTGGTGATAGTCACATTAGATGTTCTTCGTCTTCCATTGCTGCAGTCCTTACTATTGGGTATAGTCCGCATCCAGTCGGCCCGAATACCAGAGTATAAGGCTGACGTCGGTCAGGGCGCATTAGACTGACGTCAGTACGTCAGGGTACTAATGCGCATGACCGGCGTCATATCCTCAGTCTTTTTTGCCGCGTGATCCGATGCAGAAGCAGTTTTGCGAGTGCAGGTTGGCGTTCTGAAATATTTCCGAAACCGGAGTTTCAGACCGAATCAGAGTTGGCTAAGTACCCGTTGGGGAACATTTTGGTTTTTCTTGCCTCAGTATTTAACCGGATGTCAGAAAAAGTGAATAACTGTATTTCTTGTGGGAAACAAATACCTCATAGGGATTACCATACATTGTGTATACCTTGTTTAGGGCCTGAGCACGACGTTGTTGGTTGCCGCTCTTGTGCTAGGTTTAACAAACGCACTATTAAGAGGAGGTTAGACTGTGCCAGATTAGTGTTTGGGAAGCGTTGCAATTATAAAATGCCGTCGGATGCTCCGATGCCCGCTTCATCCAAGAAGCGCAAGGACAAAACAGCGAAGCCTAGGGTTGATGAACCGGCAGTCCCGGACGTCGGTTCTTTAGGTGGCTCAGTGGAGCCAGAGGTTTTGCCAGGAGTTTCTATGGAGTCTCAGGCAGAAACTTTACTGTTACAGGATGTACCCTCTCAGGAGGCAGGCCAGGCTGAGGGGGCTTCTCAGGTAACTATTCTTCCCTCTCTTCCCAAAGTAGTTAGAGCCTCTCCTTCTGTTGCCAAAACTTCTTTTAGAGGTATGCCAACTTCAGCTTCAGTAGGGGCTTCTCCTAGCCTTTCGGGTTCTGTACCTAAGAAACATATGCTTAAAATGGCAGAAGATTTGATTACTATGATTAAAGGTTCTATGGGCCCTCCTGATAAGAGGCCTAGAGTGGAACCAGAGTTTGACAGTTTTGAACAGGGTTCAGGGGCTTCTGAGTCTTCTGGAAGATTTGCAGGAGTATCCTCATTATTCTGATTCTGATGTGGATGATGCCACTCCTTCGGCTTCTCCTCCTGAGGATTTTTCATTTTCAGAGACTCTGCATTCCATGAGGGAGCACTTTAAATGGGAAGGCCAGGATTACTCTGATTCCAGGAAGAGGCTTAGGAATTCTTGTTTTACCCCAGCATAGGCCCTTAGCTATACCTCCTGTGTTGAATGTGGTGGAAGATGTTTTTGCAGAGGCTTCCCTGAACCCTGATTCTTTGCCTCCTGCTCCTGTTAAACCTGATAGGTACTATAGGGTGCCCGAAGCTCATAAGTATTTGTTTAAGAGTCCTAGGGCGGACCCAGAAATTGTTTCTCAGGGGCCTAAAGGTGTTAAGGCCTCTGTGGTTAAAAATCCTGTTCCCACTGACAAAGAGGCAAGGGCGTTAGATAGGTGGGGTAAGAAAGTGTATACTTCTTCCACTCTAGCCATGAGAGCGTTGAATTGTCAGTTTCACATGCTGAAATATCAAAATTATCTCCTTTCACAATTGAAATCTAAGGTGGATGCTTTGGCGGAAGGTATTGATTGTAAAGACTTGCTGGATTTAGTTTATGTGTCTGAACAAGTGGGCAAGCATTCTTTGCAATGTGGTTTTGATGCTGTGCAGGCCTCCTCGAGGGTGGCTGCCACTAGTTCTGTTCTTCGCAGGCATGCCTGGTTGAGGGATCAAAATTTGGCTGAGCATGTTAAGACAAGGATTTTGGATGCTCCTTTACAGTCTGATGTGTTGTTTGGTTCACCTGTGGAAGCAGTTTTAAAGAAAATGGAGGACAAAGCTAAGTCTATGCAAACTGTTAAAGATTTTTGCAGGTACAGCCACCAAGTTTAGTAGAAATTGGCCTGCTAAGGGGTGGACATATCCTGCTTATGATTCCCAGTCTAGGGGTAGGTCTAGACGTGGTAGGGGCAGGGCTCAAGGTTCTTTTAGGCCTAGAACAGGGAGTTCACCTGCTCAGACTTCTGGTGAGGGCAGGGGTCAGTCCTTTCGTAAACAGACCCAATGACCTGCCTTTTCAGCTGCCAGTAGATTCTCGTCTGGCAGCTCCTTTGGAAGGACATCTGTCTCTTTTCAAAGAAAATTGGGATTTAATTACTCAAGACAGATGGGTGTTGGACATCATTCAGCCAGTCCCTGTATCAGAAAGGGGCCTAGGATTTTATTCTCGCATGTTCCTAGTACCAAAGAAGGGGAACACGTGGAGACTGCTTTTGGATTTATCTCTCCTCAACACTTCTCTGGACATTCCCAAGTTCAAGATGTTGACGTTACAACAGCTTTTACCCCTGCTGGGCAAAGATCACTGGATGGTAACTTTAGATCTCAAGGAAGCTTACCTTCATGTGCCTATCAGGCTAAGTTACAGGAAGTATCTGCGGTTTCGAGCTGGAGATTCTCATTATCAGTTCTCTGCATTGCCCTTTGGCTTATCTACTGCCCAGAGTATTCACAAAGGTTCTGGCTCCAGTGATAGCTTACTTCAGGCTACAAGGACTTCAAATCTATCCTTATTTAGACGACTGCCTGATTCTGGCTCAAGAAAAGGAAGACCTTCTACAGCATCTGGAATATCTTATAGCAGTGCTAAGATGCCTAGGGTATTCTGTGAACGAAATAAAGTCCAGTCTAGTACCCTCTCAAGACATGTGCTTTCTGGGTGTGAGACTGAATACAGCAGCCCAGATGGCCTTTTTAACCCCGGACAAACAAAAGAGTCTGTCACTTTACTTCCATCAACTATCTCATCAGTCCGTGCTGACTGCAGAGACAGTCCTTCAAGCATTAGGGTTCATGGCATCTTGTATTCTGGTGCTTCCCAATGCCAAACTGCATATGAGGAAGTTACAATGGTATCTCAAAAATGTATGGACACAGCACTGCCAGGATTTAGACACTGTCATTCAAATAATACCTTGCCTTCAAAGAGAATTTTGTGGTGGGCTCAGGAATGTCACCTAAACAAGGGACTCTCTGTGACCCGGCCAGAGGCGAGTCAGATTTTACCGACAGATGCCTCAGACATTGCTTGGGGAGCTCATCTAAATGGAAAGTGGATACAAGACAAGTGGCCTGCCAGACTACAGCATCTACATATCAACATGAAGGAGATGTTAGCAGTCCAGTTCGCATTGCTGGCTTTCAAGGAGTTACTTCTTCCAGGGCAGGTGTTGATTCTAACAGACAACACAACTGTCATGTGGTACTTCCACAAACAATGGGGAACACATTCTTATCCTCTATGCAGGCATGCAATGATTTTATGGGAGACTGCACTACGCTTGCACCTAACTCTTCAGGCAAGGTTTCTGCCAGGAGCACAGAACTCCTTAGCAGATGTGTTAAGCAGACAAATCATGGATCCCCACAAGTGGAAACTGGATCTTCATGTATTTCAGAAATTGACAGTGTCATGGGGAACTCCAGACATAGATCTGTTCGCTTCTCCACTAAACCACCAGCTGCCACAGTTTTGCACAAAGGGGTTTCATCACACAGCTTGGAAAGTGGATGCTCTGTCTTTCAGTTGGACAAACCTTCATGTGTATGCCTTTCCACCTCTGCCTCTTCTTCCAAAGGTACTGTTAAAGGTCAGACAGGACAGGCCAAGGATGATTTTGATAGCTCCAGATTGGCCTCGCAACACTGGTACCCTCTACTACGGAGTCTGGTAAAGAAGCCTCCATGGCCTTAACCTTTGATTCCACATCTGTTATCCCAGCAGGACGGTCATCTGCTCAATGTCAAGCTTCACTCTCTTCATCTGACAGCCTGGCATATTCTGTGTTGAAACACAGCAGGTCTCAACTTCCTCAACAAGTTTTAAATGTGATTATGGAAGCTAGAAGACCTAGTACAAGGAAAGTGTACGCAGCAAAATGGAAAAGATTTTTATTTTGGAGTAAAGCAAAGAATTTGGAGATTTCTGAGCCTAATTTGAGTATGGCTCTTCAATACCTTACTGAGTTACTGGACAAGGGTCTGTCCTTCTCTTCCATTAAGATTCATGCTGCAGCAATCTCAGCTCACTATGATTGTGACCCACCATTGTTTTCGCATCCTTTGTTCAAGCAGTTTCTTAGAGGGGCAAAAAATATAAGACCCCCACGTAGAGCTCCTACTCCTGCTTGGGATCTCAATTTTGTGTTGGAAAAACTTACTCTACAACCTTTTGAGCCTGCGGCTACTGCTGAATTGAAATTTTTGTCATGGAAGACTGCTTTTTTGTTGGCTATTACTTCTGCAAGAAGGGTGTCTGAGTTACAGGCCCTTATGGCAGTCGAGCCCTTTTGATTTTCCATAAGGATAGGGTATCATTACGTACTAATCCTTCCTTTATGCCTAAGGTGGTTTCTAGCGTGGCTTTAAACCAAACTATTCATTTGCCTACCTTTTATGCAGACCCCAAAATAAAGGGAAAAGATTTTGCATACTTTAGATGTACACAGGCAATTGCGTTATTACTTAAGCAGGACTAAGGATTTTAGGCAGTCTCAGCAGTTGTTTGTTTCTTTTGCTTTGAGTTCGCAGGGCAAGCCTGTGTCAAAACAAACTATTTCTAGGTGGATTGGCTTTTGCATTGCATTTTGTTATTCCCATCATGGCAAGGAGGTTCCAGCTGGGATTAGGCCTCATTCCACTAGGGCTACTGCCACTTCAACAGCCTTTCTACGGGGGGTGGCAACTAAGGATATTTTGGAAGCAGCTACTTGGAGTTCAGTGCATACTTTCTCTAAGCATTATCACCTTCCTATCTACTCTAAGTCTAGGGCTGGTTTTGCCACAGCTGTTTTGCAAGGCATGTTGTCAGCTCCTGCTTCTTTATGATTTGCCAGCCTCCCTTACCTCTGCTTTGGGATTCTACCCAATAGTAAGGACTGCAGCAATGGAAGACGAAGAACATAGTACAGTTTTGTACCTACCATAAATGTAGATGTTCGAGGATTCCATTGCTGCAGTCCAATTTACCCTCCCTCCTTCCCCTCTGTGTTTAGGGGTGGTTGTGTAGGTGATTTACCTGCTTATATTTTTGTATATATTGTTCATGTTTTGGTGCAGGTATTTTGGGCCTTGTCTTTTTGGGTCTTCTGACATCTGGGGCAAGAAAAGACTGAGGATATGACGCCGGTCATGCGCATTAGTACCCTGACGTACTGACGTCAGTCTAATGCGCCCTGACCGACGTCAGCCTTATACTCTGGTATTCGGGCCGACTGGATGCGGACTATACCCAATAGTAAGGACTGCAGCAATGGAATCCTCGAACATCTACATTTATGGTAGGTACAAAACTGTACTTTTCTAGTGGTATACACAAAAGGGATGGTTTAATGATTCAGATGAGGCAGACAAACTGAAAATTACTGCTGAGGTATGGAGAAAAGGCACAAAAAGTGCTGCTGTTTGTCATATTAACAAGCAGGAGCATGTATGGGGACTGTTTTTTTCTAAGACTAGACATTGCTCTACTTATTATGTACAAGTAGTACTTCTCAAGGTCACGAGAGATTTGCCTGATATGACCCAGGCTAGTATCCACAATCTTATCTGACCATCTGAATCTGATTGCTTTGCTTTTGAGATGTGATACTTTTTTAGTATTGGGATTGTTTCAAATTGCAGCATATTCTCTCATTTGCTGTTTTTTATTGTTTCTGATTTTTTTCCCTCAGTATTGGAATTGCTTTGAAAAGCACCATATTATTTCATCTGCTACTTGTATTATTCCAGACATCCCTGCTTGGATAGGTCCTGTGAGATATCAACAGATGTACTTGCTAGGTTATTCTCCATCAAGCTTACAGGTAATTGGAAATGGAAGTGCATCTCTGTGTGAGATGTTGCATAATCCCTGGTTCCATAAATATACCAGTCACTCATGTGGTAGAATGTGGAATCACATGGTAGGCATCTATCTTATTTTATAAACTTGTCATCACTAATGTGCATCTGACACCTGTTTTGGACTTCTGTAGAAAGTCAGAGGGTCAATTTCTGGGATGACTGCATTTTTCTGGAGTACTAAGATATGTTGTATATATCTCCTTGTGAGTGGAAGCAAGCCCTGTGTGGGATCAGAACTAAATGCAATTAAAACTAATGGCATTTTTTTTAATGCAGAACATTTATTTATTTATTTAACATTTTTTAACTGGGAAATCCAGGAAAACATCCTGTCATTTAAAGTTTCACTCTGGGAAACCCCTTACCCCCAATTCCAGTCTCTGCATCTGACTTTACTTCTTTGGTCAGACTTTGTGTATGAAATCTTATTTGCTATACATTTTCAGAAATGAAGTATATTTTTCTGAAATTCCCAGGTTCTTGCCAAAGGTCATCTCAGAAGAAACTTGGAATCAGTCCACCTCTCTCACAGTGTTCTTACTGGAGAAATTGAAATAGGGAAAACCTGTTTTTTTTAATTGTATTCGTGCAAAGTTCTCACTTAGATATGTGTGTATTTGTGTATATATATATATATATATATATATATATATATATATATATATATATATATACACACACACACACACACACACTGATAAAAATTACGTTTAAGGAGCATAACCAGCCTTAGGCATAGGCCAACTAGGCGGCTTGCTAGGGTGCCGCTCTAGCAGGGGTGCTTTTCCAGTAATTGGATGGTTCAGGTAGACCAGGATGGAGGCACTGGGTAATGTGGTGGGGGGTGCACCATGGAGCCCTTTCGCCTAGGGCACCAGTTGACCTAAGGCTGCTCCTGTTAAGGAGCATTCAGCTAAAAGTAAGTCCAGAGTCCTGAATTAGTGGGGAATAATATTAAGGCGAATATTGTGCAGAAATGAAGTGTTAATTCCATTACATGCCTCACTTGAACTGATACCACAATTTGGATGTGCTGGTTGATCTAGCTTTGAAAGAGAGAGAGAACTGTAAATGATTACAGAGTGATTCAGGGACATTAATTATAGAGCAAAATAGATAGGACATTGTACTCTGTGCGCAGTACTGTTATCCCTTGGAAATGGAAATGCGGAAGTGTGTGTGAGCACAGTGTGAGCAACCCCATTGTCAAACTAACAAAAGTGAAAGACTTGTGTTAGAATTCCCACTACTGTGAGTTTACACCGCAGAGCGATGAAAGCTGCAGAGTTACCATGCTCTTTACTCGAAGCAGTCATGATATCACAATTACTATAATAGCCCCATGTAGGGGGTACAAGTGGTGGTGGGATAAATTCTTCTGCATAAAATGGTAGGTATGTGTGATGGCTTGGTTGTATAATTTTGTGTGTTTGTGTATGTGTGCGTGTGTGATGTGGAAGATGAGGGCTGTGAATATACATTGTATGATGTGTGTTACTTGTTCAGAGCTACACAGTAATATTCAGTGTGTATGATTTTGTATTCTAGTTATTTGGTGGACAGAATGGATATGCCCAGGTACTTCTGTTGCAGCATATTTACAGACAGGGCAGACATTCACAGAAGTTAGTATTTTCCATATTTATAATTGCATTAAGGATTGTCAGAATCTGAGTGCCTGAAAGATGACTGTCTGAGAGAATGAATTGGTTTGACAATTAAAATTCTAGTATTAGAGATATGAATGTGGAAATTCTCCATATGAAAACATCACAAAGAAGGCAGTTATTGCATTTTAGGATTATTCTGCTCTGAAGTTCAATTAATCTGTATTTACAGAGGCTGATGCCATAGGCATTTTAAAACAAAATTTGTTTATGCACTTGGGTAGATACTGTTAATTTCCCATTGCCTGTAACTTGTAAATATGCATATATATATATATATATATATATATATATATATATATATATATATATATATATATATATATATATACTTTGATTCCACATAATGCAGTCATTTCTAATATAGCTGAGTAATAAGCCTGAAATCTGGAGATCATAAGTGTTGCAGACTGAATTATTGTACATTTTTATAATGGGGAAGCAGAACCTTAAACCAAAATCCAAAACATATGTTGCTCCCGTGCATGTCTTCCAGAACAGGCACTTCACTCCTTCAGATTATTTAGGCTCTCAGCCGTATGTTAACAGCCCATGGTGGTGTTTTTCTTTAGGGAAGCATGTGAAGCGGATGTTTAAATTGATGTGATCATTGTGACCAAGTCTCTGCCATCCACAGTGAACCACTTTCATGTTCTCTTTATTATATATATTTTTTCTTTAAGTAGATACAGTAAGATGGACTGCACTGCACTGCACTCATTGTTTAATTAAGCAATAACCCACATCTGGGTGTGGGTAATTCTAGATTTACCCATGGTTGGTGTGGTTTGGTCACAAGGGCGAAGCCCAAGTGGCCAAACAAAGACAACCGTGGGTAAATCTAGCATTACCCACACCCAGACGTGAGTTATTGCTGTTATACAATGACATTATTTAAGGAAAAAAAAATGTACTTTTCTTAAATAATGCCTTTGTATTAATAACTTTGTGGCACCCTTCTGTGGTTTTTCACTATCCTGGGGCTTTTTTTGATGTACTGCGCATGCGTATGTTTACGCAGTACATCAGAGCTGTGTAGAGGAAGCAACAGAGAAAGGAAGATCTCTGTTGCTTTTTTAAAGCTGTCTCACTATGTTAAACGAGTTTAACATAGCAAGATGTCTTTAGAAAAAGCAACGGAGAAAGGAAGATCTCCGTTCCCTTTTTTAAAGCTATCTCGCTATGTTAAATGAGTTTAATATAGCGAGATATCTTTAAGAAAAGCAACTGAGAAAGGAAGATCTCCGTTGCTTTTTTTTTTTTTTTTTTTTTAAGATATCTTGCTATGTTAAACGCACAACATAGCGAGATTACACCAATGGAGATCTTCCATTCTCTGTTGCTACCTAACACAAACAAAAAAAATCAAGACTTATACTAATGGAAAAAGTCTGGGCGACCCGACCTTTTTCCATTAATATATGTCGGATTTACAGTGGGTACGCTGGTTGGGCTGGCCAATCAGCATGCATATTTTGGAATACTAATCGGCAGTCATATAACTACATTGTTGCCTTCAGTTCAGTGTGTTGCGAGCTAATGTGTACTACAGCAATGCCCTACTATTTCAGTTAGACACTTTCTGAAAATTCATTGCTGGAAGTCTGTCTGCTTCTAGTGGGCCCATAAGATGTCCAGATTCTTCCTGGACTCTAGACTGTGTCTGTATTAAAAAGTACTGTTCATAAATTAACATTTGTAAATGAGATATTTATGGAAATGTGTGTCTTTTAAATGGCCTCTATTGCTAGAACTTCCTTAACATTCAGCTCCTCTGTCTGATTTGCTTCCATGGTTATTTTACCTGAGACTGTCATTATAACCATAAGTGTTTCAAAAAGCCTATTTAAAGTAAACTGCAACAGCTTGTCAGGGGCTACACATAAGAGTTAGCCTTAAGAAAAGCATGTTCTAATGCCAGTAATTTTTCATGCCTGTTTTCTCTACTGTTAGTCATTGTACTTCCAGTTTCCATTAAGATACCACTAGGGCTGCTGTGTTGTGTTTGCTTTTTATTTCTCCTGTTTGATTTTCTGATGGCTATTGTCTGGTGGGGAGTTACAAAACCCCTTGTTTTCCTTGAGTAGTGCATCTCAGAAATGTGACAGTTTAGTGCTCTACAGGTGAATTCTAGTGACTACTAACAAATGTACCAAACGGACGAAATATTAATTCATTCAGAAACATTCTGATGTGGTTAGTTATGATTTATTTTTTTTTTGCCTGGAAGAGATCTAATCTTTGGGAGACTGCATTCATAGTAAGGCAAATGGTCCCAAATATGAATTTGATGGTTATAGACCGAGCAAAGATGCAAGTGTCAGGTAAGGAGGAATTACTGGGATGTGCTCATGTAATTTTCCGTGCCAAGCCTAGGAATATAGAGACAATAATAACAGGTGCAGCTGTGTATATCTGTGTTTCCCAGGGAGTTGCACTAGATGTAATATATTACTATGTCCAGGCATGTTCTGGGAAGCTAATGCATAAAAACTAATTTTAGTAATGTAGAATAAGAGAAATAACAGGGTTTAAAGCATGTAGGAAGGCAGTAATACAGGAAAACAGACACCACAACGGAAACCAGTGCATTGGAGGTTTGCACAGCAGTGTCTTTGTAAACATGTTGTTCTATGTATAATGTTAAAAATAAAGGGATAGGCTACATTCATTGGTTCATTCAGCCTAACAGACAAAAGAACAAAAATGTGAAAACCTGATTTAAAAAAGGTTCTGTGTTCTCTCTTTTCTTTTAAAGTTTTCAGTAAATGGAAATGGATCTTGACAGTTTTGAAGTTTCAAAGCTTGGTGAAAGACAAGTGTACATTTCTTCTACTTTAGTCTGGCTTTTGGATCTGGGTAAACAATACAGAATATTTGGCTTCAGTGACTGAGATCATTTTATTACACATTAGCATACGAGTTTGAACACCCCACATTGTACCTTTCAAATTTGTTCTTTCTGCCCCACCAATTGTGGAATACTGGAAAAACTCTAATCTAGATCTAATCTAATCCCCCGGTCTCTGCTAAAAAAGGACTATCAGCTCAGGTGGACTAACCTGGTCAACAAATGTAAAATTAATAAAATAAATTTAGATGTATTATGATATATGTAGAAATTTGTTGTACACACACGCTTTATCCAGGGTTGTTGTGTTTGTCTGCTAGAACTTGTATGCCTGAAAATATGGAAGGCATTGTTTTGTCTACATGTGAACTGCACTAATTCTAAGGGTAGTGGGACAGGCATGAGCTTGTTGCTGTGTGTTGGTATCCGAAGTATGTCAGAGAGCACCAAGTCATGGTTATGTAGGATGTCAGAGATCTTTCAGGTTCTTATGTTAGGTTTTTCTGGCAATTTTTTTATTTACTTGCTTATTGTATTTGATTACGTGGAAAGTTCGACTGCGCAGTTAAACCCCTTTTCATTGGAGGCCTGGGGAGTAAAGCTCTGACAAATACATAGACATAAGATACTTAAAGTATATGCAGACAGCATCTCTTCTAAGGCAAAATGGTTAAAATAAAATTCATGTTTGCAAACAATGTATAGGATTGTATTCAAATTGTAATCTACATCATACAGAGTTTTATTCTCATTGTATTATGCCATTAAGAAGGTTGGATGTGTGCGCAGCCTACACTGAGATTCAAGATTGTACTTTGTGTGCATAAAAAGTTACGTAAAGCTTGGGTTTTCCTGCAGTCTTTATTTTATGAATACTGATTCGTGGTGGTGGTTGCTGTATTGTATCCAGCATATATTCATACATTGGGCTGGTGCGAACATTTTAGATTCTGTTAAAGTGAATCCCAGAGAGGACAAAGGTTATTTTGACAGACTGCTTAGTGGCTGTACTTTGAATAATTTATAAACTAAACTAATGTCATCTTTACTTTTTAGTATTTTAGAATTTGGTGTTCGTAGCTTTGAGTTACTGATACAGGTTTAAAAGCATGTCTGCTATTTAAATTGCATGCACATGTAATGAAGATTCTTGCTGCTGAAGTTTGTAAATTAAACCATACTGACTATATAGCTCTATCTGTGTGACAAGGATCCTGTGGGCCCCTCCTTTCTGTCCCCACTCTCTGGTGAATATTTTCCCATAGGAACAACAGGATTCATGTAAGCTGTGCCACTGTCATTAGAGATGAAGCATTTTCCCATGAATCTGGTTTCAAGTTAGAACCACTCCGCCTTTTTTTTTTTCTTTTCTGTTCTTGTCCGGGCTGCATAACGCATGCTTCCTTTTTCTCATGAAAGAATCTTGAGAAGTACCTTGTCAGTTCAGGAACACAGAATCCATCATCACTTGCCCTGAGCTGATCTCTTCTCGTTTTTATTAATCATTGTTTCGTGAAGCAGTGAGTTAAGCAACACTATGGTACATATTATGTTATTGATACCTGATTATTACATAGTATTTGTACAGCAGACCTGGGTGGGCATTCTTTTGTGCTCTGTGGCTTCTTATGAGTGGTGTGTGTGCGTAGGGGAGTACAGTTTCCCACTCTGTTTTTCTGTTTCTCTCTTTCTTTCTCACACACACCCTCAGTGCCTTTCCCACCATCTGCCCATCCATTTATTTATTTTTTTATGCTGTCACCTGTCTCTTCTTTTTCTGTGTGACTTTTCATTTTTCCTTTTTCACATCATTAATCTTTCATTTTACTTCAATCTTGACTGTGCATTTTTATTTGTCTGCCTATTTCCAAATATGTTTCATTGTTATTGTGTCCCTTAAATAGTGAAATTCTTCCCTGATTGTCAGCTGTCTGATTTTGCTCTTAACTCACTCAATTTTATCTGTACTTCTCATTTTTCTGTCTTTTAACTTTGTCATTTCGGTATTTGTGTAACTCTTCTTCATAGCCAGTTTTATTGATTTTTTTATAATGCTTACTTAGAGAACATGTTTTTTTCTTCTTCTCTTCTGTGATGTTTGAGTCTTATTGTCTGCAAAATGTAACTTTATCCAAGCACATTGAGAGGTTACTGCTGGACCTTTTCAATGACATACAGTAAGACATTTTCATTATTGATTGACAACATCTGGAACAGTAACCACCGTATTAGAACTTGTAGCCATAGCACAAATGTTTGCTTAGGAGCACATTTGCATTGTTGTAAGTTGTGCCTAGCAAACAGTCTACAAGATTCAAATGATCTTTAACCATTTACTTTCTCTTCTTGTTTCACTTCAGCCATAAGTTAATACTACATTTCTAACACTCTAAACAGTGCTAGAGAATTGGACAACGTTGTTTCATCATTATTTATTGACCTCCCAAAAGCTTTTGATACAATCTCCCACTCTAAACTTCTGTACCAGCTTTCTGACCTAGCTCTATCCTCCTCTACCAATTGGTTCACTCGCTACCTAACCAACAGTCAACAGGCAGTAAAACGCAGTGCTCCCTTCAGACCATCACCGGTGTCCCCCAAGGTTCCATCCTAGGTCCCCTTGTCTTCATATATTCATTAACAATCTTCATGCTGCCTCCTGACAAAGCACTTTAATTCAGTATGCAGATTACACCACCATTATATATACCTTAAACGACCTGTGCCACCTAGAGCAAATAACACAAGAAGCATTTACCTCCCTTGAAACTACTGCTGAACCCTAAAAATCCAAACGCCTTTTCACTCTTAAAACATGTAAAAATTATGTATCCAGTTTTAAAATTAACTCCCCATACAATACAGAAATAGAAGTTGTTGTACGTACAAAATGCCTTGGCATGACAGATGAAATTGCATATTCATAATAATATCACACAAACGCATCAAAAGCTGGGGTGCTCTATTGACATAAGCCGTACCTTAGTACTTCTGTGAGAACTGCACTAGCTGAGATCTGTCTCTTACCCTCACTTCTATACAGAGCTCCAGTCCTTACCAACCTACAAAGTTCAGTACAAATGAAGCTGGAATCCTGCTGTAATAAAATGGCTAAAATTGCCACTTACTGCACACATCGTACCCATCACTGCATTTCCCTAAAGTCTTTAAATGGCGTGAACTACCAAAACACTTTATCTACAAATAACAACCACCCATAGCATTATCCTCAAACACACTGCCTGTCTTGCTTGTAGCCTTACTTCTTCATACCTATACTCCCACAAGATCATTAAGATTAGAAGATAAACAACTCCTTCTGTTATATAAATCTAGCAAATCTGCTGGTAAAAGCCTACATTCCTACTTGGTTGCTAAAGCTTGGAACAACTTTCCCACTTGCATCAGATCAGTTTCTAACCATCCTGTATTCAAATGTAAATTAAAGGAATTCCTTAGCAAAACATGGACGTGCTCCTGCTGCAAACCTGCTTAAGAAAAGATGAGACTTTTCTTCTCCCACTCTCCCTTTCACCATATACCTCCGTCCTTTCATTGCTGTCTCACCTACCATATTGTCTTTCTTTCAAATATAATATCCACCTAGCTCTGCCTTTCTAACTAAACATTCTTTTCTTTTCCCAATAATATTAATAGTCATCCGAAATCTCTCTTTATCTCTTATAGCATATATACAACCTCTCTTCTCGCTTGCATATATTCTCCTGTTTACCTGAAAGCCATGTTTGATATCAGAATGTGTATAGTCTAGGAGGTCTGACAGCTTTTTATAAGATTGTCCTGTTTATGATATGAATGTTTAATGTCTTGTCTTTTTTTTTTTTGTTTAACTTTTTTTTTTATTGTTTTACCTAACTTTTGTACTATTGGGTTTTTGAAAATGGTATCATATGAGTGTGCAACTTTTGTAATGATTATTCAACTTAACTTTTGTACTAATGGAGCTTTTTTCCCTGGGCCTCCGCTGAAAATGGAACCATTTGGATCCAGTCAGACTTTCCCAGTAAACAAATACCAATAAATAAATATAAACAGTCCATTCATACCTCTCAACCTACAGATGTTGAAAATAAGAACAAACGCCCTTGAAATGTAAGAACTTACAGACAAAATTCTGGATGTATAATTATCATAAAATGTGAGTATCGAATAGCACATAACTCTTCCCAGTTCCACTAAGAGTGTTGGATACTATCTAGAAATACATTTAAAAACAGTAACAAATGTAATAGACAAATAAAAACACATTATCTAAGCTATGGTGTAAAATCAGAAGATTTTTAATGAACTGTATTGCAAAATCCTACTACACAAGATCATTTATGTTTGCTTCAGAAAAAGGAAGACGTAAGATGCATCCACTTTCTGTAAATAATCATTGCCAGTAGTATGTTGGTCATATAGTGCATTTTTCTGTGTACTAGACAGTTTCAAACATCACATGTTATCATGGGGATTCTGAAAATTGCATGAATGGGTAAATCAAGCTTGAGAGGTATGACTGCGTTAGGTATGCACTAAGGAGGAAGAAACCCGACCTACGTCTTTTTTATCTCTATATGTGATTTAGTACTATCCATACATAGAGCATGCAGATATTCATAATCTGTATTCCTTGTTCCGCTGCATGACTGCTTATCAAAGCATCTCTCTTTGATAATACACACCATAATAACAGAGTAAATCCAGAGGCTTTGCAGGTCAATTTTAAGACATAAAGTGAATACGCATACCCATTTTTAACTTCCTGTTTTATAAATCAGTGAACTTACCTGAAGATCCATTTTTCAGCCTTGACCTGTACAAAAGGTAAACAAATGAAACTTAATTGCATGTATTTACTACTGTGAAGATAAGTAAATAGTCCAAAACAGAAATTTTCTTAGCTTAATAAAAGCATATTGTACAGTAACCAAACAGCTGAAGAAATGATAAAAGGATCTGCAGAATTATGAATAAATGCAGCATATATTTTTGAAATGTTATGCACTTATTTTTTTATGACCTGCTTGCTCCAAAAAAGCACCATTGCTTATGCAGTAGAAAAGAAGTTAATTCACACACACACACACACACACACACACATTTCTATACATGTACAGCGAATTAGTAAATAAAATACGCCTACCACTTCAGCTACTTTTCATGGTTGCTACAAACAAAATTATGTGTTAGTTTTGGAAGAACAGTAGATTTAACTGAAAGTAGCCATTAAGTTTGATAATATCTAAATCTACCCTTCAGTAGGAGGCAGCTGTGTATCATTAAAATAGTTTGCATTTAGGCACCTGATCTGTTTGTAGAGAAAGGACGCTCTCAACTTAAGTGCAAGTGATAATAAAGCCAGATCATCAAGATAAGATTTAAAATGCTAATGAAACTTTTACAAAATATTTACTAACACTCCAGCAAGAATTTCATTCAGGTTTTTGACACTTTTGGCATGCCTTTACAGCCAGTTACCAAGAATTTCATCAGATACTTCTATCAAATTCAAAGTCTACAGTCTAGTACTTTTTTTTTTTTTTTTTTTTAATTATTCATTGTTAATCAGGTAAATAAATTGGTCTTTTTCAAGCCACGACGCAGGGCACAAGGCCAAGGCTAAATTCAGTATGTATGGACATTTTAGACTAGACAACCAACAAATACGTTTTGGGGAGGGTGGAGGAAATGGGCATACTTGTAGAAAACCCAGTCAAACATGGGCAGAACTTGCAAACTCCATACAGTCAGTGACCAGAAATCAGGACTGAATCCAAGACTCTGGAGCTGTGAGGCAAAGATCTTTGAGATCCACAAGAGCTCACTTCGGATTTTGTATGGTGTTTCATAGACTAAAAAGCACTGCAGGATTTCTTTATTACACCCTAAATATAAAACTGTACACCAGATTATATTAATAAGCAGTAAAATATGAACGTGTGTATGGTGGACATATTACTGTCTTAAGAGTGGATATTTTGGGACATGAACCTGAAAGGCATGTTTAAGAGCTGTGTGCTTGTAGTTGGGTCTATATTATAACATCCAAGTCTGAAAACTTTGAATGTTATAATATCGAACCATTTCAATCGAAAGACTATAACATCCAACACTCAGAATAGCAAATTTTTTCCCAGGGGAAAAAAATTGCTGTTCCGACAAACATACACACGACACAAGCACACCAAAATAAATAATCCACACACACATACACTTCACAAAACCCTACACTAAACCATACAGACACTAGTAGCTATCCACTTACCTTAACCCAACCCTAAGGTCCGTAACTACCACACACTCACTTTACCCACTCCCTAACCCTAAGTTCCCTAACTATTGCACACTCACCTTACCCGCTCCCTAACCATAAAGTCCCTATCGCACACTCATCTTACCCGCTCCCTAACCTAAGGTCCCTATCGCGCCCTCACCTTACCCGCTCCCTAACCCTAAGGTCCCTGTCGCACACTCAGCTGCTCCCTAACCCTAAGATCCCTATAGCACACTCACCTAACCCGCTCCCTAACCCTAAGGTCCCTAACTGTCACACACTCACCTTAACCTGATCTGTTCGCACACTTACCTTAACCTGGTCCGTAACCTTCGCTCCACATTCAAGAAAATAGCGAAGCTGCAGAAACGGCCCACTGAATACTTTCCCTAGGAAAGTATTCAATATTCTGCAGCTTCGCTATTTTCAGCGTTTGGTGAATCGGGTTCGATATTATAACATTCGAAGTTTTAAGACTTCGTTGTTATAATATAGACCCCTTGTAGTTAGTGTCTGTACTAAACCCTTGGATACAGTATATTAATAAAACTTGAACATATTGTTTGCTTGTTTAAAGTTAGTATTGTACATATATGTCATCAGAAGTTAATATGATTTTAGGCTGATTTGTAGTAAGATTTTTCAGACATTTGTCTGTATTTTAAGAAAGGTGACATATTTGCATTATTGTGTGCATATTTGCACACAGACTTTCCATTCAACAGCATTTCTGTTACTATATTCGGGAAGTTGTGTAAAGTACCTTCAAGATTCAGGAGCAAAGGAACTCTCTAATGTGAATAGAATGCTTATTTTGGCTACCCTTGAGGTGAGCAGTTTGCATTCATCGGTATTACTGTTATTTATTCTACCTAGTTTCGATAATGTTTACATTTTGTGTAATGACCAACTGTAAAAAGGCCATAGCTCTCCCATTCACTTGTGTATCAAATAAATAAGATGTTAGTCTAATTAAAGACGAACATGTTTGTCACTCTGGTTGCACCATTACACTCTGTTTTGTTTGGGGGTAAACATTTAGTTCTGAATAGTCTGGCCTTAATGTCTTTGGTTATTCAAATCAGATTGTTGCAACTTAATGTACTCTGGTTTGCTCAAGGATGGTGGCTTAAAGTTCAGATTTGACGTAAGTGTCGGACTTGCCAACAAGTAGCATGTTAAGGTATATTTTGTATCTTTGCGACTGCTGGAACAGTACATTTACATTTCAATAATGAAAACAGAGAAGAGTAGTCGAAGGGTATCGCCTTGTGCATCACCGTACTGTATTCTAGCAGCGTCAGATTTACTGTTCGCCAGTCTCATTTTCTGAGTTTGGTCCAGGATGTAGGTATTGAATCAGTTGCTAAACCAGGTATAAAGTGATGATGTAGATCAGTGTGTCGTACCTCTGAGGAAAGGAATTCACAACGAACTATATGAAATGCTTCAGAGAGAGCACGTGCATAGTCACCATTGTTAGTTGTTTTTGTTTGTAAATTTTATTTAACTGTCATACCAGTTATTTATTTATTTATTTTACATTTGTTGACCGGGATAGTCCGACTGGATACATGTCTATTTTCAGTGGAGGCCCGGGGAGAAAAGCTCCAAAGGTAGTTACAAAAGAAAACATAGTACGAATTAAGCACAGTTTTCAGAATTGTATACCCAGGTTTCAACAGTTTACTGAAAATGTAACATAGTCATTGAACAATGCAGCATACTGTTACTACTAGTTTTATCAGAAGAAGCAACTATTTTGTGTTTTCTGGGAGAGTAAACATAGAACAACTATGCATTCAATTTTACATCTGTCTAAAGTAAAAATAGCCTCCTTACTTAACTTCCTGATTAAAAAAAAAAATAAAATAAAAACCCTCCACAAATACCTCATTCAAATGAACCCACAAGCCCTTACCAGGATAATTCTAATCCAGCCTCCTGAGAGTCGTGGAAGGCCGTTCTTTTGCATCATTGACTTTGCTGTAGCTTTGCTTAGCTCTTACATTTCCTTCATTAACACAGTCACTTCCTGTATGATGGGTACAGCTGCATTTTTCCACCCACATGGCATAGCCTTTTTTGTTGTCAACATTATAAGATTTATTAGTGACACTCTATATGCTCCACAGTTCCTCCTGGTTTCAGACATTGTTAGGGAGTGAGCAGGCCATAGTCATCATTTGTTAAGGGGGGAGGTCATGGTGACAGTAACACTTTTGTATGACCCAGGGTAATTGGAGGTGGATGTGGTGGCTTTGTATTTGGTCGACAGGCTGGGAGGAGGGAGGGAGGGATCACATTCTCCAGTGGCAGGATGGAGCTGACTTGTTGCTAATTTTGGTGGCGTTGTATCTCAGGCCTCCATGCATTGTGTGTCAGGGAGCATGCATATGCAGCCTGATAGGAGCCAACTATTGAATAGTGTTTGTGGTGTGTATGACATTCACAGCTAGGAGCAGCACACCTTCTGCCCATAGGAGATAGTGATGGTGATGGTGTAGAACTGCAGAAAAGTGAGCATGTAGCTGGTGAGGTGTCATAGGGCTGGAACCTGTGCAATGTTGGTGACAACATACATAAGACTGGCCACTGCCAAAGACAGTGACCTCTGTAGCCAGAACTAATGATGATGTTTATGGAATGGTCTGCTCATCTGGGTATGGTCAGTCTGTGGCCAGCCACTGCTCATCCAGACTCTTCCACAGCCATAGACACAAGGGCTATAGAGACAGAATGAATGGCATTTACCATCTGGCTCATGGATTCACCAGTGGAAATAGTGCTTGAGTGGAACAACACAATGTGCTCCCTGTTCCTCTACCATGTCAGTGTTAATGTGCTGGGTGTCATCCTGTAGGCCATACAGGTGTGGCAGTCATCCCACAGATCATGCAGTGCACTCTTTATTACCACAGTGGCATGGGTTGCAGTAGTCTGTGCCTGCCTCACTGACCTGCACATTTGATTGTCAAGTGTTGCAACCCGGTCAGCAACTGGTCTGAAGTAATGGTTGTGCCACAGTCCATCACATTTCATTTTCAGGTACAGTTGACCTTCTGAGAACATACATGTTCTGTCCCTTCCATCAGTTGAGCCTTAGTAAGAATAAAGACAGGACACCTGTGGCTTCACTGAAACAAATGCTTAACACCCTACTCCCATGCCAGGGATACAAACTGTACAACAGAAGGAAGAAACTCTTGCAAAAGAGAGTAAAATCCCACGAGTGGAGGAGCTCCCTGGTCAGCCTCAGTAAGAAGCTGCAATCCCTGATAAAATCCTCCAAAGCTAGTTACGAAAACAAAATCGCCACTGATTCTAAAGACAGCCACAAAGCATTCTGTAGCTATGTCAAGAATCTCAATGGCAACAGTCAGATCTCCTCTGAGTTACAGCACAATGGCACTAAATATACAGAACCAACTGATATTGCCAACATCCTGGCAGATAGGTTCAGTGCTAACTTTACCCCCCCTCTCACCCCCTAAAGAGCCCATTTCTATACCGGAAGAATGCAAAGTTCCTGTAATCAAGGCTGCACAGGTAAAAAACACACTCTCCAAAGCCAAGAACACAGCATCCATGGGACCAGACAACATCCCAGGCTGCGTTCTACACGAACTACAGAATGAACTGGCACCCCACCTAAGTACCATATTCAATTATAGCCTCACCTCAGGCTTTGTGCCTGCTGAATGGCGCACAGCAACGGTTATCCCACTCCACAAGGGGGGAGCCACCACGGACCCCGGGAACTACCGCCCCATTAGCCTGACGAGCCTAGTCTGCAAGGCCATGGAACTTATAAACAAAGACATTGGTAATCTCCAAACTCTGGATCCCACCCAGTTCGGGTTTGTAAAAGGCAGATCATGTCTCCTAAACCTGATAGACTTTTTTGAAGCAGTCACCAAAGCTGTAGACAAGGGTAAGGTGGTTCACACAGCCTATCTAGATCTTGCCAAGGCTTTCGACACCATCCCCCATTCTTGAATTATAGATAAACTCACTAAACTAGGTATAAATCCCTATGTCACAAGATGGGTTGCCAACTGGCTCACTTACAGAACCTACACTGTGAATGTAGCAGACTCCAAATCCAACTTCAGACCAGTGACAAGTGGAGTACCACAGGGTTCAGTCCTGGGTCCTCTCCTGCTTGGTATCTACTTCTCTGAAGTACAGGCTAACACAGAAGGTCTTTGGCTAACGAAGTTTGCAGATGACTGCAAACTAGGAGCCATAATCGAAACTCCTAACGATGTGGACATCCTACAAAAGGGCCTCACTGAGACAGATGCCTGGTGTCAAAGCCATGGCCTCAAGCTCAGTGCCAAAAAGTGCATCGTTATCCCCTTTGGTAAAAACTCTGTACCCATGAACTACAACATAGGCGGTAGTATACTTAACACCGAAAGTGTGATAAGAGACCTTGGGACACAGGTGGACAGTAGTCTGTCCTTTGATAATCACATCACCACAGTATTCAGGAAATCCTTCTACGTGGCACTCCTCATCACAAAAGGTTTCTCATCCAGAAAAAAAATAGGTCATTGTTCCTCTCTACTCGTCACTCATTAGACCCATTATAGAGTACAATGCTCCTGTTGGTATGTACCTCATAAGACATCTACAACAACTGGAAAGGCTGCAGAAGTACCTCACAAAGAGGATTACCAGCCTCAAACAGATGCCCTACGTAGACCGTCTCAAAAAACTCCAGCTTTACTCCATCGCATATCGCCTACTCAGAGGTGATCTCTGCCTAACATACAAAGCTATGTCAAACCCAGAGCTGTTGGACATGCTCCACTTAAAGAAATCCCAATCCCTCCGAGCTACATCCTCTATGGACCTAAACCTTGTCACCACAATAAACAGAACATGCCGGAGGGATAGATTCCTGTCCCAGAGACTTCCCATACTCTGGAATAAACTACCTATCTATATCAAACAAAGCTCCTCATTAGCACTCTTCAAGAAAAACCTTGATGATTGGATGAGAAATAGGAAATTCACCCTGGGGAATCACCTCTGTGGCTCTGTTCGACAGTGGCACAGGAAAATAATTTTCTTGGGTGGCAAGAGCCAGGGTACCTTTTTGGCTGGGCTTGTATAGGCCCCAGGGCCGATAGCCTAGTGCCTACCTATGAACCTATGGTGAATGACACAGTCTATGAATAGCATGTTGATACATACATACCATGTTGTGCATGGTATTGCACTTCCATACTATTGTTACATGGAAGACCTGCACTATACAGTATGACAGTGTGAAACATTATTACTAACCTGGTGCATCTACTATAGTCATTGCCTGCCCAGCTCCCAGATTCAAGCCTCCCCCTGATAGGAGAGTCCCCCCACTGCCTCTCCACATACAGGGACACCAGGAAGTATGACAAGGACATCATGTAGTCCATTTCTGTGTTGGTGGTGGTCTTTCTGAAGTGGATGTGTCCTTGGCAGTGTCATATGCTTTGCTCTTGGCATGCAGTATAATGTCAGTTACCTTTTCCCAACCCTGTTGTAGACTGCGAATATGCCCACCAACAGCACTGAAATCCTCTTACTCTCTCCCTCACACCTGGTCCTGAAAGACCTTGCTCACAATACCTTTGCCAAGATAAGTGTGCCTTGTACACCTCTTTGGTAGTGAACTTTTTTAGCCATTGCTTCTATAATGGACTCATGACAAGGTAAGTACTCCTGTGGGATACACTTGTCAATCAGTGTGTGTACATAGCTATGTCTGTCCATCTAGTATGTCGTTCCCCCATAGTATCCACTTACATGTCTCCTGTTATGCTGTGAGCATCCCCCTTTTGTATATAAACACCATAAAAAGGCAGATTACCATGACAACCCTTCCTGCATATTGAGCACCTTGTATGCCCTTGTACGTGCTGTGCCTCACCCTCTGTACAGGAGTCATCGTTTTCTGTGTGGCATATACTGCTATATGTACATGTAGCCTTCAGTGTGCCCCCAAAGCTGGAGATACCCATGTCATGCCATAGTGCTTTGTACCCACATACACTACTTCCTGTATGTTCCCATTGCTGTCATTTCCCCTGGGATGGTGACACATGTACATACTATGCTCACTAATGGTATCTGTGAAGCTCATAGCATCATGATTCTGCACTACAGGGGCTTTTGTTGGTGACCTATTGCTGTCCTATGTTGCACGTCATGTGACATATGACAGCATGTCCATGTGCATGAAGCTGAGAGAGGACCCATGTGAGCAGATATGGCTTCCTCAGATGCTGGTCTCACCAAGGTTCCTGGGTGATGTCCAAGGGAGAGTATGATTTTCTTGTTTTTCCTTAACATAAGGACTTTCAGGAGCACCTGCTGGGTCAGTATGAGAGCCCTTTGTATAATGGGAATTGTGGCATGAGCTTGCCAGTATAAATGATGTTGTTCACACCATTCACTCTGACGGGCAGTGCAGGCATTTGTACAGTAGTAACAAAAGTAAGAGCAGTGACAGTACCACAACTGGGAAATTTATTACAAAAATAAAAAAATCAAAGCAAAGTTACAAAGAATAAATCCTTACAAAACAGTGGTAAGCGCTTTCAGGGATCTACCCCTTCATCAGACAACAGTTAAAAATCCCATAATTCATTAAATACTGGAGGATAGTCACATGATGTTTCAAAATTTCAGTTGTACCCAATAAGAACATAACAATTAGTGCATCAGTACATATTAGCACAGTTATGCAATTAAAGAGACCATACACTAAAGGAATTATAGCTAAGATAAATAAGAAATGTGTATAACCTTGTGTGGTGTATAACTATATAGAATAAAAACCTGATCCTAGCGACAAAACTATCAAAATATATATATATATATATATATATATATATATATATATATATATATATATATATATATATACACAATATTATTGCATCCAGCTTATATAGATACATACATTAAAAATTTTAATATAAAATGCTAATATATATAGAAATAAATAATCAGACAATCTAAAATACAATGTAAAAAAAATATATAGAAAATGTATTGTAAAAGGCAAGTGGCCGAGGCGCTAGAGAAGTTTCATGTGATTTGGATTTCATTAAATCTTTTTTCCTATATTTCGTGTTGCTGGTCTGCAGTTTGTGGTTTTTCGATGTATTGTAAAGTATTAAAAATCTAAAAATTCAAGAGAATCAATGTTTCAAAGGTCGAGCTTTTAAAAAAGGTTTAAGTGACACCATTTGATTCAACCCTGGGGGCTTGTCTGCATTAAATCTAATAATCCATCTCTGCTCAGCAGCTTCTGTGTCATTAGATAAATTACCCCACCTTAATTTCTCAGACAATATTTGTAAAACCAGAAATTTAAAAATATGTTCAGGTCCTGTGTTCGTGTTGTGCATAGCAATCGCTCTATTCTCCTTGCAGTTCCTAATATCCCTATAATGTTCGAGGATCTTGTCCTTCAGGCATCTATTGGTCTTACCTATGTAGAAGCTGTAGCATACTACACAATAGGCGAAGTAGACCACATTTGATGTGGTACAGTCAGCGTAGAGATTACTGCTATGACTGAATTTCTTCGAGGGATGTGTAAAAGTCCTGCCATTGTGTATGTGTTTACATGCTCCACAATTTCTACACATGTATATGCCCAATCTATCTGATCTACTGACAGTACTGGTTGCGGCATTACTATAACATAGCTCATTTCTCAGTGTTCTATTGTTCCTAAAAGTGAAACTTGGCTTAGTACCATTTATACCCTGTAGGTTGTCAATCATGGATAGAATACCCCAATTTTTGGTTACTACATCACATACTACACTTATGTTGCTTGCAAAAGTCAGTGGCGTCCTAAGTGTGCTATCTGTGTCTGTATGTATATGCCTTACCTCATCACGATCATTGACTTGCCCGCTTGCTCGAGTTGTAGTGTGCGTATTATAATAGGGTCTACATCTACCCACCCTATTGCTGCAACCATCTAGAATGCACCTATCTATAGTTCTGGCATCATAGCCCCTGTTTAAAAACTCAGATTTAAGTTGGTCCAGGGCTATTTGTAGTCTCATAATCCCGTATACTTGGCCTTTGATGATGATGACCTTGGTGTGGTTCGGGTGCATACTGGTGTTATGTAGGAATGTGTTTTTTCTAACATGTTTCCTAAACAAACCCGTTCTAATCTGGTTTAATTCATCTTTTCTTACTCTGACGTCAAGAAAGTCAATTTCAGTCATGGAATATTGAGAGGTAAATCTAAGAAATTGAGTAGTATTATTGCGGTAACTGAAAAATGCATTTAGCTCTACCTCTGTGCCATTCCACAGCAAATAAATATCATCCACAAACCTGGCATACCACTCAATATACCTGCCATATGTACTATTGGTTAACACATGTGTGTGTTCCCATTGAACCAAAGAAAGGTTGGTGTAGCTATTCGCACAAGCTGTGCCCATAGCCACACCAACCTTCTGTAAGTATTTCTGTTGTTGAAATAAGAAAACATTATTGGTCAGTACTATATCCAACAAAGTACACATTAGGTCACATTTGTTCTTGTTACAATCTACACTGTGAAGTAGTTCCCTTATAGTCTGTATTCCCCATTCATTCGGAATCGCCGTGAATAATGATTCTATATATCCATTGTTACCAAGAAACAACAATTGTTGGTATCTGTATTCATCCATTTCATCCTAAGAGTTTCAAGAAAGACCTTAGAATCTCTTAGCACAGTCTCACAAGTAAATAGGAGTGGATGTAGATTCTTCTCAATAAAAATAGATAGAGGTTCAGTAACCCATCCTTTACCCGAGACTATGGGGTGCATGGGTGGAACTGACAAATGCTTATGTATCTTAGGTAAACCATAAATCTCAGGTATAGTGGGATTACTGACCAAAAAGTATTCAAACAGTTCCTCATTAATCATACCGGTAATTAACAATCAAACATCAAAAAGGATACTTTATCAATAACACTTCTTACAACATTGTTAGATATATTCTGATATGTGGAGTCATCATCTAATAATCTTAACATTTGTTCAACATATAGCTGTTTATCCATCACCACTATTCCCCCTCCCTTGTCTGCCGGTCTTATTTCAATAGAATGCATATGTTTTAAATCAATCATAGCATGATATTCATCTTTGCTCAAACTATAGAAAGTGTTAAGAGCTGCAATTTTTGCTCACATCCTACTTCTCTCTTAGCTCTCGGTCACAGAAGTCAAGGAATGTTTCAATAACTGCATTACATGGTGGAATAAACGTACTCGGTTTTTTAAATAAATTGCCGGTCATATGAGGGCTGTTGCCAAAGTTTTAAGTGTTAAAAGTACGGCCAAAAAGTCTAAGGTCTTTAATTACATCAGTTAAATCAGCTTTTTTTGCTGGAACAAAACTGAGCCCTTTATTTAAAAGTCTCGCCTGGTTTTCAGTCAATGGGTGTGACGAAATTTTAAAAATCAAACTTTCCTCAACCTCTTTCTGTCCTGTCCCTCTGCACTCAGCGGTCTCCGCTGACTGCGATATGTCGGCTGTCCTCTTATTGGCAGGGGTTCCTGTAGTAAAAAACGATCCATGTTGTTCACTGGGTTAAGGTCATTAGATAAACTATTAGAAGGTAGCTGAATGTTTCTCGTTTCTTTGGGTTTACCCACCGGAGCATCACTCCTATCAGGTTGTAGTGTATGCACTTTAGAACCAAAAACTGGCTTTACACAGTTTTTTACAATGCCAGCAAAGCTGGCAGTTGCTTCATTGCTTATTGCTTGCTCAGACTCAATTGGAGTGGGTGTGTCACCTATTCCTTCATTCAAATTAACATCATCATGGCGTTGCCTCTGTGGAGCTTCTGATTGGATCCCCCGAGCTGTCTGTCTGGTCTGGCTCTTAGGAGGGTGTTTCCTCACCCAAGACAATATGTTCCCGTGCTGGAAATCATTAAAATCCCTGTGCAATTTATGGGTTTTAACTGCAGCAAGTCTTTTCACATAGTTATATATTTTCATCTAAAGTATCCAGCTTTGTACCTACTATTTGTGTAGAATATCTATCTATAATCCTGCCATAGACAATATTAATGTCTTTAGCTAGCTCATCCTCTTGTGGACGGAAAAAGTCTATCAGTAGATGCAGGTATTTAGAACTGCACTCTAAGTTTATGATTTGCCAATGCCTAAGAAGTTCTGGATATGTTTGACCATAGTAAACCAACACTAAAAAACAGGGGTAGATGCCACAAATGTATCCTGGATGACGGTCTTCCAAAAGGCATGTCTGAAGTGAACTCGACAAGCACTGTAGTAATAAACCACGCTGTTCTATCTGTTATAAGATAAAATCCAGTAGTTTAATGATAGCCACACCATAAAACGAAACGAAACAAATGTCGTAAAACGGTCAGACATGCGTTTTTCGTTCAGGTCCCTGCCTGAACTTCATTAGACTTACAACAGTGCTGCAAACACGTTCAGCTTAAATACCCTTGCAGCTTAGTTAATTAATTAATGCAGCACTCAATAAACGTCCAGCCAAACAACTACATACAGATAAGTTTGATCAACATACAGTACCATAGCAAAAGAAATGTATATTATAAAAGACATATATATTATAAAAGACACCAAAGGTGGTGTTCTTAATAATAGTAAAAATAATCTAAGAATTAATTGAATTGTAAAAATATTCAGTCAGACACATGTAAAATACAAAAATATAAGAAAGAATGTAATGTGTATTCATGTGTATGAAATTTAAGTGCATAAAATTCAGACATTGACACTTGTTTGTAACGGTGGGCATTAATTCTTACTAAAAATCCCTACCCTACATATATTTATACAAAAAATGTATGTGTATATTTATGTCAGTGGGTACCCCACGAAACGTGGGTCCAAATAAGTGTGAATGTAAATCTCCTAGCGAGACTAAAAAGATGGAAACGTAACATAACAGTTGGGCCAAGGTGTTTGGTGCCCTAGGTAGAATAATTATACCATAATACAGTGTCCCTACCTTAATAAACTATTCAGTTTAAGGACACACATAATTGAGCAATATTCATTGAGGCCAGGCGCTTTATGTGCTGCCAAACGTAACTGCCAACGTAATTCTTTCTTTTCTAATTGTAACTTTAGAAAGTTTTCGTTGGCCAAGTTAAGAGAACAGTCGAATGCCACTTCTCGTATACTTTCGAGGAAAGACCATGAGTCTTTAAGCCTGTAGGATTTAGAACCAAGGGGGGTACCCAAAAATGCAGGGCATGTAGGCAGTGCACATATATCAACACCGCTGACTCTTTTAAGGTAGGTCATGACACCTTTAGAGTTTGGAAACGTTTCAATTGTAATAGTAAACGTGTAGTCTACTTGGCGCAGTGCAAACAATGCCCCGCATTTTACATAGGAAAGACCGACAGGCGTCTGAGGGACAGGTTATATGAGCATGGTTACGCGATCAACAACAGCAAGGATGAAAATGCCCTTGCAAAGCACTGTACTCAGAACGTAGACCATGTGTTTGACTTTATGGTCATTGATCAAGTTTTGCCTGACAACATTAACTTGGCCAACGAAAACTTTCTAAAGTTACAATTAGAAAAGAAAGAATTACGTTGGCAGTTACGTTTGGCAGCACATAAAGCGCCTGGCCTCAATGAATATTGCTCAATTATGTGTGTCCTTAAACTGAATAGTTTATTAAGGTAGGGACACTGTATTATGGTATAATTATTCTACCTAGGGCACCAAACACCTTGGCCCAACTGTTATGTTACGTTTCCATCTTTTTAGTCTCGCTAGGAGATTTACATTCACACTTATTTGGACCCACGTTTCGTGGGGTACCCACTGACATAAATATACACATACATTTTTTGTATAAATATATGTAGGGTAGGGATTTTTAGTAAGAATTAATGCCCACCATTACAAACAAGTGTCAATGTCTGAATTTTATGCACTTAAATTTCATACACATGAATATACATTACATTCTTTCTTATATTTTTGTATTTTACATGTGTCTGACTGAATATTTTTACAATTCAATTAATTCTTAGATTATTTTTACTATTATTAAGAACACCACCTTTGGTGTCTTTTATAATATATATGTCTTTTATAATATACATTTCTTTTGCTATGGTACTGTATGTTGATCAAACTTATCTGTATGTAGTTGTTTGGCTGGACGTTTATTGAGTGCTGCATTAATTAATTAACTAAGCTACAAGGGTATTTAAGCTGAACGTGTTTGCAGCACTGTTGTAAGTCTGATGAAGTTCAGGCAGGGACCTGAACAAAAAACGCATGCCTGAGCGTTTTACGACATTTGTTTCGTTTCGTTTTATGGTGTGGCTATCATTAAACTACTGGATTTTATCTTATAACAGATAGAACAGCGTGGTTTATTACTACAGTGCTTGTCGAGTTCACTTCCGTGACATGCCTTTTGGAAGACCGTCATCCAGGATACATTTGTGGCATCTACCCCTGTTTTTTAGTGTTGTTTTGCTACATATTTTGCGTTTCCAGTTTCCAGTCTGTTTAGAGGGTTGGTGTCCACGTATCGAGGATGGCGAACACACAGGAAGGGGAAGCCCTTTCTCAGGGTAATCTTACCCAACTCCTGGAACTTATTAACACACGCTTGGACCGTTTATCGGAGAAGGTGGACAGTGTCACTTTTTCCAGTCAATTAGGACAGACTTCAGTTATGAACACAGTACGGAGTCCAGCACAAACTCAAGGTAGCTCTAATTATCAAATTAGAACACAAGTCCGTGGCGCTATTGGGGGAGGTATTTCAAGACCTGAAACGAGCCATAGCAACAATTTTGATCCACGGAACTGGTTAAGTGATGAGCTTAATATGGAAAACTTAGATAATGTTGCCCAAGACCAGAACGAAATAGTAAGTGACACTTCTTTGGCTGAAAAGTTAAAAATTTTTGATAATAAACTTTTCAGAATTAAGAAAAAGCAATTAGAACTCAATTATCTTAATAAGTGCATAAAAGAAAAAATAGTTCCTAAGGGCTTGAGACTGTTTGTATACCCGAATGGATTAGAACTTGGTTCCGACTTTCATAATGAATTGATTGGCCTGTTTAACAACCACGGGCTAGTTATTTTAAAATGCATGGTTAAACATTATCAAATTGAACTCGATAGTTTGACTATTGAGACTACAGCACTTGAAAGGGAGATAAAGGGTGACTTGGACTTTCATAGATATGAGTTCGAGTTTAATCGTACTCTATCTAGTATTGCTCAACAGATGACAAAACTAAAGGCGACCAAGATCAAAAAACTTAACAGGGATTTAAGGGCCTATGGTGAGGGCCTGGCGTTCCCCAACCCCGTTGGTGCACACGCACGACCAAGGCAACGTAACCCTATTTTCACAAAACAAAGAAACCAACTGACAGGTCATCAGACCAGACAGGGTAACAATAGACCTGGTCAAAATACAGACGAATACACTACTAATGAAGAACATGTTATGGGGGCGGAAGGTTCAAATGACCCTGACACTATTACAGATGTCTTTGAAGACGACGATTGGGCTACCCAAAGTCACCAAAAAACTACAGAGGGGGGAGGGGGGCGAGTTGGAAACAGAAACGACCAGTGGCCCCGAGGAGACGATACAACACGCGGAGCAACAATCAACAGTGGGATTGACCCTGTTTGAGGTTGTGACTAACAAGGATGCTGACTTTAAAATCTATAATTACACCGAGTGTCATGTTGACAGTAGGCTTGTTGAACTTTTTGCAAAAGGACTAACTTTTGTGCCTTCTCAGGCTTGTAACATTGTGAACTTGTTATTAGACTTTAAAATGTTTATTAGGAAGCTCAATCTCAACATGATTTTTGGTAATTCTGACCCTAATTTTTTGGTTGACCCATTACGTGTCCCCAGCAGTTTTAACCCACCCCTAAATAACTCACTATATTTATTTGAGCAACTTTGTGAGTTAGAATTCAGGGAAATAACTTCTAGAACAAACAACATCCATCAATACAACATTTCTAAGGATGAACAAGAGCTGTTGACCATGTTCAGGAAATTACCGGTGAGATTGATGAAACCGGATAAGGGGGGTGGATTAGCAATAGTATATAACGTAGATTACGTTAACATCATGCTTGCACTACTGGAAAAGGACACCTATGAAGTGGTCAGTAGGAATCAGCTCAATCAAGCACATCATTATATTAAGTCACATATAAATGACCTTTTCATTGACGGGTTAATTACAGGAGAACAAAACCAATATTTAACAATGCTTGCCCCCAGAATCCCAAAAGTTTTTGGGATTCCTAAACTTCATAAAGACTTGGGGAACCCCCCTTTTTGCACACTTGTTGACGCCCGCCAGTCAATTACTTACCCCGCCGCCAAATTAGTTGATTCAATTCTTAAAAAGTATGTGGAAGGGGAGGACCAAATCCTTAAAGACTCATGGTCTTTTCTCGAAAGTATACGAGAAGTGGCATTCGACTGTTCTCTTAACTTTTTAACAGTCGACGTATGTGATCTTTACTCTAGCATCCCCCAAGACCTGGGAATTGAATGGGTTGTAGAATTCATAGGGTCAAGGGGGGCTTCTAGTGACCAATGCAACTTAGTTGAGCAATTACTGGACATCATTTTGAAAAACAACTTTGTCTCTTTTGATAACAAGTTGTTTTTACAAAAAATAGGAGTAGCCATGGGGTCACCAGCGGGCGCAAGCTTTGCAAATTTAGTCATGGCCCACTGGGAGACATCTTATGTGCTTACCAACGCTTGGAAATCAAGCATTTACCTGTACAAAAGATACCTGGACGACATCTTCATTCTTTTGAAAGGAGATGAGACAGATGCAAGGGAACTAGTGAAATTCCTGAATTCTACTACAGGTTTTCTTAAATTCACTATGAATTTTCGAACAAATGACATCTGTTTTTTGGATATTTTCCTAAGTAAAAAGCAGGACCAATATACATCTCAAATATACAGGAAGAGCACATTCTCAAACACATATTTACATTTCTCAAGTTCCCACCCGCACTACCAAAAGAAATCAGTGGTAAAAGGCCAATTGGTAAGGACAGCGAGGATGACCACACTTGAAGAGGACTTCACTAGAGAATGTGATAATTTGTACCAGATGTTTAGGCATAGGGGATATCCAAGTTCATTCTTGGACAACATCTTTGGTGAAGTCATATTAAAAAGAGAACGTGGGGTGTATGAAGCAATTTTAGGAACCCAGGTTAGAGTTGGCCAACCGACTGAACAAAATGAAATAGAACTTTCTATTCAAAGTCCTAACATAGTTAATAGCCCTGAGACTGTTGTGGTTGAAACGTTAGGAAGGCACACTAACTATGTAAACTCATTTGTTTTTGTCTACTGCCCAGAGGCCACTGAGATTTCTAAGGTAGTGAGGAAATATTGGTTTTGTTTATCTTTAGAGAAAGACTTAACAAAAATTATTGGTGTTGGACCTACCATCACCTTTAAGAGGGGTAACAACATGAAACACCTTCTCGAAAGAAAGCCTGTAGGATTTAGAACCAAGGGGGGTACCCAAAAATGCGGGGCATGTAGGCAGTGCACATATATCAACACCGCTGACTCTTTTAAGGTAGGTCATGACACCTTTAGAGTTTGGAAACGTTTCAATTGTAATAGTAAACGTGTAGTCTACTTGGCGCAGTGCAAACAATGCCCCGCATTTTACATAGGAAAGACCGACAGGCGTCTGAGGGACAGGTTATATGAGCATGGTTACGCGATCAACAACAGCAAGGATGAAAATGCCCTTGCAAAGCACTGTACTCAGAACGTAGACCATGTGTTTGACTTTATGGTCATTGATCAAGTTTTGCCTGACAACATTAACTTGGCCAACGAAAACTTTCTAAAGTTACAATTAGAAAAGAAAGAATTACATTGGCAGTTACGTTTGGCAGCACATAAAGCGCCTGGCCTCAATGAATATTGCTCAATTATGTGTGTCCTTAAACTGAATAGTTTATTAAGGTAGGGACACTGTATTATGGTATAATTATTCTACCTAGGGCACCAAACACCTTGGCCCAACTGTTATGTTACGTTTCCATCTTTTTAGTCTCGCTAGGAGATTTACATTCACACTTATTTGGACCCACGTTTCGTGGGGTACCCACTGACATAAATATACACATACATTTTTTGTATAAATATATGTAGGGTAGGGATTTTTAGTAAGAATTAATGCCCACCGTTACAAACAAGTGTCAATGTCTGAATTTTATGCACTTAAATTTCATACACATGAATACACATTACATTCTTTCTTATATTTTTGTATTTTACATGTGTCTGACTGAATATTTTTACAATTCAATTAATTCTTAGATTATTTTTACTATTATTAAGAACACCACCTTTGGTGTCTTTTATAATATATATGTCTTTTATAATATACATTTCTTTTGCTATGGTACTGTATGTTGATCAAACTTATCTGTATGTAGTTGTTTGGCTGGACGTTTATTGAGTGCTGCATTAATTAATTAACTAAGCTACAAGGGTATTTAAGCTGAACGTGTTTGCAGCACTGTTGTAAGTCTGATGAAGTTCAGGCAGGGACCTGAACAAAAAACGCATGTCTGAGCGTTTTACGACATTTGTTTTGTTTCGTTTTATGGTGTGGCTATCATTAAACTACTGGATTTTATCTTATAACAGATAGAACAGCGTGGTTTATTACTACAGTGCTTGTCGAGTTCACTTCCGTATTGGCGTTCCTTTTGGAAGACCGTCATCCAGGATACATTTGTGGCATCTACCCCTGTTTTTTAGTGTTGTTTTGCTACATATTTTGCGTTTTATGTTTGACCATAGGTTGGCATAGTCAACACGCGTAGCCCTCTAGGGGCAAGATTCTGTTGTAAACATGCTTCCAAGTGGAAATGTTGCCACTGGAGCCGTTTAAACGTATACAATTTATTTTCCAGGTCTCTATAGATAGTATTAAAGTTGTTTAGCTGTTCAGAGTTGTCAACATATATTGCATCCATTGATTTCAGCCCTATGTTTAATAAGGTATTCCCAAAATCATCCCCAAGTCTCAATTCATTAGGATGAGACGTATCTATTCAGATGAACATACCTTTGAAGTCTTTCACAAAGATTTGTCCAACAGGTTTCAAGAAAGAGGTTATAGCATGGGCTATGTACATACAGCAAGCAATTATGCTGCAAATTTAGACAGAGGACCTTTTTAAATACAAACAAAAATCACAACACACAACACTTTACAGTTTATTACCATATATGGCAGGAATACCAATAGAGTCATTGATGCCATCAGACGACATTGGAATATTCTCTTAGCTGACAATTTTTTGGTCACAACATTTATCTGACACCTGTATGTTCTCATTCAGAAAAGGGAAAAATCTTGGATCTTATTTCAACCACTATAAACACCATTATGATCCCGTCAGTCATAACATGACCCAAACTTTGATCTCTGGAGACAAGTTAGTTGGCTGCATGCAATGTGGCCACCACAATTTTCCAGTAGCAATTGCAGCACTATATTTGACATTAAGTTTTTTGCAAATTGCAGCACAGATTGGATCATTTACATGGCTTCCTGCAGTTATCATGCATTTTACATAGGACAAACATCCAGACCCCTCAGATTACGTATTTCTGAACACCTCAGTGATGTCAAATGCAAGAGAATGAGCAATGCCCGTTATAAACATACTCTCAAACATACCACAGCAAAGTTTCACTTCACCATCATTGGTAAAATAGTAGGTGACAGATCCAACAAATCTGGAAGGCACAGCAAATTAAATGCAAAAGAGAAAAAATGGATTGTGAAATTAGATGGATAATTCCAGCCTAGTCTTAATGAATGTTTATGATTTGGTACATTCATAAATATTCATCAGCTCACCAATGAAATTCTATGATTAATTATTTTCAAATGTATATAAGAACTTCAAGATGTCTCTGTAAAATTACACTGATGAAGGCTAGGTCAATACCATAGCCGAAACCGGTCTGTTCATTCTTGTTGTTTTTTATTTTTATCAACTAATTAAATTAGTTACACAGCTCACAGTTGCTGGCTTTTGTTTTTTGTCTACAAGGTCATTTTGAGCCGTGCAGTGACATCCGTGCAGGGGAATTCTGTTCAACTTTAAATAAGCCCAAATGTTTAACAGTCTGTTTTAAAGGATGCAATTGATTCAAATTAATCCAGTCAGTATGCCATGGGTTTGTAACTGTTAAACCTGTCCGGTCTAGTTCTTGTAAATGTATTTTTACTGTGTGTGTTATGTATGCAAACAAATCAGTTTATTGCTTGCAGTTTTGTGCAGCTTGGCGTAACATTTCAGCACTGTGGCCACTCCAGTGACATAGACGGATAAAGCCTTACTATGACCTTAGCGACTTAGGCTTGATTAGCTGCTGAGGCATCTGGTGGAGCAGCAGGGAGAGAGGCAGGGAGGGGATGGCTACTTTTTGCTGAGGCTCCATTAAGGGAAGGCATGGTCTAAAGATGGGCGTTGCCTTTGGATGTAGTTGTTGAGGATGGCCAGGACACTCTTTGGATCCACAACCAGTCCCAGCTGGAGGGAGTAGGAGGACATCTGGTGGACATGAGGCATTGGGGGCTTGGCTGGTAGGCTGAGGTCTGAGGGGACCAAAACAAAATAAAAATTCATCATGGTGCCTTATTTGCTCATTACATTGAGTTTAGCATGCCAGTTGTACCTGCCATAGCAGGCTGATGGACTCAGCGGGTTGGAAAGCTTTGACTAATTTGTACTCAGATACCATCAGTGAAATAAGTACATCAGGAGAAACAAATCCCTGTACTCAACAGTATGAATACACACTGAACTTTGGGGTGTTTTCATGCAAATACAGATCGTTAAGTGTTACTGGCAGGAAACATTTTCAGGGATGTTATATATTAGGAGTCACACAGGTACATTAAGCAGTTTATTCCATTAATTTCAAAACCATACTTAAACCCCATCACGTTTGTTTTTTTTTTCGGGGGGGGGTGGGTTAAGCTTGAATTTGAAACAGTTTTGTAAAATGGCTGGTGCAAATGTATGCAGTATTTGTTAGGATATGGTAGTATTGTAACTTGTTGTGACAATTCAGTTCCCATTCATATAATAAACTGTTGAAGTATGTACCATGCTTCAGCAGAACTGTATTTGTTAAAGTGACAAAATTGCTGACTCTTGTGGATTGAGAGGACTGGAAAAGAGCCTTTATTAAATATATATTAAGCATATAGCAAATGAACACCCATTTTGCTGGGTTTATAACATTAACTGTCGCCTCACAGTATGACGTTGTCCTATTCGATTCTCAGCTAGAGCGTCTTCTGTGTGGAGACATGCGTGAATGGGCGTACCTTCTTTGAAGGTTGTGTGTCAAAGCTGGCAACTCGGCACGTAAAAATCTACTGCCAATCATTAGCAGATCAGAGTTCCGCTGTGGCGACCCCTAACCGGGAAAAGCCGAAAGACACAACAACATAACATTAATTTACATGTGAGTTATTTGTTAACTCCATTAACCGAGCAGGTGATGGGGCTAGATAGCATAAAGAGAAGGCTTTGTAGACCCTGGAAGAGGTGGTGCATGCTTTGTGACAACCTACAACCATTTATAGTTACCTTGTAATCACATTTAAACTTTTGTAGTAGGCTTTCTACAGTCAGACACACAAAATGGTACTCCTCTAAGGGCTGTGTTAGTAGGGTTGATTAACTCCCTCTAGCAAGCGGTATCAGATTTAATTTAGTTTGTACAGAGGACTAATGCTATGAGCTGTGAATGAGCTACTTCTTGTGGTACAAGGTTCAAATACCTCAGCTGTCATTTGCCTACTGTGTGACCTTGAACAAGTTACTTAACCAGATTTTGTTTTTGTAGCAAATGAGAATTTGGGCTAGGCCTCCTCAATTTTCTCCTGGATTGCCTAGTAACTACCGATAAACCCATTAGCCTTTAACCTCATTCACATCTGGTGTTAAACCTGTGTACAATCTAATGTTATCATGCGTTTATATTAGGTATTGTGTGTTTCACAGTACCTAATGTCTGTGTTATGTTTCAGCCTATACTCCGTTTCTGCTATCCGTTGTTCTTTTTTATTCTTACTGAATAGTATTGTTGTGCGGATGTCTGTATTCATATTCTAGATGGGAAAAAATATTACTTTTTTTTTTTTTTTTTTATATAACATAACTGTTAGTTTGACAAGCATCATTACTTCTACCAGTCTGTATATATGGTGCTCTGAAATTATCCAACTCCTTACAACATAAATGTAGGCTAAAGCAAAATATCCATTTGGGACCTGGTAGTCTCCTCCTTATAGGCAGGGTTTTCTAATACACAGTCCCTTTTCTGATTTCTAACATTTGCTTTAAGTCGCCTCCTGGGTATATTTTGCAGTAACAGTGTATAAGCATGTTATCTTTTCACAGAGGTATTCTGCCTATATCAATAGCTGTTGCACCTACTTGTTAAAAATGTGTCAGGTTCGTAATGTATATGTCTACATGTTTATTAAGTTAAAAGTTAATGTTTCTGAGCTGATGCGTTCTTCAAGAAAGTCAAAGTAAATTTTATTGTCATTTAGAACTACACACGTGTAGCCTAAATGTAATTTTGTGCATCAGCTCAATTCTTGAGATTACAAAGGAAAATGAAACAACACATACAAGTAAAGGAATAAACATAGCTAACAACTACAATGCTACTCCCAATACATGCAAGAAAGAGCAGAGACTTTTACCAACATGCATATATGAAAAGAATACCCTCCCCTGAGGTAAATTTGCTACCCTATTTAAAGTAAAACAAAACAACTTTTGAAACGCCCAAGTTATTTGTCTAATATTGCACTTGAGTGAGTTAAATAATACTGAGTATGGATATAATAAATAAATATTGCACTTACTTGGAATATATGTAAGTATATACTGCACAAATAAAAATTGACTTATGTGTCCAGACCCCTGGGACTAGTGCCCAAGTTCAGAAGTCTAATCACTGTAGGGTAGAAACTGTTACTGACTCTTGTAACCCTGCAGCGGATGCTGCGAAATCTCCTGCCCGATGCCAGGTGCTTAAAGAGTCCATGCGCAAGACGCGTATTGTCCTGTATTATTTTGGTGTGCTTTCTGATGCTTCTTGCAGAAGAAAGATGTTCTGTCGATGGAAGACTGGAATCTGTTACCTTCTCTGCAACCCTCACCACTCTTTGTAGCGCCTTCCTTTGTGTAACTGTGCAGCTTCCAAACCACACTGTGAAGTTGCAGGTGAGGATGCTCTCTATTGCACCTCTGTAGAAGGTGGAGAGAATATGAGGAGGAAGCTTAGCTTTTTTTCAGCTTTCTTAAAAAGTGGTGATGTTGGTGTGCTTTCTTGACCACCCTTTCATCCTCCCTTGTGATGAGCCCCACGGCAGTGGTGTCACCAGCAAATTTGATGATATGGTTGGATTTATGTTTAGCTTAGCAGTCGTGGGTCAGGATGGTGAATAACACTGTGCTGAGAACACATCCCTGTGGAACTCTGGTGTTAATTGTGATGCACTTTGATGTGTTCTTACCTGAACACACCCTGTGTGGTCTCTTAGTCAGGAAGTCCAGGATCCAGTTACGGAGATGTTTACTGATTCCTAAATGTGTTTCTGTATGTTTATGTACCATCAGCTAAATATGTTACTGTAATTCACTATGTTTAATATTGTTTTTCTCCCTCCTCCTCTTGTGGTGCCTTTTCCATTAGTTTTATTTCTTCATGTTTTTTTCTGTCTCCCTGTAATTATGCTTCCCTCAAGGAAGCAGTAAGAGCTACAGATCATGCATGGTGTGTTTGCAGTGGACAGGACAGCAATACTCCCTTGGCTGAGGTGCTTACATGCAGATCCCTTACTGTCACCTTGTCAGCCATATTCTTGTGGACTCATTGTTCATATTTTGATTTGTACATCCTAACATACATGTTTCTGGTGGAAATGGGTAATGCTGATTACAGTACAGAGTCAGCCCCGATGCAACTCTTCCTCCTGTAGTCTGTGCTGACCACTGCCTTGTTAGGACTATTTCTCGCTGATTTTTATTGCGATCTGTATGTAGCTCTCATCATATGCCCCAGTACAGTATATAGTATATGCGTCTTTATACTACTTGTAAATCTTACGGTTATTTGTGACCACTTTTTCTTAAGTTAATACCTTTCTCACTACCAAGCTACCTGAGTGCTGACACAACTGCTCATGTGCAGGCTGATTGGCGTCCACTAGCAGAAGGTGGGGCTCACTTCACTGTCTTCCTGCCCCCCCAGTTCTCCAGCTACCTCACTCACTACTTTTTATATACTGTGTCCACTAGAGTTTACTATTTAACAAGCCGTCTATATATGTGTCTGTGTGTGTGTGTGTGTGTGTGTGTGTGTATATATATATATATATATATATATGTGTGTGTGTGTGTGTGTGTGTGTGTATACACATAAATATATATATATGTCTGTGTGTTTTACCTAGTATTAATCAAGTTTAGCTAAAGTCGACCTTTGTATTGTCAACACAGTTTGGTCAGTTGTACAGATGGCTGACAGTTGTGGACAATCCCTAGGTTTGGGGACTATGCTCTTTCCACAGGGATTGTGCAATTTCAGAGCTGGAAAAAATAAGTAGCAGGGGGTCTGGGGTAAGCTGCAAAAACACTGTTTTATTAACTACATGTTCCAAAGATTAGCTTCAGAACATAGTAGACATAACTGTTTGGTTGTTAGTGTATCCATACATAACACTGCCTTTCTTCTCTGTGAAACTGTAATACTACTGCAGACACTTTACATACTTTCCTAAAGCTGTAAAGCGCCTAAAATAGCTACATACTATACTTACAAACCAAGGTAATATTGTAATACAAATGCCCAAAATGTCTTTGTTACTTTTGAACTCCTACTCAGTTATGCATTAAATAAAATCCCATAATTAATAATAAAACCCTATAAAGCTAAAACTCTGATATTCTTTATTCTTGATTTTCAATAGACTTTGTTATAATAGAAAGGAACTCAGATATGCACACTTTTTTTTTTTACAACACAGAATGACAAGTTGGTCACTCCATAGTAATGGCACCTGTTGTGCCATTAGCTACATTGTAAATAAGCTACAATGGATGCATTATAAATTTGTAGTCTTTTGATCAGAATCAAAAGAAACCCATATTTTGTATAAATAACCCAACTTCCTGGTAGAAGTCCTACCTTATTTTCTGTCCCTCTTTACCGAAGGAGTACTGTGCTTGTATTGTTAAACCGCTACACCAGAACATCCCATTACATACACTAAACAAATCAGCAGAATGTTTTGCAATTCTAAAATTACTTTTAATAAAGTCTAATGATACAGAATTTAATCCAGGCCCTGATACCATTACTAATCTACGTCAAACACGCATTGTAAGTGGATATCAGCTGAATACATGAACACTGGAAGCATTAATTTTAAATGAAAATAATTTGAATACATCACAAATAATACAAAGACAGCTCATGGACCTCGTCTGGTATATCTCAGCAATATACCATATCCACAGACAAGGAGGGAGCATTGTGACATTAAGTGATGATAAGGCCAGTCTGGCCTCTCGAATCATTACCATGAACAGCACTATGTTAGACACAGACCCAACTGGCTAACAATACCAGTTCTGTTTGGAAGGCATGTGAAAATCTTCATATCCATAATTCGCATCCCTACACAGTCCCCGTTGTTGAAGCACTTGTAAACAAAATACAAGGTTATTCAAAACACTATACATTAATAGTTGTTGGGGACCCCAGTGTAAATTGGGAAAGCCAACATAACACTCAGGAATGATAGCCTGATGTAATTTACCTCTGGTAGTTACTAATATTACTAGACGCAAGTCTAATAAAAGTTGTAGTGTGAAAGTAGATCTCATACTGACAAATTACAGCAAAATTACATTCTACTCACTACAAGTGACCGCAATCCAGTAATTTATTACTGTCCCTCAAAGCGGTTCAAAAAGGTCCACAACTCATCACAACTAGACTCACTACTGTACGAACTGTGACGGTGTAGCACATAGTACAGTTGTACTGATCTTCCCACAGCTGTATTTAGTCTGTAACTTGATAACCTGAGTGCAAGATGACAATCAAGCAACTGTAACTGCATGACAGCACACACTGTACCTTAGTCTGGCAGTTACCGCACAAGAGTAAGGCTGTGAACTGGTAAAGAGCTGCTTCCTGTAGCACAAGGTATAGGCTTTGAGTTTTCCACCTCCATTTGTCTGCTGTACAGGTATAGTTGGCTCAGTTTAGTTAACTAGTCTGGGCTGTAAGGTCATCCCTGAAAAGGAACAGTTGTGTCCACTAGCTTTACCTGCTTAACAAATGTGTAAATAAAACAAACAAATAAACAAACAACACATTCCATAACTAGCCAGTGTCCTAGAACAGTATATGCAAAGCATGGCATACATAATAAGCTGACTCTACAAACAACAAGTTTGTTTGTTTATTTGTGTTTGTTGACTGGGAAAAGTCCGACTGAGTAAAACCCAGTTTCAGTAGAGGCCCAGGGAGAAAAGCTCCATATTTAAGTTGCACGTGATGCACATTTATAATTGCAGGGTAAAAAACATCTGTACATGAGCTTATTTCATGATTTTTAAATATTTCTTACATGAACATAACATTTTAATACAAAAAAAACGAGAGAAATTAACATAAATTGGCTAATTATTGAATAGAAAAATACAATACAATAACAGTTAATGTATTTGTACATGATGGCTACAGGGAAAAGATCAAACTGGGGTGTTTTGAGTTTAGTAATAATTTACAGACAGGCAAGTAGTAATGTAGCCAAAAAACTGATGATAATAAAGATATGAAAGGAGAAATGATAGAAGTGACCAGGGAGATAAATGGACAGTGGAGGAATTGTAGTTAGTGGTGGGGTGTGAGAGGAGGAGGAAGAGTAAGAGTTTAGGAAATTAGTGCAGTATGAGGAGGAGCGATAAGGTAAAAAAGATTGGGAAGCAAAATGGCTGTAAGATTTGGAGAAAATTAATCTGAGTAAATAAAGCTAGACAGGTGAGCAAACAGGTCTGGCATGCCATAAAATCTTCTGTTGCAAACAGTATTTTTCCCAAAGAAAACAGATGAAATACCTTCTGAAAACATGATTCACAAATGTTATGAATTAAACATCTCTTGCCCACCATTACCAGCACATCACTGTTTTCCAACACGCCTGCAATAGCACTTTTCTTCCTGTTATACAGAATGCTACAATGCCATAATATATAATGATGTATAATAGAATGCTACAATATCCACAAGTTAAGTACAACACAAGTAGAAAGCCTGCTTCTTAAATCTGAATGTGATTACAACAATGAGCTGCATAGTATCCATCCCAAAATGGATTATCATCCTCTAAGCAAGCCATTGATATACATCTGCAATTCAGCACTTACAATAAAACCAATACCTTATATCTTCAGATGCATTTTAATTATATAGAGTTTGCAAATGTTTCATCACCAGTAAAGGCGATAATATCCGACCCACTGCAAATCTATGTATTTTGTCTAAAATACTAGAAAATGTCAAATACAAGCAAATACTGGACTATATTCTGAAATATGTAATCTTAACTGATAAACAACATGGATTTCATTCTGAATATAGCATTAATACAGTCTTATACACCCTCGGATATCAGAGTTTTACCAACTTGGAAGATGGCAAACTGACAAGTGCAATATTTCTTCTTTTAAAGAGAGCAAAACAATTAAAGTCACCAGTGTCACCACCGTGTAAATCTTAAAACTCCTTTGAAGGAGACCAGTAGGAAATATGGAAATGGCTTTCTAAAGACATGCATGTTTTCCAGGTCCATTGCCTTCTGTATGCCCAATGACTTTTTACTTTTAATAAGTCTTTATTGATAAATTCAGACCAGTAAAGCCAAGCCCCATTAGCTGTAGACCTAGCATGTTTTGCCCTCTATTTTGACACTGTTGTTCGTAATATAATATTACAAAAAATAAACAGCAGCTGAATTTTCATGGAAATCTCTACTTGGTTTAAAGACGACTTCTTATTAACAGAACTTTTAGAGTTTTTTGGATATAACACACAATATGAATCTGAGTGCATTACAAAAGGTGCCGGAGTCCCTCTTATTTTCCATGTTAATCCACAGTATGTTCCTGGTGTAGTGCTTTTAATAGCACTTGTTTATTTCTACTAACTGAGACAAAATGACAAGTACCTCACTAAATCTCTTTGGAAGACTTCAGCCTTGTATGAATATGGTTAAATACATACAGCTTAACAATGAACACTTCAAGAGACACAGCTAGGATGTTTGGAAGATCAGATGTGATGTTTGAAGTTTGAAAGTTCCCAAGACATTACTGTTATTACAAAACACAATCTCCTACCCAGGACAGGGCATCAAAAATACTTGGGACTAATACTCTAGCAGAATGTTTCCTTACGTATTCATGCTAAAACATAGACAAGTAAACATCTCTTATAAAATATTTAATCTATTTAAATATGCAAGACAAGCCATCACATCTGAAGCTCTTATTCTCAGGACTGACGTTTGCTTCCTATTAGTACTTTACATCCATTGCAAAATACAGCCCTTATTCAAGCATCTGAAAATAAAAGATGTACAGATCTAGGTAACAGACATCACTGTGCCACCATAAATAACATTCATTGGCTAACAATCATTTCTATTTAAATCCTGTCATACTTAATACTGAGATATTTTATTTACTACTAAAATACACATTATTAAACATTTTGCTAATTTAGAAATCAAGAGGGCATAAAGCAATTGAGACCACCTTTCAAATTATCTGCTACTGAAAAAGCATTCACTACAGCTGCCCCAACAAGCTGGAATACTCTTCCTCAGAACAGTAGCACAATAGGCAATCTCAAGTTGTACAAAACTTCTCAAGAAATATATCTGTCTGAAGAAAACAAATGTAACTACTTCAGAGGTACACGCTAATAAAAGAAGTACCTGATGGACCACTTATTATTTATTATTCCACTGTAGCCTAAATTTCCATATATCGCAGTGACAGAAAATAACTTGTGTATGTTGCGTCACAAGGCCAAAATCGTCCTATGTGCATAGTGTAAATCGTAGATTTTGTACATATTGCGAGTAATATGTGACAGACCTCCAGCAAACTCTTCCCCCATTTTTTATTCCTTCCTGTTCTCTGTATATGTCTAGAACTTCTGCATTCTAGAAATTCTCCTGCCACAAATTCCTTTCTTCCCCTTATTTGAAACATACATTGTGGAGCTTGTACCACAAACTCCTTTCTACCTTTGATGATTCATCCCTCGTCTCATTACTTTGACACGTACTGCCTTCCTAATGAAATTACTGAGCATGGTGCTATGTTGGTATAAAGCTTCTCCTAAGGTTTCATGACTGAAAGCCTTCTGTCACCAACATAATGTTTGGAATGCTGCTACTGTATAATTATATTTATAAATCACGGTTATATATACTTGTGTACCTTTGTTTGTTTTTCTGCTGTTAATATATGTTTACCTTTGTGTATATTTTGTCTTTTGGCCTGACTCCTTGGATCAGTTCACTTATCCATTTAACAAATGTTATATAAAAAAAATAGTTTCACTGAAGTGCATTATAGATTAACTGCAGCCCATTTGACTACTGTCATCTTGTTAAAATATCAAGAGTTCTTTCTAAATATGTTATTGTTGTTCTTTTTTTAGGTGTGTAATTGTGATAAGTACCTGAAGGTCTCCAGCAAGGAAATGACAAAACTGATGAAATACAAAGGTTACCTGCCAGACACAGACGCTGCAGGTAAGTGCATTTACTTTATAACAGTATGTGCCTGGAATAGTGCTTTTAATAGCACTTCTTTATCTGCATAGCATGTGGCAAAACTAGGTATTTCAAAGGTAGATTGTCGATTGCTGACACCTTAGACTTATGTTTGGTTGCTGGTGCCAGAGACAAGGATTTGTCAGTCTTAATTGTATTTCTGAACTTCTGTAGAACATTCAGCGAGACGTCATGTGACTGGTTAGTCAACAAAAATGCTTCACGTGCAGTTTAACATTGTCCCTGTGGTATGTGTCCAGAATTGGGTTGCAGGATAGTGCATGGGGAATCATTATGAGAGGGCCATAATGGTACATATTTTTAAATGTGCTGAGGAGTACCACAGGGGTCAGTCAGATGTCCAACTGCTCCTTTGTAACACATGCTTGGAAATAGAATTAGAAATAGGGAATTTACTGTGGTGGGCAGAGACTGTAGCTGATTTGAATCTGACATGTATAGTCAGTAACAATGAGAGCTAGGTCAGATGGCAAGAGTATTTTGTCTTGGAAATTAAATTAGGGTGTATGTTGTGCTATGGCATTTGGAAATATCTGTGGTTTGGTGCTGAAATTAGGTAATTAGGTGTTGCTCTGCAAAGAAACACAGGGTGGTCTGAATTAGTGGATGATAAAGTGACAGCAACCCATATGACCTGGGCTCTGTTAGCGACCCACACACACTGAGGGGGGCTAGCTTTGGAAGAAAAGGAATGATCAAATGGAGTTTGCGCCCCTATCCCAGGGGTCAGGGTTTGGAGTGGGTGTCCTGGGACATGTACTGTGCTTACATTCCTTGATGGAGACTGGAGATGTATGGAGCCATCTGCCTATAAGGGGGTAACATCATTTAAGGAGAGAGGTAACAATCTCTTGCACTGCCCCATTTCATATCCATTCCATAGGACCGTCTAGGCTGTCACTGGAATGGTACGGCTTCAGGAATAATGCCTCTGATGGCAGCCTGCTTGTGGTTATGCTCTTGACCGATAAACAGGAGTAAACTGGACTTAGTAGCCATAACAGCTGCATCATGGTAAGCAGGTACAGGGAAGAAGTAATGGCAAGAAAACAAATGAAACGGCTTCGGAGATGCAGACTAATAAAAGAAATACCTGCTTGACCATTTAGTATCTATTATTTTCCTTTAGCCTAGATCTGCATATATCACAGTGACATAAAACGACCTGTGTACTGCTTCACAAAGACAGAGTCATCCTGTGTGTATAGCATGTGAGGGAACGCCAGCCACCGTCCTACCAGAAATTCCTTTCTCCGCATTTTTTTATTGCTACTACTTCTCCGTTTATAACTACACTATGCATTAAGACAGTTTGTAGCATGACAAGTACATCAGTATGGGATCTCTGAGTGGGAGTTAAATAGAAATGCCCAGGGTTAATCCTGTTGTACACAGAAGTCTGCTATGAAGCAAGCTTAGTGTGGAGTTCTGCTGTGATCATGAAGAAGAAAGTGTTGTATAAAGAAAACTGAAAGGACAGAGAAAGCGATAAACTGAGGATATTAGAGTAAGTTTTTCTTAATGAGATGTGTACTAGCTTGGAATTATGCAACATGCGATGGCTGCGGCACAGCAGGATAGATTTACTGTGTGTGCATGTTTTTACATTATAGTATGTATAGATTTACAACATTTGAATTCATCAGGATATAAGGGGAACTGTAGAAGAGATTGAAAGGCATCTGTTTTAATGTTCTTAAGCTATAAAATCTTTGGTGCTGGATTTGTGGAATTCTTTACTAGAAAAACTTTAGAATAGTATACTACTGTATTCAATTTAAAGGATGCAATGGATGTGTATAGGAGTCAAAAAATAGGAATTAGGTTGAAGAATATGACACCACTAACTTGACTATGCCCTTAAAAATGTCACGTGTGTTTTTATGTTTTCAAGGTCTCTCTGTTTTGTACCACTTCTAAGTTGTTCAACTTCCCTTGACTGTTTTTTGTCATTACAGCATGTCATTCTCCTGTTCTGCCACATACCTGCCTTGTTCTCGGGATGTTTCCCCAGAAGGCAGCATCACAGCCTGTCCAAATCGGTCAGGTGTCTCTTTATCATCGATTGTATTGCAGACCACTCAGTTTTATGGACAGGGGCTTCCTGAGATACAGTAAAACATGAGCCTTAGAGAGACAGCATGCAAGGTCTGTTAGCCTGTCATGTGCTGCTGACACGGTGACTGTCTAATCCTGACATGTTGTTCATAAGTAGGTTGAGTTTATTTTTTAGAAAGTTTAATTTTAAACTCTTGTCATCAGTTTTTATTTCATCTGTACTTTGACCATTACCTGGAGTGTATAAACTGACTTCTTAGCTGCAATGAAGTTTGAGTTTGTGTATCTTGTAACTTGTATGTCTCAGCTTGAAAATTTCCTTTGGCTGGAAAGACGACTGAATTTCTCCCTTCCAGAGCCCTGCTTATACGTTATTCTTCTGCAGACCTTTCAGGTTTCGTTCCTTTACTCGTCAAAGGCTTAGCTGTGTTCCTGGTACATATTATGCTAATGAGCTGGGGAGCACGTGGAAGGGTTCAGCTCACAAATTCCTTTTGTCTCAGGCACACATGGGATTTAATAATGTACTGTGTTCTACAGGAATTCTGATTGTAGCTCTTATGTTTTGTATCCCTGTGCTGCCTAAAGAGTGTTCTGTTCATACTAGTGCAGATAGACAGAATTTACTTGATTTCTTTATATGCCCCTTGACTTTGTTTGCCAGTGACACTTGTTCATTTTTCTTATTAGTAATGACAGTAAACTTATTCACATTTCTAGCACCTCATACCCTCTCTCTTGTTTTCCTGCCATTGACCTTCTTCCCTTAGTGAATCACCTTACACACACACACATGTAGATACCATCTAAAAGAGATTTGTGATGTCACACATCTGAAACTTGAATAGCCTTCGTGTCTCTGTGCAAATTCAGGTGTCTGTTCTTGCTTGCACTTTTTTACTGGAATGGGCTGCTAAACATTACAGCCATACTGTACTACTGTGAGACAGCCATATAGCCCAATTGATGACTGTGACATAAAAATATTATTTTAATATTAAATGTATAGACTTGGCATACCTAGCAGTGTCTGGCTATTCCAGTAGTAACTAATTTTAATTGTTTTTTGCTAAGGTAGTACAAGCAGTTGTAAAGTGTAGTGTTCATTTTATTTAGGTAAAGGTACATTCTAGTATGTAGGCAGATATTTCTAGCAGCAAGTACAACTGTATTGTATTCAGTTTGTATCTGCAATGAATTTAAATGCTGCACAAAAGAATAATGTTGAATATTCTATATATATATTTGTGTTAACATTAGTTTGTCATTCATACATGCTACTTTTAAACAGTTTCCACTCACACACACTGTTTCCTTACTACATGGAATTAGATGAACCCAAACATCAGGGAGGAACAGTGTTTGGGAACACACTGAACATATATTTTTATATTTTGACTTCATCTTTTTTGTTTTTCCAGATGAATCCCATTTTTGCTGACTCGCTTCAAAATATACCTTTTTGTGAAATTACATTTTATGTCATGGTTCTTTGACTTATTTAAAAATGTGTATGTTCTTTGTGTCCTGTAAAGTGATAGGGATTTTATGAGTTTTGGCTAATGGTTTTAAGAAAAGTATAATGTTTGAATTATGTTTTTTATAATTCTTATAGTTTTTGAGTTAATCATATTTCTGTAAAATATTTAGTCTGTAAAAAAGGGGCGGTGTACGTTACTAAATGTTGCTTATTTAATGTTTGTGACAATTGATATAACCTAATTTAAATAATTACAAAATACAATGTTGCTGGAATTTGGTACATTTTTTTTTTATCAGTGGCAGTCAAATGAACTTATTTCTGTGTTAACAACCATTTATTTATTTATTTATTTTTATTTTACATTTGTTGACCTGGCTAGTCTGGCTGGATACATGTCCATTTTCAGCAGAGGCCCGAGGAGAAAAGCTCCACTATATACTAGTAAATCATAAAAGAACATGAAAACAGCACAGTAAGATAACAAATTATAGGGATGTAAAGAACTATTAACAGAGTAACAGAATAGAAGCAAATTCAACAAAATCTAAAATACAGTGAGGATTTCTAATCCCATATTCTTTACAAGGCAAGAATATTAAAGTTGAAGAGAGAGAGAGAATAGTGACTCGCCCAAGAGTCTATATAATATGTACAGTATTAACAATAATGATAAACATTTAGTACCAGGGCACTAGTTATAAAGAAACAGCACTAGTGACTCGCAAAAGAGTCTATATAATATGTACAGTATTAACAATAATGATAAACATTTAGTACCAGGGCACTAGTTATAAAGAAACAGCACTAGTGACTCACAAAAGAGTCTATATAATATGTACAGTATTAACAATAATGATAAACATTTAGTACCGGGGCACTAGTTATAAAGAAACAGCACTAGTGACTCGCCCAAGAGTCTATATAATATGTACAGTATTAACAATAATGATAAACATTTAGTACCGGGGCACTAGTTATAAAGAAACAGCACTAGTGACTCGCCCAAGAGTCTATATAATATGTACAGTATTAACAATAATGATAAACATTTAGTACCGGGGCACTAGTTATAAAGAAACAGCACTAGTGACTCGCCCAAGAGTCTATATAATATGTACAGTATTAACAATAATGATAAACATTTAGTACTAGGGCACTAGTTATAAAGAAACAGCACATCAGGGAGTAGGATAAGGTTTAAATAAATGGAGAGATGACTGGTTGCAGTAATATATCAAGTAGAACGAAAAAAGGGATGTTGTAGGAAAGTAAATGCAAGTGACATTGAAGGTGAGCTACAGAGGAGGGGTAGTAGTAGTGATAGAGACAGTAGAAGAGTAAAGGAGAGAACTGTAAAGAGACTTGGATGCTGAGGTCAGTCAGGATTAGAGCAAGGGCATAGCCAGTCAGATTTGAAATAGTTCTTTAGTTGTTTCTTGAAAAGTTGTGGAGAGCCTAGAGTGGTCAGTTCTGTGGGAAGTTTATTCCAGTATGAGCCAACACTATTTGTAAACAAGGAGTCACCAGCTTTATTGTGTGATTTGAAAGTGGCAACTAGTAGTTTGTTAGCTGAGCGGAGGGAAGTAAGATTCCTGTAAGGAGCAATAAGGTTATTAAGTATGGGAGTATTAGTAGGGTAATGGAGAATTTTATAGGTGATAACTAGTTGATGTAGGAGAATAAGATTTTGGAGTTCGAGCCAGTCAAGCTTTTTGAGATTAACACAATGATGGGTTCGAAATGGGGAACCTGTGGCAAACCTGGCAATGCTATGGTAAGCTGTGGCAAGTTTTTAAAGGTTAGATTTTGAAAGGTTTATGAGAGAAGGAGAAGCATACAATAATGTAGAGATGAGATGAGTTTGGGCTAGAGACACCCTGGTGGTAGGTGTAAGAAAGGGCTTAAGTCTATAGAGGGCACCTATCTTTTTATTAACTGTTTTGATGGTTAGGTCAATGTGGCAATCAAAGTTTAGTTACATAGAATCTACAGCAAGGCCAAATTTTCTAAAATGTCCATAGCATCAGTTTGCTTCTGTTACTTTTTAGATTTTTCATGGATTGAGGGAAAAGTGTTTCTGCCACGTTTTGTTCTTTGAGAATAAAAAGACATCTCAGAATGTTCTGATTGACAAGGTGTGCATATACAGGGCACTCAAAATGTAACCGTATCTGAGAGTTCATGCACCTTCCATGAAAGGCATTAGGGTCCAGCACATTTCTCTTTGAGCAGAAGTGAATTGTTTTTGTGTGTTTGGGGAAGAGTTATGAGTCATGTGACTTGCAGGGCCAAAGGTACTTGTAAAATGATGACAAGTCCGCTTCATGTTCTACCCGTATTGTGTTTCTTTTGAAAATATTTTACAGTGGATCAAAAAGCATCCTTCATAGGTGAAATGACATCAGCCTGGTCTGATCTTGCAGCAGATAAATTATTTATGTTTTCCTTTACTGGAAAACAGATAAAAGTGTGTGGGCATGGGGGCACGGGGGCTGGAGGTAGTCTGAAGCAAATGAAAGCTGGGCGCTGGGCCAAGAATGACTTATGTATCTCATACTTTGCTATTCATATAAATCCCAGAGGGAGTAGGAGTAGAACAAGAATGAATAAAAGTGGCTGTTGTAGCTCATCATAGTGACGTAGCTCAAGTAACAAAACTACTTATTAGCTTCTGGGCCTTTGCTTTTGTTGACTCACAGGGACAGGGTATAAACTGTGTTGCTAGAGGGGTAGACTTAAATGTTTTAATATGGATTCATCTTTTCTGCTGCACTTCTATCTGTCTGTCTGCCTATCAGTCTACCTGTCTGTCTGTCTGGTCAGCTGTATGTCATTCTGTATACCTAACAGTCTACATACATATCTATCCAATGTATCTATCTGTATATCTGTCTACCTCTGTTTCCATCTGTCATTAGTTAAGTAAGGAGGCTGATCAGTGATAATTTTCAGCTGTGACCAGGGCAACAAGAACAGAATCAATAACAGAAATATATATTGTATAACATCATGCAGGAAGAAAATGGGGTTAATACACATTTACATTGCATTTACAATGTAAAAGACATAGTTTAATCCATATTTACAATGAATAGCATCAGGAAGCCGTCAGCTTCTTTTGTGAAGCTCCAAATAGAAATTTGGTTGTGGCTGTACAAGAAGAATCCGTGAAACAATCAAAAGTGATTCCATCTTGAACTGTGCTTGCATTTTTTTTCTCTCTTCAACAATGAAAGCTTTTCCTTTCTGATAGATCTCTTTTTGTAAACTATTCTGTAAGGCAGCTTGATGAAGCTTTTTCACAGCCTGCAATGAGAACTGAGGCCTGTGTACTTTGAGACTGCTTATCATAAGTCTGTTATTATAAGACTCTTATAAGAAATATGTTTGCTAGTGGAGAGCAGTAATTGTCATTCAGTATTATAAAATTTCTGCATTTTATATAGTAGAGCAGTAGCCAGGTGGGTGAAGTGAAGAATCTTATTTGTACTAGACTACTGTATTGTTAAATTTGTAATGAAAGACAGGCCACCTAGGTGAGGTGTATTCTAGGTGCATTGATCAGAACCATAGCAGTGGTGGAGGAAAGTTTGCTGCCTTGAGGTGCAGACTGTTAGGGGACATGAGTGGTATTGTGGAAGGGGTGTTATTTGGTTCTTGCAAGTAGTGCCTGCAGGGAAAGCATTTAAGAAGCACTGCTTTTTGTGCATTTGCAAGTCATGGGCCAATTAGCAACTCTTAGAAAGTGACGATTGCATATATGTGTGTGTGTGTGTGTGTGTGTGTGTGTGTGTGTGTGTGTGTGTGTGTGTGTGTGTGTGTGTGTGTGTGTGTGTGTCTGTGTGTGTCTGTGTGTGTGTGCGTGTTAGATACATAGTAGTTCTTTTCCCGGAGAGCTGAAGACTTGTTTCAAGCCCTCAGTTCTGAATAATTATTTTTGGACGAGGAGTGGGTAGTACATGGGTGTTTTGCCTGGGGGTACCATGTAATGCACTGACATAGCTACAGCTCTCTCTCAGTATTAACTTATTAATAGTTGCTGCTCAGTACCTCTCATTTGCTAAGATGTTATGAAAATTGTTTGGTACTTTGAGTTGATTTAAGTCATTGACTATTCAATAGGTGACTGGAAGGAATGTTTTGTTAAATAATAATCCCAAGTATTTCGGGTCTATATTATGTCAGCAAACGCTTGAAATTGCAAATGCTGTATAATCAACCCAAACACTTCGAAAATCCAAAATGCCAAACACAGGGATCAACAATTGTTTTCCCCCAGGGAAAAAAATCGCTGATCCATTAAAAAAAAAAAAAAAAAAAAAAAACAAGCACAAAATAAAGTAGGGGGGGGTGTTCACCTCCCAGGCTATATATGGCTGAATAGGTGTGGAGGCTGTGACAGCTGTATACAGTGGATATAAAAAGTGTACACACCCCTGCTAAAAAATAAAAAATGTACAGTAAGCTGGTTGCATAAGTGTGCACAGCCTTAAATTAATACTTTGTTGAAGCACCTTTTGCTTTAACTGTAGCATTCAGTCTTCTTGGGTACACACCTGCCATCAGTTAAAGAGACTCTGATTAACCCCAAATAAAGTTCAGCTGTCCTATTAGGATTTTCCTGACTTTTACTCACTTGCCTGCTACAGCAAAAGCCATGGTTCGCACAGCGCTTACAACGCATCAAAGGGATCTCATTGTTGAAAGGTATCAGTCAGGAGAAGGGTATAAAAATATTTCCACAGCATTGGATATACCATGGAACACAGTGAAGACGGTCATCAAAAAGTAGAGAAAATATGGGACAACAGTGACGTTGCAAATAACTGGACATCCCTCCAAAATTTATGAAAAGACAAGACGAAAACTGGTCAGGGAGGCTGCCAAGAGACCTACAGCAACACTGAAGGAGCTGCAGGAATTTCTAACAAGTACTGATTGTGTACTACATGTGACAACAATCTCCCGTATTCTCCATATGTCTGGTCTATGGAGTAGGTTTGAAAGACGGAAGCCTTTTCTTACACAGAAAAACATCCAGGCCAGGCTAAAATTTGCAAAATAATACATCGTCTCCCAAAAGCATGTGGGAAAATGTGTTATGATGTCTCTGATGAGACTAAGGTTGAACTTTTTGACCACAATTCCAAAAGGTATGTTTGGCGCCAAAACAACATTTTGCATCACCAAAAGAACACCATCCCCATGGTGCAGCATGGTGGTGGCAGTATCATGCTTTGGGGTTGCTTTTCTTTAGGTGGAACTGGGGCTTTAGTCAAGGTGGAGGGAATTATGAACAGTTCCAAAAACCAGTCACTTTTGACCCAAGACATTCAGGCGTCTGCTAGAAAGCTGAAGATGAAGAGGAGTTTCACCTTTCAACACAACAATGACCCCAAGCAGACATCCAAATTAACAAAAGAATGGCTTCACCAGAAGAAAATTAAAGTTTTGGAATGGCCCAGCCAGAGCCCTGACCTAAATCCAGTAGAAAATCTGTGGGGTGACCTGCAGAGTGCTTTGCACAAGAGATGCCCTCGCAATCTGACAGATTTGAAGTACTTTTGCAAAGAAGAGTGGGCAAATATTGCCAAGTCCATATGCTGATAGACTCCTACCCAAGAAGACTGAATGCTGTAATTAAATCAAAAGGTGCTTCAACAAAGTATTAGTTTAATGGTGTGCACACTTATGCAACCAACTTATTGTATGTTTTTTATTTTTTATATTATTTTCCCTAACAGATTTGTTTGTTTTTCAATTGAATTGTACAGGTTATAGGTCACATTAAAGGTGGGAAAAGTTTTGAAATGATTTATTGTGGTCTCATTTTTTTATATCACAAAAACCTGGCATTTTAACAGGGTGTGTACACTTTTTATATCCACTGTATCGGTTGATTTTTGGAGAAGGACTTGTGGCTTTGTTTCTCATGTATAAAGAACAAAGTTCAGTAGTCCCTCAGGAATTAGGTTCATAGGTAGGTACTAGGCTATCGGCCTTAGGGCCTATACAAGCCTAGCCATAATGATTCCCTGGCTATTGCTTCCCACAAATATTTACTTTCCTGGGCCCCTGTCTTGCAGGGCTACTGATGTGATCCCCGGGGTGAATTTCCTTTCTCCCATCCAATCGTCAACGTTCCTCTTGAAGAGGGCCTTTGAGGTGTTCTGCCTGACATGTATGGGCAGCCTATTCCAGTCTCTGGGTCAGGAACGTATCCCTCCAGCATGTTCTATTCATCGTGATGACAAGGTTAAGATCCCTGGAGTATGTGGCTTGGAGGGATTGGGATTTCTTTAAGTGTAGCATGTCCAACAACTCTGGGTTTGACATGGCCTTGTATGTTAGGCAGAGATCGCCTCTGAGTAGGCGATATGCAACAGAGTATAGCTGGAGTTTCTACAGATGGTCAGCATAAGGCATCTGCTTTAGGCCTGTGATTCTTTTTGTGAGGTATTTCTGCGGCCTTTCTAGTTGTTGCAGATGTCTTGTGAGGTACATTCCAAAAGGGGCATTGTATTTTATAATGGGTCTAATGAGGGATGAGTATAGAGGGACAATGACCTCCTTTTTTTCTGGATGAAAAGCCCTTAGTGATGAGGTGTGCCACATAGAAGGATTTTCTAACTGTTGTGGCTTTGTGGTTATCAAAGGTGAGACCACTGTCCACCTGTGTCCCTAGATCTCTTATCACACTTTTGGTGTTTAGTGTACCTATGTGGTAGTTTACAGGTACATGTTTTTTCCCAAAGGGGACAACTATACATTTTTTGGCATTTACCTTGACCTCATGGCTGTGGCACCAAGCATCTGTTTTGGTAAGGCCCTTTTGTAGTATATCCACATCATTTGGGGATTCAATAATGGCTCCCAGCTTACAGTCATCTGCGAACTTTGTAAGCCAGAGTCTCTTAGTGTTGGCCTGTACTTCAGAGAAGCAGATGCCAGACAAAAGTGGTCCCAGGACAGAAGCCTGCGGTACACCACTTGTCACTTGTCTGGAGCTGGATTTGGAGTCGGCTACTTTTACAGTGTGTGTTCTGTCAGTAAGCTAGTTTGCATCCCATTGAGTGATGTATGGATTAATGCCCAGCTTAGTAAGTTTATCTATGATTCCAGAGTGGGGGATAGTGTCAAAAGCCTTGGCAAGGTCCAAGTAGGCTGTGTGAACCACCTTACCCTCATCCACAGCTCTGGAGACTGACTCGAAAAAGTCGATCAGGTTCAGGAGGCAAGATCGGCCCTTTACCAACCCAAACTGGGTGGGGTTCAATGTTTGAAGGTTGCCAATGTCTTTGTTTATAAGTTCCATGGTCTTGCAGATCAGGCTCGTCATCCAAAGTGGATCCCCCTTCTGGAGTGGGAATCCAAAGTGGATCCCCCTTCTGGAGTGGGATGACTGTAGTTGTGTGCCACTCTGTGGGCTCGAAGCCTGAGGTGAGGCTATGGTTAAACATGGCACATTGGTGAGGTGCCAGTTCATGCAGTACACAGCTAGGGATATCGTCTGATCCCATAGATGCTGTATTCTTGGCTTTGGAGAGTGTGTTTTTTACCTGAGTGCCCGTGATTACCGAAAATTGGCATTCTTTCCATATTGAGATGGGCCCTTTAGGGGGTGAAAGGGGGGTGAAATTGGCACTGAATCTCTCTGCCAGGATATTGGCAATATCCTTGGGATCAGTATATCTAGTGCCAGTTTGCTGTAGCTCAGAGCAGGTCGGAGTATTGCCATTTAGATTCTTGACATAGCTATAGAATGCCTTGTGGTTGTCTTTGGAATCTTTGGCAATTTTGTTTTCATAATTAGCTTTGGAAGATTTTATGAGGGATCTTAGTTTTCTATTGAGGCTGGTGAGGGAGTTGTTTGAATTCTGGGTTCTTCCTCTTTTCTGCAACAGTTTCTTCCTTCTGTTGTACAGCTTGTTTATGGCAGGGGACCACCAGATTTTCTTCCTTTTTTTAGAGGACAGCGTATTGGTTCTATTTGGGATGTGTCAGTCCATGCACAAGTGAATGTGCTCATACAGCACCTTAGTGTAGGATTCAGCAGTTGAACTTCCAGTTCCCGTCTGCATGGGTGTCATTAAGTTTGTAACTTCTGACTTGAGAAGCATGAAGTTGGCTTTGGAGAAGTTTTTTACGAATGTTTCCTTAAAGGGGGGTGGGGTGGGATGTGGATGTCAAGGGTGATTAGCTTATGGTCTGATCTGACCAACAAGGGGGTGTGACCACTGGTGTGAAGCATCGTTCTTCCTTGCTGGTAATGACTGGTTCTAGAATATTGGTACCCCTGGTGGGACGATGAATTAGTTGTTCTAGGGCGTTGGAATTTATGAATTCCAAGAACTGTTGAGCAAAGGTGTTGGTACAGGAGTAGTTTTGCCAGTTAATGGCAGGGCAGTTGAAATCACCCAGTATTAGGGTGTTTGGTTGTATCTTAATATTTTCCAGTATGTTTAGAAAGGTGTAGTGAGAATCTTGGTACATGGTGGGGGATCTGTAGCAAACTGCAGTTTGTATTGCAGTCTTACCTAGTGTTAGTTGCACCTGGAGAATTTCAGATGCATTGTGTTGGGCAACCAGCCTGGAGGTGTGAATATCCTTGGTGAATACGGACACTAGTCCACCTTTAGTATTTCAGTCCTGGTTTGGTGGCCGAAAAGTGTGGTATGAGTTGTAGCCTGGTATTGCAGGGGTGCTCTCTGGAGCTTTGAACCAGGTCTCAGTTACTGCACAGATATCGATGTTCTCCATTTTTAGGAGAACCCCGAGAGAGTGCATCTTGAGGTTTAAACTTCTGGCATTGAGTAGCATTACCTTCAAATTTTGCTTGCTTGTACTCATTACGGTGGTAGTTTTGTCCTTTGACACTTGCCTAAAAAAGACACTATAGGGGAGGCAAGAGCCTTAGCCAGTAACCTAAATCACATGGGTGACAAGTGCAAACCATCTCTTGCAAAGCATCATGGTTTGTTGATCATGTCATCCCAGGCAAACTGATACTGGATCCCCTTTGAATGACACCAGAAGCTTAGCCAATTATTTGAAGTCAATCATTTTGTCCTTATACTGTAGTATCATTCTGGGTGATGGCAGGATGCTACTCAGGGTTAGGGTTATACCTGCCTGGGCTACATGATCCGAGAGCTCTTCCATGTCTCTTTTCATGTAGTCCAGGGAGGTACGTCTCAAGTCATTCACTCCAACATGGAATGACAGAGTCATATTTGTACCTGTTATAGGGTGACTTGACTGCATGAATTATGTGACGGATCCTGGCACCCGACAGGCAACTAACTGTAATTTTCTCCTTGTTCAGCCTGTTGAGTGGGATGTCAGTGTGCCTGACTATAGAGTCACCTATGACTAAAGTGTTGGTGTGTTGTCTTAGCGGCTGCTGGTGGGTGCACACTGGTGTTGTGAGCTATGTGACACTTTGGTTGTATTTGGGGGTGGTGTTTGTTTGCGTTTCAGCTTCAGAGGTCCTTGTTGCTTGGACAGGTTAATGTTAAGAGCCTCCGCATATGTGGGTTTTGTGTTGCTATGTGTGGGTTTTGAAGGACTGTGTTGTTTGAGGTGATGTGTGGGTATTAACCTTCTCCTCTTGACTGTCTAGCACAATCTTGGGTGGAGAGAGCTTTGCTTCCAGTTTGGCTATGTAAGTGCATCTCTCACAGGTTGTAGCGTTTGGTGGTAGGAGGAGAGGGTTATTTTTGTACATGAGGCAGTTGCTGCATCACCCCAGTATGCTCAGATTCACCAGGTGGACAGGAGAAATCAACGGAAGCTGACCCTTGGACATGCCTGATTAGGTGCTTTCTTTCTGTAGTACAAGAGCTGTTTTCCCTTACTTTATGACAAGGTACTTGGTCGGCTGTCTAGTGCCCACAACTATTTCCTCCTTATGACTAAGGAGAGGTGAGTGCTGGTAACAAATTACGGTTTCCTAGTGCTTTTTCGCGAGTTTAGAGCAAGTGCTAGTCACAGGTATACATATTTTAGTGCTGCTAATAATGAACTAGCTAGTTTGAAGGGAATTCTCCTTAACCCAGTGCTAACATTTTTGTCAGACAAGTTAAGCAGGTGTGCCTGACCTTAACGAGAAGGATCAAGAATTTGCCTGTGTCCATCAGTTATGCATGATTAAAAAAGACAGTGATATTTCACTTCAGGCTTGAAAACAGAAAAAGAAAGTCAGTAGAATGTATCCATCCCACGATAGTTGTCAGTTTTTCTGTAGAAAAGTCTCAACATCGTTACTCTCAGCCTTTGAGTCTTCCTTTACCGTTTTCCTTTAGTACCAGAAGTGGCCAGTGATTCTTTTGCAGGAATGCCTAGGTAATGCTTTATTCTTCTCCTATAAATAAGGATCATTCAGCTGCTGGAGTAGAGCCACACGTGGAACTTGTCACGTCTTCTCTCACGTACCCTCTTCCTTTTTCTCTAGACTCTGTATATTGTCTTTATTGGCTGCTTAGACAGATATTCAGTCTCCTGGCCAGCATGCATGTTGAACCAGTATCTGATAAACAGGGTATTTAGTTCAGTTTTTACTATTCCCTGGAAAGACTGAAACTTTTTGACTTATCCAGAATCCAGGATCATTAAGTTCTATACAGAAATATAAAGATGTTCAGAATTCTGCGCAAAGGCCTGGTATTATGCCGGAGACATGAAACATGTACATCATAACATTTTCATTCATATTGTACCTTTTGTTCTGGGTACCTATCAGTTCAAAACCTTGCCCTTTGGATTGATGTCTGCTGCTGGTGTCTTCATGGCATGTGTTACACCTGTGATTGCTTACCTTTGCACCTCACATATTTACATCTTCCTGGTCCCTTACCTGCAGCAGCCCCTTTTTGTCTTTCTGTGAGATCGATGAGTAGGCTGCTAATGAAAAATTCAGAGACAGGGGCTAAGTCATCTAGAGTGGTAGGGTACTCCATGCACATAGAGGAGAATGCATAGTTTCAGAGACTTGTTTGACGGGGAACTTCAGAGGAAAGGTTTCTGTCATTTCAATAAACTGTATGGGCCTGTGAGAAGCTCTGAAGTATACCCGATGTCTCAACATTGAGCATGAGTCATTCACAGACCATGAAGGAGAGTCCAAATAGTACTCTACACATTATGAGCTATTGAGAACTGAATGCATCTTCTCACAAATATTTTAATAATCAATATGTCTGCTGAGTAGTCACAAAGCAAATTAATTATTTTTACAGAAGTGTTTTATGACCCATTGGTTACATGATGGTGCCCACAGTACTGCAATAAGACAGTGTATTTCTTTTGCTGAAAGGGTGGTTGTAGGAATAAGCCAAATAATTATAGGTGTATTGAAAAGGTGATGGAAAAGCTTATGTAAGGCAGGTTAGTAGACTTCCTGATTGTTGATTTTTGTTCAGATTAACAGCAGTATAGCTTCAGTTAAGAAAAAAATATTTCCTGCCCACTTGCATCCTGTTCTGTGACAGTATCAGTTGTGATGTTCTTCATATTGCTGTCGGCTGCAGTAGCCTAAGATGTACAGGTTACATCCTGTAAGGATATAGCAGGCAGCCAACCTCCAAAGCTTCAGGGTACCTTCCACACACCCAGACTATTAGTCAGCTTGAGCTGAGCTGACTAAAAAGACAAGTTTGGGTGCCAAGCCCTAAAGAGCTTTCCTGCTACTGAAGTGTACACTTCTGAGGCTTTGGAGGATCAACGGTTGGCTTGTGCTATTCCTTTGCTGGGCAGATAAGTTCCCTTCAGTGGAAAAAAAAACTTCCTATTTTAAAAAAAAATTTTGATAATGCTTTCCTGTTCAGGAAAGTTATTTCAAAGCTAGAAGTTTGTGTTTTGATAGACTGTCACAAGACTGTATTGTACTTTTAAATGGGAGCGCTCTTTTTTCCTGTCAGTTTAAAAGTTGTATCACGTATTTAAAAATATTTCGATGACTTGCTTATCTTTGCAGAGACTTTGTCAGAGTGTCAGGAATCTCTCTCTTTCAGGTGGGAGATCTGTTAACATAAACTGGGATTCCAAGTGAACATTCAAAAGTCTTTTTTGACTCCTTCAGACGGGATTGCGGTCCTGGAGTTTCAGCTAGTCACCTGAGTTCAAAGAGCTTTTCTTCCACAGGAACAAAAAAAAAGATCTATTTCTAATTTTTTTCCACTTAGTCTTCAGTCACTGCAAGGGAATACCTTAGGTTCTCATGGTATCTATGATTCCCATGATAACCCTGCCAAGACTCTACATGAGAAAGATACAGTGGCATCTGAAGTCTCTTTGGTCCAAGCACAGACATCCTTTGTCCTTTCAAATCCCAATGTTGGGATTTGTTAGAAGGGGAAATTTGTGGTGGAGCCAGCAAATATCCTTAAATCCAGGTCTCCCCTTCCCCCTCCCTTTTCCAAAGCAGTCAGTCACCACAGATGCCTAGGACTGTGCTTTGGGAGCCGTTTCAGGAGGGTTAAAAGTGCAAGGTGTATGGGACACAAAGAACAGACACTAGCACATACATATAAAAGAGATGCTTGCTCCGATGAAGCCACTTAACTCTCTGAATCATCTTTGGTCCCCAGGAACTCTTGAAGTTGATACAGACAAATACCTCAGTCATGTGTAACATCAACAAGCAAGGGAGAATCAGGTCTTACCCCTTAGCAGACTAGCCTTGTCAACTTGGAATATAGTTTCACAGCACAATCTCATTTTACAGGCATCCTACATACCATCGGGGCAAAGCCTTCGCTTTGTTTCTAGCTTTTTGGAATGGGATGGATTCTAGAAATGTTCTAAAAGCAGCAATATAGTCCTCTTTGCATACTTTTACAAAGCACTATAAGCTTGATTCCTTCTCTAGGTCTGGATCATTCTAGAGGGGGGTCCTGGATTCTTCTTCTCCTACTTTAGAATATTTGTAAACTATGGTAATCTACTCGTATAGCTTAGGCTATGACAGCAGTGATCAATATGAATAACATGGTACAGTTGTGTAAGTAAACTGACCATAACAGTAGACGCTGGAATGATCACTACTGCAGTAGCTGCTCCCTTACTCCTTCCCCCTTGTTTTTTGGTGTGTTGTTTTAACCAAGGTGTGGACTTTTATGTTTTGTTGTTCCTAGCATTATCGTTTCATGCCTCAGCCTTCCCCACTTCATCTCTCTCTTTGTTGGCATAAAAGCTCTGAAGGGCTTGGTGCTCAAACTTGTCTTTTTAGTCAGTGTATCTCGAGCTGAGTAACAGTTTGGGCACATGGAAGTTGCACTTAAGTTTTGAAAGCTGTCCTGGTGTTATACCTTTGCAGAATATAACCATATAGCTTAGACTACTGTAGCATTGATCATTCAAACATCTAGTGTTATGTTAAGTTTACTTGCATAACAATGCTTTACAGACAGTACAAAGCATGTGAATATTATGTAGCTGGACTTCAACAAGGTATTTACCAATTTGCCCTATAGAGGCGTGGTAAGGAAGTAAAAATTATGGCAGTTGAGGCTGAAATTGGTTAGATCACTGGAATCTCATCATCTGCACACAGGAGTGTGGCCCGCATGTACTGTAATGCATGATGTGAAGTTGTTCAATCTCGCCGTTCATTCTTACAGATGGATTCGGAGCCGATCCTTGGCTCCGAGTCGGCCTACTACAAAGCTCAAGGTCTTCAGACAGCTCAAGGCCAAGTCCCTATCCCATGATGCACCTTGAGTTACCTTAGATCTAGTTTGCCGCTGCAACAGATCGGAGGTTTCCTTGCACAGATCGGGCCAGTATAGTTTTTTTTTTATAATATCAAGCTAAATTGTTATTTCCTATAGTATTTAGAGATAGTTGTCATAGTATTTAATAGTTATAACTTTTATAGCTTATTAGTAGCTATATTTCTTCTCTTTTTGGCCTTTGTTTTTTCTTATAGGTCTTTAATATTCCCTTTCTCTTTGGTGTGCCTTTATAATATTATATAGGTTTGTAGTTTAAATAAGTAGTTAGTGTGTGAGTGCTTTTGAATAGTGATAGTAATTCACAGTATAATCTTATTCAGATAATTTGTTGTTTAGGGCTTATTTCACTAGTTTAGCTTTACTAGTTTACCTTTACTAATTTTGTGGGTGTGTCTAGTCTCTTTAAAACTACAGTAGATTTTTTTTTTCTTGATACTGTGTATTTGATGAAGACTGACCAAGAGAAAGATAAGCATCCCTAAATCAGGCTTTAAAAAGTGTCCAAAATGTGGACAAAAGATGTCTGTGACAGTCACGTTAATTATGTATATTGTCTTGGAGCCTTGCACTTATAAGAAAGCTGCTCCATTTGCCATTCTTTTTCCTCCAGAGTTCTTCAAGAGAGAAAAACAAAACTCATAGACAGAGGACTTCTGAAATCATCTTTTCAGGAAGCTTTGAATGACCAGGATAAGTCTAGCAAATCTTCAAAGTCTTCTAAGGCTTCTTCTTCTGAAGTAAAAAAAATCAAAGAAACCGTCGATGTCAGTTCCACAGCCCTCGGAGCCGAGCATCCTGTCTTTTTGGAGCCGGTCCCCAGTCCTGGAACCAGTGTCCAAAGTATTAAAGTTCACATTCTCCAGTCAGTGCCTCCATCCATTCATTCATCTCTGTCCTTGATCAGCCTATCTGATTTGTATGTGGATCGTGTGGTGCAGAAGTTGCTACAGTCACAGGCATTTGCTAAATTTTTATCGTCTCCGACCCAAGTGGTTTCGGAGCCAAAGACTGTAATGCCATCGACTTCCTTTATTCCAGAGCCGGAGGAGTCAGACCTGATGATTGTTGAGCCTTCGGAGCCAACGCCTGTTCCAGTGCCATCGGTTCCATTTACTCAGACTTCCTCGGCACCTATCGAATCAGAAGAGTCTCCACTGTCCCCCTCTGAAGATATCTCATTTGATGACATATTAGAAATCCAATGTTTTGCCTTCTGACCTTCTGCCTGTTGCCTCTTCAGCTGGATCCGGAGCCGCAAAGCTGACTCTGGTGTCCAAGACCTCAGTTCTTCGTTCAGACAGCAAGCTCATACAGATGACTTCGGCTGCAACTTCGGCAGTTGCCAGGCCTCCCAAGGCCTTTAGACTTGCAGGTAAATCTTCCAGTCATAAGCCTGTGAAGAAGCAGGCTCCAGTTTCCTCTCATTCTCAAATGGTTAAAATGGCTGATGACCCTTTGACTCTTATTAGGGGTTCACAGCTTCCTCCTTCAAAAGGGGTAGGGATGTCTCTCCTGAGGCTTTGCCCTTTTCAGGTTCGGATACTTCTAGTATTTCTGTGGATGAAGAAGTTTCTCAAGCTTTCTCTCCTTTTTAGGATTCGGACGCAGAGGAGTCCATTCCTTCTGCTTCTCCTCGAGAAGATTTCTCTTTTGGTGATACTTTAAATACTCTCAGGGGGCATTTTAAATGGAAAAGTCAGGATTACCCCCTTTTTAAGAAGAGGATTAGGGAGTTTTTGGATTTGCCTCAGCGTAAGCCTTTGGCTATTCCTCCTGTGTTGGAAGTGGTTGATGATGTTTTTCTGGAAAATTCCTCAACTCCAAATTTGGTTCCTCCTGCTCCCAGGAAACCTGACAGGTACTATAGAATTCCGGATTCTCATTTGTTTCTTTTCAGGATTCTGTTGGCTGATCAGAGGTTATTTCTCAAGGCCCTAAAGGAGTTAAGGCCACTGTTACTAAAAATCCTGTTCCTTCCGACAGGGAATCCAGGAACCTAGATAGGTGGGGTAAAAATGTTTATACCTCTGCCACTCTTGCTATTAGGTCTACTAATTGTCTTTTTCATATGCTGAAGTACTAGCAGCACACCTTGGAAGCTATTAAATCTAGGATAGCAGGTGTGCCTCAGTTGGTGGAGCGTAAGGATATGCAGGCTTTGCTGAATTCTGCCAGTCTAGTCAATAAGCACTCTTTACATTGTGGCTTTGACATTCTAGAAGCCTCCTGTGGGGCTACAGCTACCAGCTGTGTTATTAGAAGGCACGCTTGGCTCAGAGAGCAGCCCCTACCAGAGCCTGTTAAGGCTAAGCTTTTAGATGTATCTTTGCATAAGGACGGTCTTTTTGGCAGCAAAGCAGAGGAAGTGCTCAAGAAGATGGAAGACAAGGCCAAGTCTATGCAAACAGTTAAAGACTTTCTGCAAGTTCAGTCTCCTCGCTTTAGCAGGAATTACCCTTCTAAGAGTTGGACGTTCCCTGATACTAGCAGACAGAGCCATTCTAGGACTAGAGGTTACAAATCTTCAAGGGGGCAGGGGGCTACCCCTCAAAGGTCTAAGCTTTGGCAGGCTTCCTCTTCCAAGGCGGGAAGTTCTAAACCTGCATCTCAGTCTAAACATTCTCAGTGACTCTGTCCAGCTTCTGCCTGTTCTTGCCTGCCCGGAGTGTCCTTTAGGGGGAAGTTTGGCCCTGTTTGCAAATGTTTGGGCCACCATCATGGACGACAATTGGGTACTCAGAACTGTATCCCTAGGGCACAAGTTTTCTTTCCTCATCTTTCAGTACCCAAAGGATTCCCGGACGCTCCTCCAAACCAAAGGGCAGAAGTAGAAAAGCAAATTTTGTCTCTGTAACATCTGGGAGCAATAGAATCAGTTCCTGCTCAGCAGGTAGGCCAGGGATTCTATTCCAGACTTTTCCTAGTTCCAAAAAAGGAAAGCACCTGCCGTCCTATCCTGTATCTATCCATCCTGAACACTTTCTTGATAATTCCAAAGTTCAAAATGCTCACTCTGCATCAGTTACTACCAATGTTAGAAAAGGATTCCTAGCTGGTAACATTGGATCTCAAAGAAGCTTATCTGCACATTCATGTCATGGAAAGTTGCAGGCAATGCCTTCGTTTCAGGGTGGGCAAGCAACATTATCAATTCTCTGCACTGCCCTTTGGCTTATCTACTGCTCCCAGAGTTTTCACAAAGTGCCTGGCTCCAGTCATTGCTTTTTGCAGGCAAAAGAAAATTCTGATTTATCCATACTTGGACGACTGTCTGATTCAAGCAAATTCTCAGGAACAGCTGCTAAAGGATCTAGAATTTGTAAAGACTCTTCTCTCTTCCCTGGGTTACACTCAAAACATGGAAAAATCAAAGATGGTGTCATCCAAAGAGATTACATTCCTGGGAGTGAGTCTGAACACAGCCGCCCAGATGATATATCTCACCCAGGAGAAGCAGACAACTCTTTTGACTTCAAGGATTTGGCAAGCCTGTCCCAGCTCCCTGCAAGGAAATACCTGCAAGCTCTGGGATTCGTGGCCTCTTGCATTCTCATGATTCCATATCCAAAACTGCATATGAGGAAATTGCAATGGTACCTCAAGAACACTTGGTGTCAACACACACACGACCTGGATGTGATAATTCCTCTGCTTCCATGTCTGCAGACAGAGTTTCTTTGGTGGGCAACAGCCTGTCTACAGAACAAAGGCATGCCTTTTCGCCCACCCCCAGCCACTCAAGTTCTTACCACAGACGCATCTGACTACGCCTGGGGAGCTCTCATGGATGGCAGATGCATACAGGGAAGTTGGAATGCCCAGCAAATGCACCTGCATATAAATCTAAAGGAGTTGATTGCACTCCAGCTGGCTTTGCTAGCTTTCAAGCATATTCTTTCTCCAGGGACCCTTCTTGTCAGGACAGACAGCACCACAGTCATGTGATACATCAACAAGCAGGGAGGGACTCATTCTTATCTCCTATGCAGACAAAGCATGAGTCTTTGGTCCATAGCAGCATCCCTGGGCCTGCATCTCCTAGCTCAGTTTCTTCCAGGAAGACTCAATGTTTTGGCAGACCAGTTGAGCAGACAGACCCTGGATCCTCATGAATGGCAGCTGAACAGAGCAGTTTTTTACAGCATCATTCAATGTTGGGGCACTCCTCAAGTGGATCTCTTCTCCTCTCCAGACAACCATCTTCTACCACTTTTTTGCACCAGACAGCATCACAGCAGGGCCTGGAGAGTGGATGCCCTGTCCTTCCCCTTGGACGCTGCTGTCAGTTTATGCCTTCCCTCCTCTTCCCTGAGTATTATTGAAGATCAGGGACGAACGACCATGGACTATTCTTATAGCTGCGAACTGGCCCAGGCAACATTGGTGTCCACTACTTTGCAGCCTCTCCCAATTTCTTCCTTGGCATCTTCCTCTGAGGCCAGATCTTTTGGTTCAGGAAGGGGGATGCGTTCTACATCCTCATCTTCAGTCTCTCCATTTGGCAGCTTGGCTCATTGTATGACTCCATCCTATTGTTCTTCCCTATCCCAGCAGGTGGTTGACATGCTGATGGAGGCCGGGAGACCTAGCACTAGGAAGTCTTATGCTGGCAAATGGGAAAGATTTTCTCTTTGGATGCAGGCTAGAGGGGAATCTTCTTCTTAGCCTACCCTTCCTCTGATCCTGGAATACCTTGCTGATTTGCTTCAGGGTGGTCTTTCTTTTTCCTTTATGAAGATCCATGCTTCAGTCATTTCTGCTCATTGTTCTTTTGAGCAACCCATTTTCTCCCATCCTCTGATGAAAATGTTTCTCAGAGGTGCTTGCAAATTAAAACCTCCCAGAAGGGCACCTACTCCAGCCTGGGATCTTAATTTTGTTATAGAGAAACTCACTGTTCCTCCTTTTGAGCCAGCTGCCACTGCAGATTTAAAGTTTCTCTCTTGGAAGACTGCCTTCCTCTTGGCTATAACTTCAGCAAGGAGGGTTTCGGAGCTGCAGGCTTTGATGGCTGTGGAGCCTTTTCTTATTTTCCATGCAGATAGGGTCTGTCTGAGAACCAACCCCTCCTTTATGCCTAAGGTGGTTTCTAGCCTGACTCTTAATCAGTCCATACACCTTCCTGCCTTTTTTCCTAATCCTCGAAATAGAGGTGAGAGGATCCTACATTCTCTTGATGTGCATAGACAGCTCAGGTTTTACCTGGACAGGACTAAAGACCTTCGGAAATCAGCTCAGCTATTGGTCAGCTTTGCCCCTGGAGCCCAGGGCAAGGCTATTTCTAAGCAAACCATTTCTAAATGGATTGCTCATTGTATTGCTTTTTGTTATTCCTTTCATGGGAAGGTTCCTCCTTAAGGGGTTAGGACCCACTCAACTAGAGCAGCTTCCACTTCTGCAGCCTTTCTAAGGGATGTCCCTACTAAAGACATTTTGGAAGCTGCCACATAGTCTTCTGTTCACACTTTCTCAAAGCATTATAATTTGCCTTTGTTTTCAAGGGCCAGGGCAAGGTTTGTCACTGCTGTTCTGCAGGGCATTATCTCCAATCCTTGATTCTGTTGGTTCCTCCTCCCCTTTCTCTGGGCTTTGGTAATCAACCCATAGGTTAGGACTGCAACAGTGAAACACGATGAACATAGTACAGTTGTGTACTCTTACCATAAATGTAGATGTCTGAGTGTATTCACTGTTGGAGTCCTGCTTTCCCTCCCTCTTTCCCCCTTTTTTTCTCTTTTCCTAAGGTACAGGCTAAATTTAGTTTAAGCCTTGTTTTCTGGGGGCTTCTGACTGTTATGGCAAGAAAGACAGAGGAAGTGATGTCGGCTGCCTCCTTTTGTATTGGACGCCCTGACGTCCTTTTTACGTACCTTTGGTATTCTGGCCAATCGAGGGCTACCGAGAGCCGGATAACCCATTGGTTAGGACTGCAACAGTGAATGCACTCAAACATCTACATTTATGGTAAGTGTACACAACTGTACTTTCCAAAAAGCCCAAGGAGCCTTTCTGGACACACATGGTGAACCCCCTCCAGGGGCAGAGGAGGGGGCAATAATGGAAGACGCCACCCTCGCGGTAGAGGTGGGTCCGCAAAATGAGGGTGACAGAGACCAGTTCTTTGGGAAGCCCTACCAGCACTCCTGAAAGGAGGCCCAACTGTCCTGCTCTGGAGGCAGTTGGGAGTCGCTTATCTTTGTATCTAGACACCTGGCTCAAAATAACAAACGACAACTGGGTACAAAGTATAGTTTCCAGAGGATATTTCATTCCTTTCACCACTCCCCCTCAACTGACAACAAAAATCTCGGATGTTCCACCCAGTTACAGGGAGCAAGCAACAGTAGAGTTCCAAACGTTGCTAAGAAAAAGAGTCATCCAGCCATTCCCAGCAGGCCAGACAGGATCCAGAACTTACTCAAGATTCTTTTTAGTTCCAAGAAAGACCGGGCTGGAGACCTATTTTGGACCTTAGCAGACTAAACAGATCTGTCAAGAAAGAGAAGTTCCAGATGGTCACACTTCAGTCGATACTTCCCTTCTTAGGGAAAGACAGTTGGATGTGCTCGATAGATCTACAGGATGCGTACTACCATATAAAAATGGCCAGACCATCCAGGGATCATCTGCGTTTCCGGTTGGGAGCCAGTCATTACCAGTTTTGAGCCCTGCCCCTTGGTCTCACTACAGCCCCCAGAGTGTTCACCAAATGTATGGCAGTGGTCACGGCTCACCTGAGGCGTTTAGGATTCCAGGTGTTTCCCAACTTAGACGATTGGCACCTCACCACCACCACCAGGCATCAGCTAATACAAGCCAGGGACACCACTCTTACTCTCTGCAATTATCTGGACATTACCATAAATTCAGAAAAATCTGCCTTGTCCCCATCGCAACATATCATTTTTATCGGAGCAGAATTGGACACCACCACCACCACCACCACTTTAAAACTTCCAGCAGAAAGAGTTTTACTACTTCGTCAGCAGGTCCACAGCATCATATCCAGAGACAAAGCTCCAGCATCAGAAGTGCTAAAGTTGTTGGGCATGATGGCAGCTGCAATATTAGTGATACCATTGGGTCGCATGCACATGCAGATTCTACAATGGCTACTATTCACTCAATGGTCTTACCAAGAGCTCCCAATGTCTCATTTCATAATTATCACAAACACATGCAAAAAGGATCTTCGGTGGTGGTTGACCTCTCTTCATGTAACGATAGGTCATTCTTTTATCCTACCCTCACCAGCGGCCAGAATGACCACGGATACTTCCCTGATAGGTTGGGGGGGGTATTTTCAGGGAAGAATAGCCCAAGGCACATGTGACTGGACAGAGAAGCATCTGCATATCAATGTCCTGGAGATGACAGCGGTACCTTTGGCGTTGCAGTACTTTCAGGACTCTCTCCCTCTGGTCACAATTGCGATTCAGATGGACAACATGTCAGTGGTCTGTTACTTGAACAAACAAGGAGGAACCAAGTCCTACCCCCTTTATCGTGAGGCTCTAAGAGTATGACAGTGGGCTACATCCACCCAGCGCTTTCTGATAGCAATGCACATCCCGGGGAAATCCAACATGATTGCAGACAAACTGAGCTGGGCAGTTTTGTTGCCTCACAAGTGGTCCCTCAAAAAAGAGATAGTGGAGAGAATATTCCGCAGGTGGGGCCAGCCTTGCTGCAGCCTTTTTGCCTCCCACATGAACACAAAATGCAGAAGCTACTTTGCCCTGATCCCCCCTCCGGGAGAAGCCCCAAGGGACGCACACGTACACAATTGGCCTCCGGGTCTCCTCTATGCATTCCCACCAATTCCCTTGATACCCAAAGTATTACAGAAAGCAAAAGCCCTGGGAAGGACTATCATTCTAATAGCCCCTCATTGGCCTCGTCAGATTTGGTTCCCCTTCCTTTGACTTTCATCTTTTGGAAGATCCTTGGATTCGGGACCCAGTTCCAGACCTTCTGACACATTTGTCGGGGGCTCTTCATCCCTCTCTTCAGTCCCTGAAATTGACAGCTTGGCTGCTCCAGTTCCCAACATAGCCAGGTTCCATAACCTCTCAAACAAAACCCAGCATATTTTGATATCTTCTCATAAGTCCTCTACTAGAAAATCATGCCTTAGCAAATGGAGAAGATTTTCTATATGGGCTTCTTAAAATAACATTGATCCCTATCAAGCCCCCATTTCCTCAATATTAGAATTTTTGACTACGTTTTCAATAAAGGAGCTCCGGCAGCTACAGTTCGAGTACAGCTGGCTGCCATCTCTAATTTTCACCTTGGCTTTGAAGGACTGAACATAATGTCACACAAGCTATCTAAAGCTTTTCTCAAATGGACCTTCCATCTCAGCCCAACTGTGAAATCCCCTTATGCCCCATGGAACCTAAATTTGATGCTTTCACGCATTATCCTCCCACCTTTCGAGCCAGCTTCCTTGTGTGATTTGAAATATTTCTCTTGGTAGACTATCTTTTTAGTAGCCATCACATCTGCCCTTAGAGTATCAGAGCTACAAGCCTTGTCCATAAAGCCTCCTTATTTGATTTTCCATGCTGACAGTGTCCCTGCGAACAAATCCTTAATTTTTACCTAAAGTTTGTACTGAAGCTAACCTCAGCCAGATCATAGAGTTACCAGTGTTCCTCCCCAAACACACCAACAACTTAGAGTATATGCTGTACAAACTTGATGTTCATAGACAGCTCAGATTTTACCTGGATAGAACAAAAGAGTTCAGAAAATCAGAACAACTTTTTGTTTCCTTTTCAGATTCTAGGAAAGGTATGCCAGTGGCAAAAACAACACTGTCTAGATGGATACTTATTCAGCTGCCAACTTACCCTTACAGCACAAAATTAAGGCTCATTCTACCAGAGCAGTGTCCACATCTTCTGCCTTTTCTTCTAGGCTTCCTATAGACAATATTTGTGCAGCAGCCACTTGGTCAAGACCTCATACCTTTATCACTCATTACAAAGTTGACAAGGCCTCCAGGGACAGGGTCTCCTTTGGTTCTACCGCCATGAAAAACATACTCCGGGGAGCCACCAGAGAAAGATGGTGCTTGGGACACTACCCATCTGTAAGAATGAATGGCGAGATTGAACTACTTCACATAAAGAAGTTATGTACTCACCATAATGTTCCATGTGAGTTGTTCATCTCACCTTCATTCTTGCTTCCCACCCTCCTACCCCCCTCCAGGGTTTTTCGAGGACCGAGATACTAGTGTTTATCCTGGTTGCTCAGTCTTTCTATGGGTCTTCTTCTAAAGAGTGATAGAATGGCACATGGTATTATTAGACGCAGCAAACAAGATCTGAGGTAACTCAAGGTGCATCATGGGATAAGGACTTGGCCTTGAGCTGTCTGAAGACCTCGAGCTTTGTAGTAGGCCAACTCGGAGCCGAGGATCGGCTCCGAACCCATCTGTAAGAATGAAGGCGAGATGAACAACTCACATGGAATGTTATGGTGAGTACATAACTTCTTTTTAACACACAAGAAGTAGTAGCCAGGGAATTGTTATGGCTAGGCTTGTATAGGCCCTAGGGCTGATAGCCTAGTACCAACCTATGAGAAAAAAAATTAAGTGTGAATCTTTATTTTGTTATGATTCTTAATACTTAATGAAAGACAAAGATGGCAGTTAGTGGGAAATAGTTTGCAAGAACATTGGCAACCAGTTGTGTTCATACCTCTCAACTGTACACATTTTCACAGAATGTCCAGATTTTTGCCAACTATTTTTGGTCCATTTTTCATAAAATTGTGCTTTTCTGGCAAAATAGTGGTAAATCATTAGTAATGTCTTTCAGCTTTTCCCAGTTAGGGGTCGCCACAGTGGAACTCTGGTCCGCTAATGATTAGTGGCAAATCATTAAATATTAAATTTTGAAAATAACGACAAGACATTTGAGTTTCAGACTTCATACCCTTCAGAAAATTCATGCTAATACAAAACCTGCTATTCTATCAACTTTCTAAGTTTGTAAGAGCAATATTTAAAAATTGTCCCTATTTTTGGGCCTTTATCTCTCTTTTATTTATGGCTTTGTCCAGATTTCTTGCTGTTCATAGGTTGGTACTAGGCTATCGGCCCTAGGGCCTATACAAGTCTAGCCATAACAATTCCCTGGCTATTACTTCCCCAGACCCCTGTCTAGCAGGGCGACTGACATGATCCCCGGGGTGAATTTCCTTTCTCCCATCCAATCGTCAATGTTCCTTTTGAAGAGGGCCAAATTGGCACTCTGCTTGATAAGTATGGGCAGTCTATTCCAGAGTCTGGGTAGTCTCTGGGTCAGGAATCTATCCCTCCAGCATGTTTTGTTTATTGTGATGACAAGATTTAGATCCCTGGAGCGTGTGGCTCTGAGGGATTGGGATTTCTCCTGGAGCGTGTGGCTCTGAGGGATTGGGATTTCTTTAAGTGTAGCATGTCCAACAGTTCTGGGTTTGACATGGCCTTGTACGTTAAGCAGAGATCGCCTCTGAGTAGACGATATGCGACAGAGTATAGCTGTAGTTTTTTAAGGTGGTCAGCGTAGGGCATCTTCTTTAGGCCTGTGATTCTTTTAGTGAGGTATTTCTGCAGCCTTTCCAGTTGTTGCAGTTGTTGTAAGAGGTTGAGAGGTATGTTTGTGTTGCTGTTCAGTTTAGAGTTGTAATTAATCCTGTTTAGCATATTTGTTTTATATCTCAGTATACTTACAAGCTGACTCCAGCCTTTTCGGTTTTGACATCTTCACTACCATCTTCAGTGCATTGACAAAAGGAGGAAGCATTAGTATACAGCAACATCTGCTGCTGAGGAACAGGTAGTATATGAAACTTAAAGAAGGAAGTGCAAGGTTATGCAGGTAGCTAAGGTAGAGTCCAAGGAAGGCACAGGTGTTAGCAGGGGTGACCCTGTGGATGACAGATGAGGAAAAGAATCTTGTGCTATAATCACACCTCTGTTGTTCTATGTAATGAGATGTGAAAATGTCCAACTGATTGAACATCAGGAAGATTTTGGGGTACACATACAGCAGCATGGCCCTAAGAGATTCAAGGATTATCTCTGATTTATGCAGGGAATGGTAAGACTGCACCTGGAGTACTGCAGGGCATGGTAAAGCTGTACCTGAAGTACTGCAGGGCATGGTAAGGCTGCACCTGGAGTACTGCAGGCCATGGTAAGGCTGCACCTGGAGTACTGCAGGATGTGGTAAAGCTGCACCTGGAGTACTGCAGGGCATGGTAAGGCTGTACCTGGAGTACTGCAGGGCGTGGTAAGGCTGCACCTGGAGTACTGCAGAACGTGGTAAGGCTGCACCTGGAGTACTGCAGGGCGTGGTAAGGCTGCACCTGGAGTACTGTGCACATATCTTTCAGAAAACTAGTAAAGATGAGTATTACAGTTGTAGTGATCATACAAAAGCTGTTATTAAAATGGGGACGTTTGTCCCCTTTTCCTGCACTTATTTCCTTGTACCACCTTGAATGGTTAGTACTGTTTTCTTATTTTCTCTACTCATAAATACACAGTGGTGGCTGTGAAATTATTTTGTTACTTAGCCAGACCTGCTTCTTTCCACAGTGCAGTTCCATTCCCATAATATTACATTTCATTATGCTTCGGTTTCTTTCAGTGTCTTTATTAATGTTGAATAACAGTAACCAGAATTAGAGATTTTGGGAAGTGTCACTAGAATTTTTTCATTGACTCCATTTCAGTTTTATTATATGCATGGATGATTTTCTTATTTCAGGAAAATATAGTGGCTGAATTAATTTTTCAAAGCCTTCTTTCTGTCCTGGCTGCAGGTACTCATCTTCTGCATATTCAGCATCTCAGCTGTAGGCGTTGGGTTCCCCTCTCCATTGCAGACCATCAAGCCACACCTTATCAGAAACAATCCCATTAATTCCCTAGATGTTTTAAATGTCAATCCAGGTCCTCTAAGATGAAAGCCATCCAAAGGGCCAGCATTCCAGGCAGACTTCAGAGTGTTTGGACTCTCAATGGCATCCCAGTGACCATTTTATATGAATGTCCCTAATCTCTCCCTTTTGGTGGACGTCTGCATCATAATCATAATGACCACTTGTGCTGTTCTAAGATTTTGAGTCATGTTCTTTGTGTGCGACTGCACACAATGAGCTGCACACGGCATAGCGAGTAACGTCATCTCACAGCAAAAGGTTCCCCAGTTCAATTATTGGCCGGATTGCCTTCTGTGTGGAGTTTGCATGTCCTTCCTGCGTTCACATGGGTTTCCTCTGGGTACTCTGGTTTCCTTCGACATTACAAAGACATGTAGTAGGTGGATTGGACACACTAAATTGGCCATAGGGATGTTTGTGTTCGCGTGTGCGTGCATGTGTGTGTGTGTGTGTGTGTGTGTGTGTGTGTGTGTGTGTGTGTGTGTGTGTGTGTGCGCGCGCACAAGATTGTATGGTGTGGAAGAACTACTGCACAAGGGCTAGTCACCCAGTAGTGTAAAACCTGGCTCTAGATGACTGTCACAAAATGACACCCTGACCCCATGTGTAAAAGTGGGGGAAAAGGGTTTGTGGATGGATGGCTGGATGAATTTTTTGCAAGTGGCCATTATAAGCTACCATCAGCGCACTGGGTGGTCATGCCCACATTGTTCCTACACCAGGATCTGCCATTCGACTCCATCCCTGCCCTTCAACAGAGGTTGTGTCAGGGAGTGGCAGCATAGACAAGCTGGAACTCACCTCCTTTTCCCCCTAAATCTATAGGGGCACCCATCCTCCCAGTTGGCACCTTCAGGCATCTACACTGCTAATCAAACTTTGGTCTCCTGGGTCATAGTCAGATCTTTATCCCTCTATGCCACCAGCAAAGCTGTAGGTGTTCATTTTCCATTAATTCATGCTTGGTACCATGGGCTGTATGACATCTTAGGAAACTCACCTTTTCTATCCATTACAGTAGGTATATCTCAAGGATCTATGTTAAGACCACTTCTATTCAATGTATTTATCAACAGTCTACATACTGCCACTAAGCATGCCACACTAATCCAGTACACAGATGGCTCAACATTCTACTATGGCCCCCTTCCTCCTTAACTTCACAGAACTAACCTAATAGTCCTCTTCTTCTATCAAATTGTGATTGCAAAATGCTCAGCTTCTAATAACCCCCCTAAAAACTCTTCTGTTATTCAACAGACAAAATTTCTCCCATAATAATAATTCTATCAGAGTCTACTCTCTAAATAGCACTGTGTAATCGAACAGCACACACAAAGCTTTCGGGAGTTACAGTTGACAGTCACATGATACTTGACATACACTTCCAAACCGCTAGTAAAAAAAAAATCAAAAACTTGGCATGCTACTTAGGAATAAAGTATTCTTAACCAACAGAACAAGAGAAGCTATGTCCAAGTCCTAATTCATTCCTACCCTTCTGTATACAGCCCCACTATTCACTAACTTACAGGCCAATATTCAGAACAAGCTAGAAAAATGTTATAATAAAATAGCTAGATTTGCAACAAATACCCAGTATAGTATACATCACTGCCTGGCCCTAAAAAAGTTTGACTAGACGACCTCCATTATAACCACATTTGACAATAATATGCAACCCAAACAAAATATCCTACCCTCAAAGGCATGGTACAACAATACAGTTCAGCTAGAAATCTCCACTGAAAAGACAGAATTCTGCACCCTATAATTAAATCTCACAGCAAAGCAAGAGATTCATTGTACTCACAATTGTGTGTCCAGCCTCTGTAATGCCCTGCCATCTACTCTCAAACTCATAGAAATCGACAAGTCTTCAAATCATAACTTAGGGAGCACTACATCACAGATTGGTTGTGCATCACCTGGCTAACACATTTGCAAGCAAATTTTAATACATGCTAACAGAATGTGATCTCTATCACTGCTGCTGTGCATGAAAACTGACAAAGTTCTCACCAATGTATAACTTTATTATATCACTGGACATAGATACGTTACTCTTTATATATTAGCTATCTGACTATTGTATTATCTATTTGACTAATAATGTATTTAATATAAGTATTTCTACAATCATTTGGAGCTTTACTCCTCAGGCCTTAGCTGAAAATGGCCTATGCTTGCCCTGTCTCACTTTCCTAGTAAACAAATACTAATAAATAAATAAATAAGTAAATGTGAGAAATTCCAAAATGAAAAAAAGAGTTTTGTGGGGTAGCCAACTTGATTATGTGAGGCAGTATAATTAGGGTTAGATTTAATATAAGGAGAAGATTACTTAAGTCACAATTTCATACATTCATAGAAGAATACTAGACTCTCATCCCTCATAGGACATTTTAAGCCTAGCCCGTATTTCTATATATTTGATAATAGATAGTTCAAAGTAAATGGAAGAAAATTCACTGATTGTTGGAAAAACCTTGACATCTGCATCTAAGTGTGTGATGGTTTGAGATCTGGTTGTGAGATACTTTGGTGTCTAGCTATTTGCATGATCAAAAATTCACTGTTGTGGTAAATTGTTTCATATTGCAAATGCTGAGTAAGTGACTCACTGTGTGAAGTTGATGCAACAAGACTTTATCAGTAAATCTGTTCTCTGAGTAGTCAGATATAATCTGAAACCTTAGAAATGTATCCGTGAAGAACACAAGTGCTTACTTTGAAGTGGAGTTAAATACTGCAATTTGTGTAACAGTTAAGGTTAATGGCTTGGGAGTACATCTTCTCTCTATCTCTCTAGCTTGATTAATTGACTTATTTCATTTTATTGTAAAAAGATTTAGTGTCGAATGTGAAATGCTGGACCTGTTTTAAAATCTGACGTTTTTTTTCCTCCTCAGAATTTTAACTTCTTTTTTTTATAATGCCAAATGTTAGGAATGTTTTATGATGCATTTAAGTGTGAAACCTGGAGCAGAAAAATAACACATCAGAGTTCAGGAGCAATGTGTTGCTACCTCCTAGACGCAATATAAGTTTATATAGACAACCTGTTGAGAGTAGAAATAAAATATTGGGAAAAAAGAACATGCATTGTGATACCTGGCACTGCCACAAGACTAAAACAAGTGCCTTCTGAACAAGCTGTGTGTGATTTACCTGACGACAAACCTGAGGATGCATACACAGTTACTGTACCTTGACTCTGCCTTGCCTGTCTCAAAACATGTTAACTGACATAGAGCTAAAATCGGCTTACAATTATTTTATTCCTGGAATACTTGATATGGCCTTCCCATCCTCGAAAAAAGCTATGCTGCCTTCATTCCTTAAGTAATAGGGTCGGGTGGTTATGCTTTTTCAGCATGTTGTGGCTGTAAAGGGCAAAAAAGCTTGTAGATGGCTTTAAAAAAAAATGCCTCCTAACATCTGGAACTCATTGCCGAAGGAACTCATGGCATAAGACAATCTGTCACTCATTAAGTAAAGACTGGAGTCCTAACATTAAACCACCTGTCTCACTGGCAGATAGCAGCCCATGAAATGACAAACAGACATCTCATTCTTTCTCACTTTAGTAGTTTGTGTCCTACAAGGGTCTGTTCTAAGCGCAGTCCTTTTCAGTATATTCATAAACAATCTCCACACTGCAAGTAAACATTCTGTCATCATCTAATATGGAAACAATTCAACCATCATCTGCTCTGCCAAGAAGCTAGAAATACTGCAACAGATAACCCACTAATCCACTAATCCCTAATATCTGTTAAAAACTGGCTCCATGAAACAGATAACCCAAGAATTCCTAATATCTGTCGAACATAAAATCCATGAAACAGATAACCCAAGAATCCCCAATATCTGTTGAACATCGGCTCCTTGAAACAGATAATACAAGAATCCCTGGTATCTGTTGAATATTGGCTTCATGAAACAGATAACCCAAGAATCCCTAATATCTTTTGAACATTAGCTCCATGACTCACAGCTGCTCCTAACCCCCAACATATAAAGTAGTCTTGTTAACCCCCAAGCAGTTCTCTCACCAGAAAAGTCTCTACCTTATCCTTTTCTAACTGTACCAAAACTGAACTAGTACCCCCACACATAATTTCTAGAGATCATAACTGATGAAAATATGAAATCTGACATTCATCAGAAATAAGCAGTAGAAAATAAATAAAAAAGCTCTATAGGATAAATATTTTACCTTACAGATGACACAAGGACAACCACTGCCACAACTTAAGTTACTCCCAACCCTTCCATATGATGCTTCCAGTTGTATAAATCTGCAAGCCACCCAATCCCAGCTACATCAGCAGTGCTACAGTAAAGTAGCAACATTTTGTGATAATTGTCCACAGTGAAGGCAGAACAGTTGAGGAAGCCAGAGGTGATGGAGATGAAGTGCCTGAGATGGGTGGTAGAATGCACACGGTGGGACAGGCATAGAAATGAGGATATTGGAGCAGAAACCAAAGTAGCTCCAGAGAAGGTAAAAAGAACAGATTGCAGTGGTTTGGGCACATGTAGAGGAAAGCAGAGGATTATCTGACGAAGGATATTTAGGAGAAACGAAGAAGTGCAGAGGAAAGGAGGATGTCCAGCATAGAGATGGATGGATCGCATGAGAGAAAACTTGCAACAGTCATGCATAATTGTCAAAGAAAATAGGAGACGGGCAGTAAATTGAGAGAGGTGGCATCAATTGACTTGACACCGTAACCCCATACAAAAATAGGGAAAAGAGGTTGATGGTGCTGCTGGTCACTACATGCAGAGTCACTCCACTGAAGTACAGCATATTGTTGTCCTGCTCTCAGTTAGTCGCTGAGCACAATGTAATGTTCAGATCAAATAAGTGACCTAGAACAGCAACATAATTCATCAGTAATCTAGTACAAAAAACCTTCACCCCTCAGACAAAGACCTGTTATTCGACACAAAATCTAATAACTCTGCAAGTGGCTCTCTACATCCGTGTATCCAAAATCAGGAACTCCATCCCACTCACCCTAAAACAAACCCATAACCTTTAAACATCTGATGAAAATATGGTCATGTTAATGTCATTCACCTGTAAAATACCACAGTTCCTTAATTCCCACTCAACTTCACCCTCTAAATGCCATAAATAGCCATTCACACAAAATAATTCTTATTGACATCCTTTCTGTGCACTGTTCTAGATACCCACTTTTACCTATGAACCCTGTCTAGCCACTCCATACCTTTTCAGTTGCCCCTTCTGTTCAACCTTATCTCTGTCGCTCCTTACCCAACCTACTTTGCTATGCTGTTCTGTCTTTCAACTCCATATCCCTGTATCTACCTACTATCATTCTGTTAGACTTTACAAACTACTCTTCTGTCTTACAACTCACTGTCTTTGCCTCTTCATACAGCCGTTGTATTGTACATTACAAACTGTTTCCATTTATGGGAAGAGAATAAACAAAAAATAATACAGAAACTGAGAACCTACAAGTGCTTATTTATGGATGTAGACAGTAAGGTACAAATAGTGAAAATGTTTTAGTTCCTTTAGTTTTATACACAGGTCAGGCAGATTTTTATCAACCAGAGGAGAGGTTGTGGACAATGAAGTCATTTATCTGGGAGGTGAAGATTTAAGTGGGCTAAACTGATCTTCCTAATAGGGTGCTGTGAGTTATTATTATTTATTATTATTATTATTATTATTATTTAAATTTTTTTACCAGGAAATTCTAACTGGACACAGGTCGTTTTTCAGTGGAGGCCCAGGGAGAAAAGCTCCACAGAACAATAAATGAGCAGCAGAGTACATGAGCAACTGAATATATAAACAATAGCAAATAATACATACTGCAGCATACATTAGATATACATACAATATGAGACATAGTAATGAACAGATATACCAATATCTAGCTAGAGGCTAGGAATAAAGGCAGGATGTATATACAGATAGTACTAAGCTCAAACATATACTGTTCTAAACTCATATACCTAAATCGTATATACAAATATTGCAGTAAACTGAAGCAGATATAAAGCAGATGCTCCACACGATGGTGGAACAAGCTAGAAGGGCTAATGGGATGGAAGGGGAAGATAGAGGAGTAAGAGAGGAGACCGAGTGAGTAGTATACGTGGTAGTGAGAGGAAGTTAGGTGTAAGTCAGTTGGATATGTATTTGGAGTTGAGATGAAGCGAGGTAGTTAAGCATGTTGCAACAGGTCTGAGAGATTGAGTGAGGAGGGAAGGGGAGGGTAAAGGGTGAGCCAGAGCCTGCAGAGGAAAGAATGCAATGATCAGACGGTGTGAGGCACGATGGCTAGGGGATGGGAGAGGAAGGGGAGGTAAAATGAGCGTTACTAGTTGGGATTGGTGCATGGGCATAACCAGAGACTTTTTAAGTGAGTTTTTAGTGCAGTCTTGAAGTGATTGCAAGAAGGTACTGTGGTTATAGAGGTGGGGAGATTGTTCCATAATCCAGATATGACGCAGGAGAATAGTGCTTCTCCCACTGAGTTCTTGAGTTTGGTCACTAGAAGTAGATTTTTACTGCTGGAGCGTAGAGGTCTAGTGGAGCAGTAGGGCTGGAGAAGGTTTTGAAGGGATGGGACTTTCAGAGGATGGTTTATTAACTTGTGGGCAAGGGAGAATTGATTCAGGTGAAGAAGTTGAGGAAGTTCAAGCCAGTCAAGTTCTCTAAGTGAGATACACGGTAATGGCTGCGATAAGATGCACCAGTGGCAAACTTAGCAATTTTATTGTAGCAAGCTTTGAGCTTGTTTAGGTCTGTTTGTCTATGGTAGGCAAGTATAGGAGAAGCATAGAGTAAAGTGGAGATTAGTTGGGAATTGGCAGCAGAAATTCTGGCTATCTCGGTGAGGAATCGTTTGTTTATGTACAATGTACCTAGTTTTTTGTGAACTTTTTTATGGTAAGAGAAATGTGAGTGTCCAATCTGAGATTATCAGTCTCAACACCAAGTAGTTTGGTGTGTTCTGTTAGGGAGATGACAGTATTGTCTTTGGCTAGAATATTAAAATGGGGGATAACTGGGTTAGATTTAGTGGGTTGGAAGATAAGGAGTTTAGTCTTGCTTGGGCCGAGTAATAACTGGGCATTAGATAGCCAGTTTTCTACAGATGAAAAGGCTTCCTGTGTGATCTTGTGAAGTCCAGGTATAGTTGGGGTTGAGCAGATGAGGGTGGAGTCATCTGCATACTGTATGAGAGATGCATGCTTGGTGGCTGTGAATAGATCATTTGTGAAGAGTGAGAATAGTAGGGGACCAAGGATGGAGCCTTGGGGAACACCGAGTGATACAGGAAGTTGAGGAGATAGGTCATTATGCCAGACAACTGATTGTTAGCTGCCAGTTAGATAGTTGTAAAACCAATCAGTAGCTGATTGGGAAAAGGATAGGTTAGTGAGAACATAGATTAGTAGTTTGTGTGAGACCATGTCAAAAGCCTTGGATAGATCCAGAAATATAGCAGAGGAGTACAGGCCATTATTTTTATGATGAAGGATAGTGTTATTGAAAGAGAGCAAGGCGGTAATAGTGCTGTGGTATGGCCTGAAGTCATGCTGGGTGCTGGAGAGCAGGTTATTAGCCAAGAGGTAGTTTAAGACTTGAGAATGGATGCATTTCTCAAGTACCATGAAAGTGGAGAAAGGATGGCTATGGAGCAGTAATTGGAAAGTTCAGTGGAGGAGCCTCCTTTATGGAGGGGAATGATGTGGGATATTTTCCACAGTGTGGGGACATAGCTTTCTGATAAGGACCGATTAAGATAGAGACTGGATAAGCTAGGGCTTCTGCTGCTATTTTTAGGTATTCGAAGGGGAGATTGTCAGCTGCACGTTTTGTAGGCTTAAGTTTCAGCAGAAGTTTTTTTATATAGGAGGTTGGCACTGATGAAAAAGAAAAGACTGTGGGCAGAGTATTTGGTTTTGATGTAGGGAGGGTGGGTAGAGGGTTGTGTTGTTTAGTCAAAGATAGAATGGTTTCAGTAAAGTGTTTATTGAATGAGTCAGCAATACTGCTGGAGGAAGTGGGAGTGGTAGGTGGGGGGGGGGGGTGCCTACTTTACCTGGGTGGAGAATGGAGTTTAATGTGGACCAGAACTGCTTAAGGCTGTGATGGGAGGAGTTTAGGACAGACTGATAATATTGGGTTTTATCTTCTTTTATTTGCTTTTTGACCTTGTTGCACAGCTCTAGGAATGACTGTCTGGACGAGGGGGGTTTTGTTAAGTGCCAGTGCTCCCAGGCCGTATCTCTAATTTTCATTAGTGCCCTGGTGTCTCAGAAAGAATGTTGGAGTGTGGTCACTGAGACTGTCTGGTAAACAGCCAGCTAAGTATAAGTGAGGGTCTTTATTAACTAATATTCAGTCGAGAGTAGTATGTTTGTTAGAGTTTTTATTTATCAGGGTAGGTGACTGTATTAGTTGTGAGAAACCATAAAGGTTTAGGTGCTGGGCTGGATGATTGTTACTACAATATAGCCATTTGATATTAAAATCACCTAGGGGTATGGTTTCCTGGGGTAGGGAGTGGTTAGCCCAATTCAGGAGGTTTTCTAGGGGTGGGAAGTAGCATCCTATGATGTTGATTGTTTTATTTGAGTTTAGTTTGAGGTTGGCATATAGGATTTCTTCATTTCAAATTTGGGGGGTGCAGATGTGTTTAGGATCAGGATGTTGAGGTGGTGTTTAAACATTAGAGCCACACCACCCCCTTTCTTAGATTAGGATTGCCTGATTTAAATGGGGTGTTTTATAACTACATACTTAAGGCTCATTTACCTAATACAAACAGAAGGTTGTAATTCAAAGTGGAAAGGGATGATGATGATGATGATGAAGTGGGTGGGGTGGGGTTCCGGAAATAAGGATAGAGTAGGATCTTGGATGAAGGAGAATAATAACCATACAGAATATTATATTCATAAAGTAGCAGAAAGTATTATAAGCAGCAAGCCAACAGAGGAGTGGAGAAAGAAGATTTTGCCAATACGGATGACTGCAAGTAGTGGTACAGAAAATAAGCAAGAGAGAATTTATTGGAGAAAACTGGCAAAGGAACCAAGGTATTGGGAGCAAATAACTAGAGAAGGAGAGGTAATGGAAAAAGATTAGATCAAGATAATGTATGTCCCTTATCTAGGGATCATATATTAAACTGATTTTTGGAACAAGGAGATGCAATAGAGGCTTGTAACGTCCAGTTCACACATCAACCTGGTATTGCAGTACTTCCAGGAATGGTGGTTTAAAAAAAGATGATGATGATTGGACTTCACGTTAGACACTGCCTTGCCTACCAGGGATTGATATTAGAGTTTAGGCAAAGAAAAATGGATAAGGGAGTCCTAAGTGAAAGATGGGTCTATATTACCTTATTGAAAAGCCTAGTCACCTAGGTGAATGCATGTTCGCTGACCAATAAACAGAGAACTCTCATGTCTTCAAACGGCTACTTCAGCGAATTTTTTCCTGGGAGGAAAAATCGCTTTGCCATCATCAGGAATTTGCTCTTTTCCCCACTGTAGTGTGATCTCAGAGTTGGTATATTTAGTTAGGGGGGGTGGGAGTGAAGTCCCCCCACTTTGAAGGGTTTGAAATATTGCCTCATTTTTGGTTGGCCAGGAAAAAATTCGCTGAAGTGGCTGTTCGAAGACATGACAGTTTGCTATTTATTGGTCAGGAAACAGGCGTTCGCTGACTAGGTTTTTCAGTAAGGTAATATAGACCTGTGAAAGACATGATCTGGTAGAGTTTTTAGTTGAATCTAGAACAGAAGCAGCATATAAATATTGCATGATAACTATAAAAATCAATGAGAGGAGGTTAGAAATAATTGGGACAAGAGACTGGAAAAGCAATTTACAGGGCAACAATGGAAGGACATATGTGTGGCTCCCAAGTTTGTGAATAAGTCCAGAAGTTTTGTGATTTTTGCTTGAAACTGTTTGCTTAGGCACTTTTATACCCCAAGCAGACTTCAAAGAATTTTTCCTCAGGTCGATAGCAAATGTTGGAGGTGGTGTGATGGGGAAAAAAAGAGAGAGTTAACTGGGAACATGTTTTGGGGGTGTAATGAGTTGACAGATTTTAAAAAATCTGTGCAAAGTACTCTGTCAGAAATATGCAAATGGCTATAACTAGGGAAATTATTCTTCTGAGCTGGGACACAGGATGTGAATTGCCTTATACATAGTAAGGCCTTATTATGTTTAATTCTGTTAGCAGCCAATAAAGCAATTACTAGAAAATGGAGGTCAGAATCTAAGCCAACCATATTTGAAGTATTGAATATTGTAAAAGGGATAAAATAATTGGAAGAGGGATCTTTAGAAAAGGGAAGGAGCAAATTAAATAGAAATGGAATTTGTGGAACAATATATGCAAAATAATGTTCAGGAGGAGGAGTGAGGTTTAAAGGAAGGCAATTTATATAATGCATTTTATGATAATTGTTATAAAGAAAAAAAGAAAAGATATGTAATGTATAACGTATGTAAATTAGGAAAAATGTTAATATGGTTTGTTTTCCTATCTATTAAAGTATGTGTACCTATGTCTTTAGTGATAATTTAATAAACGTGTTAAAAAAGACATAAGAGCTAACATTTATGAACTTCTCCACTCAAAGAGAATGGTCAGATGAAATCACAGCAGTATCCAGTGTGTTTATATGGCACTATGTCACTTCCTTTTGAACCACTAAAGCTATTCCATTTTGCCTCTGTGATGTAACATCTCTTTTGGCAGCAGCGTTTGAACTCCCACAAAACTTGAGGAAGTAAAAGAAGAAAATAGAAATTGTAGGCATTTTGTACAGAATCCTGAAATATTATATCTAACAGCTGTATTGTTTCCATTGTGATCGAGAATGTGTCCTGGAAACAGATATCCTTTAATGTGTGATGAGTTGTGTCTTAATATAGCAATAACCCACGCCTGGGTGTGGGTAATGCTGGATTTACCCACGGTTGGTGTGGCGAAGCCTGTGTAGCCAAACAAAGACAACCGTTGGTAAATCCAGCATTACCCACACCCAGAAGTGGGTTATTGTTATTATACAATGACATTATTTAAGAAAAAAAATAATTACTTTTCTTAAATAATGACATTGTATAATGCCTCTTTGCTGCCCTTCCGCAGCTGTCTGGTATTCTGCGGCAGTTCTGATGTACTGTGCATGCGTATACTTACTCAGTACATCAGAGCTGTGGGCAAAAGCAATGGAGAAAGCAAGATCTCTGTTGCTTTCTACAACCTGTCTCGCTAAACCCATTTAACATAGTGAGATAGTTTTGAAAAAAGGAACGGAGAAAGCAAGATCTCCGTTGCTTTTTACAAACTGTTTTGCTATGTTAAATGGGTTTAACATAGCGAGACAGCTTTAAAAAAAGCAACGGAGATGCTCCATTGTTTTTTTTAAAGCTGTTTCGCTATGTTAAACTCATTTAACATAGCGAGACAGGTCGTAAAAAGCAACGGAGATCTTGCGTTCTCTGTTGCTGTAAAAAAAAAAAAAAAAAAAAGAGTTATACTAATGGAAAAAGTCCGGGCGACTGGACCTTTTTCTATTACTATAACTCTGATTTACAACATGCACGCTGACCAATCAGCGTGCATGTTTTGGAATATTAATGGGGGATCGTTGTATAATGAGCATTCTACCAGCTCCTATGAACCTCACTAAACTTGTAACCCCAAATCTACAAAACTGATTAGAGTCTGATTCATATACAAGAACTTACTGAATCTGTAAGTTTGTGGCTGAATTCAGAGAAATAGCCTGAAATTATGATGAGATATTACAGCAAATTATTTGGGGTAGGACTATGAAAAAAACAATTTGACTTTTGAGGAGGCTTTAAGTATTGCTTCAGCAGTGGATGTAGCAAGCAAAAAAGTGTACAACATTAAGAAGTAAGAAGGACTGCAGTGCTACACAGCAATGCACAGAAATAGAAATGTAGTGGGTGTGTTCCTGAGAAAAAAAGAAAGCAACAAAGCTAATGCATCTCACAGCTCCCTTGAGAAAACATGGCTAATGACTTTAAATTTAAGCTAGAAAAATGTCATGCTTATAGTGAAATTGGGCAGTTAGTGGCAGTTGTAGAAATAAGTAAACCAAACGTTTAAAAATACATTGAAAGGTGATGGCACAGTGTTGTTGCCTTACAATTCTTGGTTTTCAAGTTAATTTTTCATGTGGGGTGCCCTCTGTATGGCAGCAGCATGTCCTGTCTGTGTACGTGTTGGTTTTCAGTGGGTACTGCATTTTCTTCCCACATCCCAAAAATATGCCCTAAGTGAACTGGTGATCCTCCAGATTACCTAAAGGAATGAAGCCTGTGAACTTTGCTGTTGATGCTGGAAGTAATTTTTCTTTCTAATGAGTAAAATAAAATTCAGAGAATTTATGTATTAGTTATGTAACTGACTATTATTGCAATGAGAGTTTATATCAGAGGCTCTGCATGGTATTGGGAGTTGTTGATTTGAAGATTGCTTAAAAGGGTAAATGACACATTTGCTTTTTTTAATAACAGCTGACTGCCCACTAACTGCTGAATTTCACTAGTATTTGGCCTGGTGTACTTGGTGGGCTGAGCAGAACTGTAAAACCAAAAAAACAAAGCAGTGAGTTAAGCACTTTAGTCATTTAAGCCAATAAATACGGGACTTTTTCAGAACTAACACAGCTGTGTGGGTTATTTAATTAGTCTCAATTAATATACATAAAATTCTTAAAAGTGACCAGACCTGTATAAGAAAATATTTATTTGGAATTTTTTGTTTGTACAATACATTAGTGTGGAATTTTCAAGTGGTACTGTTTTTTCTTCAAAGATCCTATTCATTGCACTTCTGGTGTGGTTATTGGTCCTTCTTTTGTGCACATGTGCTTGGTTTAGCGGTTACAAATACTCCTTTCAGGATTGACTTCAGTACCTTGCATCTGCTGTATGCCAGGGTAGGCTCCTGCTCCCCTCCCCTGCAACTCTGAATGACATTAAGCAGATTATGATCAAATTAATAAAGGAATGAAGACATAACATTAATATGGTTATACTTTGAGCAAATTACATATGTATTTGTTGTAGATTATATATGTAAATACTCTGAAGTGAAGTCGCTTCAGCTGCGAAAGAATTGTGTCGAAGGTAATGTGTAACAAAATGCTGTGTCAGTGCCTGCAGGTGACTGTTACACTGAAGTGAGCGGTGTCGTGAATGAAAAACACAAAAAAACCCACAGATTGTGCAGCCGTTGACTTCCTCTCAGCTGTGCAGCTGTGGAGTTAATGTGTATAAGTATGGCGTAGGCAGGGGTGAATAGCCTCCCCCCCAATAAAATTCTGTTTATTTTTACTTTAAGGTTTAGCTTGTGTAGGCTTTTATCCAGATGCTAATTTCCTGTGTTGTGTATTTCAGTATCTGCATGTGCTCTTGGATTCTTGACATCCCTGCTATTACATAAAGAATAACAAAAAAAAGGATTAAATAAAAGCCGTCTGAGTTCATGTGCTTTTACATATGCGTTGATGCCCAGCTTTGGTCGCAGGTTAGGTAAAGTTTCAGTGGGATGCTTTAGGAAAATCACTGTGAAGGAACTGCTTGCCGTAGTCAGTTACATTGCTCTGTTTTTCATTTAGTAGCAATGTTCTAGCATTGCCATCTACATCATGTCTGCACCTTACCAGCAGCATGATTCCCTTGATCTTATCTTTAATAGTCAACGTTCACTCAGGAATAAGAGGGTACATAACCATGTGCCTCTCACCTACTGGGATCTTCCAATCTTAGCTAGATCATTGAATTTTTAGAGTTGCCTCTTATTCTCTGTGATAAATTTACCACATTCCCCTCAGGGTCACTTAATATTCTCTCCATAAGGATAGGGTCCTTCCCCTTCCTTTAACTAAAATGTGTAGAGGATTCTGTGACACTGTATTAAGCAGTTCTGGTCTGTAGCTGCTCAGTTACATATGCCATAAAGAAATGAGCTGTCCATCTTTCTTCTTGCCTCTACCAGTCTTGTAAATCAGTATGTCTTTTTCCCTTCAAATTTGGGATTTCCACTGGGACATCTTTTGCCCTTTAGGTTGTTGAAATGTTTGGCAGCCTGCTCTTGCTTTTAGGTTCACCTTTTATCTTCTTCTTCTTCTTCTTTCGGCTTTTTCCCGTTTAGAGGTCGCCACAGCGGATCACCTGTCCACTCATGATTGGCAGTGGAGTTTTACGGTGTTGAGTTGCCAGCCCGGCGCCCAACCTTCCGCAGAAGGCACACACATGCACACACTCATCATTTCTAACAGCTCACAATGCATTTACTGAATGCTGCTGTAACTGATTTGTATGGCTGTTCTGGGAATACTGTTTCCTAATGCCGTGGGCTCTCACTGACTTATATTTGTAAGTTACTACATGTACCACACCGCTTTTCCTGTTTAGATGCCAATCTACTTAATCATTACATGAGCTACTGCCTGCCAAGCTGCAGAGTTCATTGGTGATTGTATTGTGTTGACATGTGCAGCTACTTAATGTAAGTTACTCATTAGGTTAATCTTTACTAACTGTACTCATGGCCAGCTCCCATATTTTGACTTGTTTGTAGTGGGCCACTTCAGATTGCAGTTAAATAAACAAATCGAAGGAGGTACTAGATGATGCTGTCTTGAAGTTGTTTTCTGATTTGATTGTTGTGTTTAGTTTTGGGGACTGAACCTCAGAAAGCCTGTAGGTTTAGAGTACTGGACATGTAGGACAGCAGCTTATGCAGTGTATAGGTCATAGTAAAAGCACTTTATGGACATTTTGTTAGGAACCTGTCACGTACCCCACATTTTTGGTATATGAAAGTGTTACAGGTGGCATAGCAGTGGTATCTTATTGAAAAATTAATAGGTATGCAAAGTGAGAGTTATATACTTGGGAGGGGCTGTAAGTATGTAGCTCAAAGCTATAACTATGGTTTGCTATGGTAGGCAGGCGCAGTGGTCATTTAGCTGAAGTAGAAAGACAATGTGATTAAAATGGGGACAGTATTGTACATACATGGGACAGTTGGGAAGAGTAGTATAATTTAGAGAGGTTATGTTCAGTAGTGACCACCCAGTCTATAGATACATAAATGATAAAGGCATCATTTGGACTGTGATAAGCTAGGCTGTCAAATCTGCAGTCAAACAAGTCTACAGACACTCAATTATTTCTTTTAAATACATGCAATAGCTTAGCGTAAAGTTTTAATAGTCTATAAAGTTCGAAGTTCTTATTGTAGCTGCCCTAAGTAGTAAAAAAAAAAAAAAAAAAGCAAAAAGATGCAAAAATGGTAATAGAGTATGCAAAGGCCCAGCACCTGCTAATCTGTTGTTTCCTTCACTGCTGCTTGAGTTCAGATTTTAGATGTTTCTCATGTTTATGAAGGTCACGTAGACATGTTTCTTTTTTACCGTGAGAAAGTTTCAGAAGCACTTTACTCTCAGTAATGTATAATATAGTTTGAGGTGGAGCAGAGAAGCCACAATACCACATGAAAGAGGAAGGGTAATCTGTGCAACATTCACAGCTTTCAGCTGAAAGTACTAAAAATTTAAAACCCTTAAGAAGCTAAACACTTATGTGTCAGAATTCTTCATCCAAGATGATTGTGACAGACTGTGTTATGCTTAATAAGTACCTGAGGTAGTCATACCTAATAAAGTTAATAGGATTTATGGCTCCATTTTTTTTTGGACTCATTCATTCCTTGCTTTCTTGTCCTGGCTGATCCTTTAAATTCTAGATAAAAGCCACATATTTTCCTTAGTATCCTCTTTCTACTTACTCAGCATGACTGCCTTTTGTTTCTCTGATGTAGACCTTTGCTTGCTTGTCCTTGCAGCAGAGGGTCAAGAAAGGAGTCCATTTTGCCTTTCAGGCCATCCTGAAATTCCTAATCTGACTAGGTTAATGTCTGATTATACTGGTTACCTAAGAGAGGGATCAGTTTCTTCAGACCACAATTCCTACATCATGGACATACAACAGTATCCATCAGCATAAGTTGTTGTGTCTTTCGGCTTATCCCGGTTAGGGGTCGCCACAGCGGAACGCCGGTCCGCTAATGTTGGGTAGTGGATTTTTACGTGCAGAGTTACCAGCCCTGACGCACAACCTTCAAAGAAGGCACGCCCATTCACGCATGCCTCCACACAGAAGCCGCTCTAGCTGAGAATCGAACGGGACAACGTCTTGCTGGGAGGTGACAACGCTACCGCAGCACCACTACCGCGGGTATCCATCAGCATAGGTATTTGTCATTATAGTTATCCATCAGCATAGGTATTTGTCATCATTTTTTTCTTTCAGTAATCTGTGAATGGACAGCATTCTGTAGACTGTACTATGGAATCATCAGCTCTAAGCACTCATTCTATCCCTTTTGCCAAGGAATATAGCCATTGGACACTAGGCTTTCCCTTCTGGTGAGCCCTTTAACATTCAGCCCCATTCCTGACCCTGTAAAGCTAGCAGCACAGGTGAGCTCCTTGCGTCAATGTCCACAGACCAGAAACTATAGCCAACTGTTTAAAATGTTATCATTATTTTGTGCAGTGGTGACTTTAATCAAGGTGGCATGCACCTAATGACTGTTGTAGCTGTAGCACTGCTGGAGAGACATGATTAAAGTCAACTGTATTAGTAACTGGCATTATTTTTATTATTTTGCATTAGTAAAACATACTAAAAATAAGTGTGTATGTTTGGGTGCATCACAATAGTGTTGTTAGGCACTAAATCCCCACTGAAGCTGATTTAACTGTGTTCTTTTAAACCAGACTTGATGCTGAAGTTAATACCAACCTATATTTCCATTTGTTTTGTTTTTTTTTTCCAGTTGACATCAACTGTGGTATTTAGAACTCTACAGAGCGGGAGAGTGAGTGAGTGAGTGACAGTTCATTTGAATGCCATCACTTCTTTTATTTTCCGTCTTGGTCAGCTGAATTAACCACAGGATGCTGAAATGTTGATTTAGTGAGTACTGAGTAATCAGCATTTGTCATTGTGATTGTGAAATCGAATTATCCAAGAAATGTAATCTGTCATGTCTATGCCTATCTTCAAGAACTTCTTTGACTCTAAAACCTCTAGTGTCATGCCAATATCTTCATACGATCTCAGGCAAAAAAAAACGACCTAACTGCTAACTGAATCTCAGCAAAAAATGAAGGGTACTGCAGCATGGGAAAACTATCAGCATAAAGCAACCCAGTAAATGAAATGATATCGGATGACACATATACACCTGACAGGAGGTCTGTGATTCCTGTCTCCATTATCCTTCAGGCACCTAGGTAGTCATTTAAAACACTACAAATTGATGATAATTTCCCCCCCTCGGGGGATGTGGACTGAAGAAGATGCAAAATATAGCTCTAGAGGATACCTCCTATGCATCTGGTACCATTTGTTTTGTGTATGGATGCATGACAACACAGGAAAAAAAACAGTGTTTATGGGATCTGGATGCATACAAGGCTATCCTTATGGTAGCCCTTATGTTTTGTGTATGAATAACCTAGAAGTGGAAAGGACATGAATATTCGGGTCTATATTAAATCATCGAACGCTTAGAAAAGCGAACAATGATTTATCGACCCCATGTAAGCGAATGCTTACAAACGCGAACGCTTAGAACAGCGATTTTTTTCCAAGGGAAAAAAAAATTGCTGTTCCAAAAAAAAAACACTTAAAACATAACATAAAGTGGGGGGCTTTGCCCCCCATGCCCCCCTACTTAAATATACCAACTCCGAGACTGCACTACAGGGACAAAAACGACAAAGTATCGGACGCGGCCAAGCAATTTATTTCCCAGGGAAAGAATTTGCTTATATGCCACTTCGTATTTTTGCCTTTTCGTCTTTTCAAGTTCGACCAAGACGTATTCGAAAAAATGCATCTTCGTTCAGCTAATAGGAACGCAAATATTCTGGGACATTTACTTGTTGCCTTCTATCCATGAGTGAAATGGATTCTAAACCAGATGTGAAGTTGCAGTTTTCCATCCATTTGTCCAAATTATGTTTGCTTGGTTGCAGGTGGATGTATGGCGTGCCTTGAGAGAGTTGCAGATTGTACCAATGCATGGATGCATGTTGCTGAGGGTGTACATAAATTATGTCCAACAGTTGGCGCAGAGGATTAAGGAGCTATTGATGATCTGTTTCCTGTGATCCAGTGGTCCAGGGTTTGATTCCCTCAGTTTCCATTGCCAAATTGTATGACTCTGAGCAAGTCACTTAACCAGACAGCACTACCAGTCTGAATCTGAAAAGGGTCCATGGAGGTCAGTGCACTACCCCAGTAAACAAATATGAGTTAAATAAAGCAAACATAAGTTTCACAGTGCTGCTGAGGGCATTCATTAATTATGTTAAGTTTCGGGTGTGCGTTCATTTTGTAAGTTATGCATTAATTATTAGTTTCAGCATGTTGCTAAGGGTGGGCATTAATTATGTACGTTTCAGTGTGCTGCTGAGGGTATACATTAATTATGTAAGTTTCATTGTGTTGGTGTTAGTATACATTAATTATGTAAATTTCAGTGTGTTGGTGAGGGTATACATTAATTATGTCAGTTTCAGTGTGGTGGGAGGGTGGTGTAATGGTTAAGGTGCTTACCTTAGAAACACAAGGTGCAGGGTTTGATTCTCACAAAGAGTAATTCGCTAGGCTTGAAATGGCCCATGAGGGCAGTTAGTCTAGTAATAATCTATCTATCTATCTATTGGTGTTAGTATACATTAATTATGTTGGCCGTTTGGGCAGTTTTTCTATCTCTTTCAACTTTCTGGTTTAAAAGTCTGCGTTTGCACTTGTTTCCCACCTTTCCTGTAACTAGCCTAGTCCAGATACAGATTTGCTGTATCCAAGACTGTTTGTAAGCTTCTGAGCTCCCAAAGCCTTTCTGTGTTGAAGGAAGCCTTCTAGCTTATCAGTGGGAGTGGTAAGCACTAGGTAGCCTATCTACCAAAAGAGTGGTTTCTGGCCCAGAAATTGTAATTTATTGGCCGTTTGGGCAATTTTTCCATCTCTTTCAACTTTCTGGTTTAAAAGCCTGCGTTTGCACTTGTGTCCCACCTTTCCTGTAACTAGTCTAGTCCAGGTACAGATTTGCTGTATCCAGGACTGATTGTAAGCTTTTGAGCCCCCCAAGCCTTTCTATGTTGGAGGGAAGCCTTCTAGCTTATCAGTGGGAGTGGTAAGCACTAGGTAGCCTATCTACCACAAGAGTGGTTTCTGGCCCAGAAATTGTAGTTTATTGGCCGTTTTTCCATCTCTTTCAACTTTCTGGTTTAAAAGCCCACGTTTGCACTTGTTTCTGACCTTTTCTGCAACTAGTGTAGTCCAGGTACAGATTTTCTGTATCCAGGACTGTTCCTAAGCTTCTGAGCCCCCCAAACCTTTCTGTGTTGGAGGGAAGCCTTCTAGCTTATTAGTGGGAGTGGTAAGCACTAGGTAGCCTATCTACCACAAGATCCAGGTAGAGATTCTTAGTTTTAGCACTTGAATTTGCTTATTCGTGCTCAGCACTTGTTCAGAACTTGTTATTAGCACTAAATAAGCTACACATTACTACAGCACTCAACCTTCCTCTTTACCTAGAGGAAAACAGTTTTTGTACTTGGAGAAAAACAGCTCTTATACTCACTTTCCTCACTTGTCTAGAGGAAAGTAGTTTTTTATTCAGGCATGTCCAAGGGTCAGCTCCCAGTGTTCTCTGCAGTCTATCTGATGAATCTGGGCATCTTGAGGTAATGTAGCAATTGCCTCATGTACACAGACAACCCTCTCCTCCTACCACCAAACACCACAACCTGAGAGAGATGCCCTTATCTAGCCAAACTGGAGTTAAAGCTCTCTCCAATCAAGACTGAACTTGACAGTCAAAAGGAGAAGGTAAACACTTGCACCACACCACACTCATCACGTCGTCCCACTAAACCTTCACCACCAAAATCCACACATAGAAACACAAAAACATTTGCAGAGGCTCTCAGTAGTAATCTGCTCAAGTAACAGAGACCTCCAAAGCAGAAACGCAAGCAACCTCCACCCCCCAACACAACCCAAATGACACATAGCCCACAGACTCAATGTGCCAATAAACCACAGCCCATAAGGCAAACCAACGTACCCAACACACTAGTCATAGGCGACTCTATAGTCAGGCACACTGATGTCCCACTCACCAAGCTAAACAAGGAGAAGGTTACTGTCAGCTGCCTGTCGGGTGCCAGGATCCACCACATAACCCATGCACTCAGGTCACTCCACAAGTAAAAATATGACTCTGTCATTGTCCATTTTGGTGTGAATGACCTGAGACGTACCTCACTAGACTACATGAAAAGAGACATGGAAGAGCACTCTGATCTTGTAGCCCAGGCAGGTATGACCCTAGCCCTGAGTAGCATCCTGCCATCGCCCAGAATGATAGTGCAGTACAAGGACAAAATGATTGACTTCAACAATTGGCTAAGCTTCTGGTGTCATTCTAAGGGGATCCAGTATCTGTCTGCCTGGGACGACATGGTCGACAGACCACGATGCTTTGCCAGAGATGGCCTGCACCTTTTACCCCTGGGATTCCAGATACTGGCTAAGGCTCTTGCCGCCCCTGTAGTACCTTTTTTAGGCAAGGTTCAAATGACACATTCACCACCGTAACAGGAACAGGCAAGCAAAAACTGAGTGTAATGCTACCCAATGCTAGAAGTCTAGGTCTCAAAATGCTCTGACTTGAGGCACTCCTTAAAATGGAGAACATTGATATCTGTGCAATGACTGAGACCTGGTTCAAGGCTCTAGAGAGCACCCCTGCATTACCAGGCTATAACTCATACCACACTTTTCGGCCATCTAAACTGGACCAGAACACCAAAGGCGGAGGTGTGTCCATATTCATTAAGGATATCCACACCTTTAGGCTAGTTGCGCAGCATAATGCATTTGAGGTTATCTGAGTGCAACTAACTCTGGGCAAAACTGCAATCCAAATTGTAGCTTGCTACAGATCTCCCACCATGCCCCAGGATTCCCAATCCTCTTTTCCTGATATACTGGAAAATGTTAGGGTTCAACCAAACACCCTAATAATGGGCAATTTCAACTACCCCACCATTAACTGGGAAAACTACTCATGTACCAACTCCTTTGCTCAACGCTTTCTGGAATTCATAAATTCCAGTACCCTGGATCAACTTATCCATACCCCACCAGGGGCAACAATATCCTAGACCTAATCATTACCAACAAATCAATTCCTCGTTGGTCAGATCCGACCATAAGCTAATCACCCTAGATATCCACATCCCGCCCCCACCAACCATTAAGGAAACCATGGTAAAAATGTCTCCAAAGCCAACTTCATGCTTCTTAAGACAGAAGTGGCGAACTTTATAACACCCATGCAGATGAACAATACAGTTACAACTGCTGAATCCTACACAAATGCACTCTATAAGCACTTACACGAGTGTGTAGATCATGCTATCCCAAACAGAACCAAGACGCTATCCTCCAAAAAAAGGAAGCCAATCTGGTGGTCCCCTGCCATAAACAAACTCTACAACAGAAGAAAGAAACTGTTGCAAAAGAGAGTAAAATCCCATGAGTTGGAGGAGCTCCCTGGTCAGCCTCAGCAAGAAGCTGAGACCCCTGAAAAGATCCTCCAAAGCTCGCTACGAAAACAAAATTGCCACTTATTCTAAGGGCAACCACAAAGGAATCTATAGCTATGTCAAGAATCTCAATAGCAACACCCAGATCTGCTCTGAGTTACAGCACGACAGCATGAAAATTACAGAACCAACTGATATTGCCAACATCCTGACAGATACGTTCAGTGCTAACTTTACCCCCCTCTCACCCCATAATGGGCCCATATGTATACAGGAAGAATGCAGAGCCCCTGTAATCACATCTGTGCAGGTAAAAGCTGCACTCTCTAAAACCAAAAACACAGCATCCATGGGACCTGACAACATCCCAGGCTGCATTTTACACGAACTTCAGAACGAACTGGCTCCCCACCTAAGCACCATGTTCAATCATAGTCTCACGTCAGGCTTTGTGCCCACTGAATGGCACACAGCAACAGTTATCCCACTCCACAAAGGGGGAGCCACCACTGATCCTTTGAACTATCGCCCTATTAGCCTGACAAGCCTGGTCTGCAAGGCCATGGAACGCATCATTATGGAACTCATAAACAAAGACATTGGTAACCTCCCAACTCTTGACACCATCCAGTTCGGGTTTGTGAAAGGCAGATCATGCCTTCGGAACCTAATCAACTTCTTTGAGGCAGTCACCAAAGTCGTAGACAAGGGTAAGGTGGTTCAAGCAGCCTATCTTGACCTCGCCAAGGCTTTCCACACCATCCCCCATTCTGGAATTATAGCTAAACTCACTAAACTAGGTATAAATCCCTATGTCACAAGATGGGTTGCCAACTGGCTCACTGACAGAACCCACACTGTAAAAGTTGCAGACTCCAAAATTGACTTCAAACCAGTGACAAATGGAGTACCACAGGGTTCAGTCCTGGGGCCGCTCCTGTTTGTTATCTACTTCTCTGAAGTACAGGCTAACACAGAAGGCCTCTGGCTAACGAAGTTCGCAGATGACTGCAAACTAGGAGCCATAGTCGAATCCCCAAATGATGTGGACATCCTACAGAAGGGCCTCACTGAGACAGATGGATGCCTGGTGTCAGAGGGAAGGCCTCAAGCTCAGTGCCAAAATGTGCATTGTCATCCCCTTTGGTGAAAACTCTGTACCTATGAACTGCCACATAAACAACAATCTACTTAATGCTGAATGTGTGATAAGAGACCTTGGGACCCAGGTGGACAGTAGTCTCTCCTTTGATAATCACATTGCCTCAGTAGTCAGGAAATCCTTCTATGTGGCACATCTCATCACAAAAGGGTTCTCATCCAGGAAAAAAGAGGTCATTGTTCCCCTCTACTCGGCACTCATTAGACCCATTATAGAGTACAACGTCCCTTTTGGAATCTACCTCACAAGACATCTGCAGTAGCTGGAAAGGCCACAGAAGTACCTCACAAAGAGGATTACTAACCTCAAACAGATGCCCTACACTGACCATCTAAAAAACTTCAGCTTTACTCTGTAGCATAGCGCCTACTCCGAGGAGATCTCTGCCTAACATATAAAGCTATGTTAAACGCAGAGCTGTTGGACATACTACACCTTAAGAAATCCCAATCCCTCCGAGCTACATGCTCTTGGGACCTAAACCTTGTCTCCACAATAAACAGGACATGCTGGAGGGATAGATTCCTGTCCCAGAGACTTCATATACTCTGGAACAAGCTACCCATCTATGTCAAGCAAAGTTCCTCATTAGCACTCTTCAAGAAAAATCTTAATGAATTGATGGGAAAAAGGAAATACACCCTGGGGATCATTTCTGTGGCTCTGCTCAACAGAGGCACAGGAAATTAACTTTCTTGGGTGGCGTAAGCCAGGGAACCTTGTTGGCTAGGCTTACTTAGGCCCTTGGGCCAATAGCCTAGTACCTACCTATGAACCTGTATAAATTTCAAGTGTTGATATTAGTATACATTAATTACATACATTTCGGTGTGTTGCTGAGGGTATACATTAATTATGTAAATTTCAGTGTGTTGGTGTTACTTTACAGTAATTATATAAGTTTCAATGTGTTGCGAGGGGGTGGGTTAATTATGTAAGTTTCAGTGTGTTGGTGTTAGTATACATTAATTATGTAAGCTACAGTGTGTTGCTAAGGGTATGCATTCATTTTTGTAATTTTCAGTGCGCTGCTGAGGGTGAGAATTATGTAAGTTTCAACATGTTCTGAGCATGTGCATTAATTATGTAAGTTAAGCATTAGTACATAATTAATTATGCCAGTTTGTATGTTACTGAAAATATACATTAAGTATGTACGTTTCAGTGTGCTGCTGAGGTTGTGCATTTATTAGGTAAGTTTCAGCATGTTGTTAAGAGTGGGCATTAGTTATGTAAGTTTCAGCATTTTGCAGAGGGTGGCATTAATTATAAAGTCTGTGTGTTGTAGAGGGTATGCATTGATTATGTAAGTTTCAGTGTGTTGCTAACGGTATGCCATAAATTATGTAAGTTTCAGCATTTTGCTGAAGGTTGGCATTAATTAATAATTATGTAAATTTCACAGTGTTGCTTAGGGTATATATTAATTATGTAAGCTTCAGCATGTTTCTGAGGGTGTGTGCATTAGTTATGCAGGTTATGCATTAATTATTAATTGTGTCACCTTTATTTGTTATGGGTTGCATTAATTATGTAAGTTTCATGATGTTGCTAAGGGTGAGCTTTAATTATGTAAGTTTCGGCATGTTTCTGAAGGGTGGCCATTAATTATGCAAGTTGTATCATCTTGCTGAGGATATGCATTAATTATGCAAGTTTCAAGATGTTGCTGTTTTTAATTATGTTGCTTTATTATGTAAGTGCGTGTTGTTAAGGGTGTGCTTTGATTATGCTAGTTTTAGCATGTTGCTGAGGGTTTGCATTGATTATGTAAGTTTCAGCATTTTGCGAGGGTGGGCATTAATTATGTAAGTTTCAGTATGTTGCTGAGGATATTTATTGATCATGTAACTTTCAGTCCATTGCCTATGCTGTACATTAATTATGTAACGTTTAGCATGTTTCTGAGGGTATGCATTAGTTATACATTCATTATTAATTATGTCAGTTTCAGTGTTTTGCTAAGGGTAGCACTAATTATGCAAGTTTCAGGATGTTCTTAAAAGTGAGCTTTAATTATGTAAGTTTCAGCATGTTGCTTAGGGATGAGCTTTACTTACGGAAGTGTTTTCTTGTTGCTGAGGATATGCATTAATTATGCAAGTTTCAGGATGTTACTATTTTAATTATGTTGCTTTAATTGTGTAAGTTTTAGCATGTTGCTGAGAGTAGGCATTAATTAATCAAGTTTCAGCATGTTACTGAGGGTGTGCATTAGTTATATAAGTTATGCATTAATTATTGTATAAGTTTCAGCGCATTGCTGAGGCTGTACATTAATTATGTAACTTTCAATGTATTGCTGAGGGTGTACATTAAATGTGTAAGTTTCAGCTGACACTTATTTCTGCAATTCTGCTTTAATTAGCTTGCTGATCTGGATGCAGTGCAGTCTTACAGGACAAGGCATATAAATGAGGTGAGAAGAGGCAACACATGCCACATTAGAGCCGCCCATTTCATATATCCATCCACCAGTAAGGAACCAGCAGCAGTTGTTTATGGTCGGTCAAGTTAGCAGACGTTGTGCATGGTTGGTCAAGCGAGCAAACATTGTGCATGATTGGTCGGATCATAAGAAGCTTTGCATGGTCGGTCTAGTAAGAAGGAATTTAAGCGTTTCCTGCAACAAGAGTGGCACCACAGTAACCCAGCTGCTGAACATTCAGTCTGATATCTGTGTTTCTTGAATGCTTTGTAAGTACGGCAGCTGCTCTTCAGAGCAGGTGAGTATTCATATGGTATTAATCTGGTGTCAAATGTGGAGCTTCTCACCCAGGCCCCCTCCAAATAATGGTTTTATCCCAGTCAGACATTCCCTGCAAACAAAGATAAATAACTAAATAGTCTGCACTATTCATAAGTACCATGATCACACCATTAGTATTTGGATTATTACCCAGAAATCAGAAAGAACATGTAATAGCATGATAGAAACCACTTTAGGAATTGTCTATTATCAGGGTTTTGAACAACAGCTTAACTGTACCACTGCAGATCTGAGATACCTGATTTAAAAAGACTGTTAAACTACACTTGTCTCTGTCAGAACCTAAGTAACGTTTTTAATCATCTTGGGCATAGTGTGTGGTAATAAATGTAGTGAACTAAATTCTAAAGGTATTTCCTGAACTGGGTTCTAATAAGAATTCAGGTGGATGTTTAGTTTGGCAGTTTATCTGTAGGGTATATTCCTGGCCCCTTTGCTGAATTGCTTTCCAGATGCTCATAGGCTTTTCAACTTATTTTTACTTGATTAGAACAATGTAGTACGTTGGGCAAGCTATGGCTAGGGAAATGTGAGATGGGCACAGAAAAGATATGTTGCTTACTGCGTTTGTTTCTTGCCTCCTTTTGGAATGTTTTTCATGTTAGTTGTGATAGTATGTATCGCATGTAAAATTCAGAATTGGCACAACACATGAAAATCTGTACACTTATGTATGTAGATATTTGTTCTTAGCCAAGTAGCTAGTATAAGCACATTTCAAACTGTGTTGGAGAGCTAGGATAATAGCAATTACACCTTCACAGATAATATCAGCTATGTATTGTTGCGCTAAAAGAAAGAACAGAAAGTTATAAACAGAAGATTGCTTTAAATTACAGAGAAGCATATACTACAATGGCCTCAACACAGATCGTATATAGTACATGAACATTAAGGAATACAGTACAAAGTGATTTTATTACATGTATACCTGCAGCATACCTACAGTTAAGTTAAGTAATTAACAGTTAGTTGGTAACTAAGACTAGTTAAATGTTGAGAATGCAATATCAGCTATTACTACTCAGAACAACACAATAGACAATTTACTAGGAAAATGTTAATGAGGAGGAGTTAGACAATTTACTAGGAAAATGTTAATGAGGAGGAGTTAGACAATTTACTAGGAAAATGTTAATGGTGAGGAGGAGTTAGACAATTTACTAGGAAAGTGTTAATGAGGAGGAGGAGTTAGACAATTTATTAGGAAAATGTTAATGAGGAGGAATTAGACAATTTACTAGGAAAGTGTTAATGAGGAGGAGTTAGACAATTTACTAGGAAAATGTTAATGGTGAGGAGGAGTTAGACAATTTACAAGGAAAATGTTAATGAGGAGGAGGAGGAGGAGTTAGATAATTTACTAGGAAATTGTTAATGAGGAGGAATTAGACAATTTACTAGGAAAATGTTAATGAGGAGGAGAAGGAGTTAGATAATTTACTAGGAAAGTGTTAATGAGGAGGAGTTAGACAATTTACTAGGGAAATGTTAATGGTGAGGAGGAGTTAGACAATTTACTAGGAAAATGCCAATGAGGAGGAGTTAGACAATTTACTAGGGAAATGTTAATGAGGAGGAGTTAGACAATTTACTAGGAAAGTGTTAATGAGGAGGAGTTAGACAATTTACTAGGGAAATGTTGAGGAGGAGAAGTTAGATAATTTACTAGGAAAGTGTTAATGAGGAGGAGTTAGACAATTTACTAGGAAAATGTTAATGAGGAGGAGGAGTTAGATCATTTACTAGGAAAGTGTTAATGAGGAGGAGTTAGACAATTTACTAGGGAAATATTACTGGTGAGGAGGAAGACAGTTTACTAGGAAAATGTCAATGAGGAGGAGTTGGACAATTTACTAGGAAAATGTTAATGAGGAGGAGTTAGACAATTTACTAGAAAAGTGTTAATGAGGAGGAGTTAGACAATTTACTAGGAAAGTGTTAATGAGGAGGAGGAAGACAATTTACTAGGAAAATGTTAATGAGGAGGAGTTAGACAATTTACTAGAAAAGTGTTAATGAGGAGGAGTTAGACAATTTACTAGGAAAGTGTTAATGAGGAGGAGGAAGACAATTTACTCGGAAAATGTTAATGAGGAGGAGTTAGACAATTTACTAGGAAAATGTTAATGAGGAGGAGTTAGACAATTTACTAGGAAAGTGTTAATGAGGAGGAGTTAGACAATTTACTAGGAAAGTGTTAATGAGGAGGAGGAAGACAGTTTACTAGGAAAATGTTAATGAGGAGGAGTTAGACAATTTACCAAGAAAATGTTAATGAGGAGGAGGAGTTAGACAATTTACTAGGAAAGTGTTAATGGTGAGGAGGAAGACAATTTACTAGGAAAATGTTAATGAGGAGGAGTTAGACAATTTACTAGGAAATTGTTAATGAGGAGGAGGAAGACAATATACTAGGAAAATGTTAATGAGGAGGAGTTAGACAATTTACTAGGAAAGTGTTAATGAGGAGGAGTTAGACAATTTACTAGGAAAATGTTAATGAGGAGGAGGAGGAGTTAGATAATTTACTAGGAAAGTGTTAATGAGGAGGAGTTAGACAATTTACTAGGGAAATGTTAATGAGGAGGAGTTAGATAATTTATTAGGAAAGTGTTAATGAGGAGGAGTTAGACAATTTACTAGGGAAATGTTAATGAGGAGGAGTCAGACAATTTACTAGGAAAGTGTTAATGAGGAGGAGTTAGACAATTTACTAGGGAAATGTTAATGGTGAGGAGGAGTTAGACAATTTGCTAGGAAAATGTTAATGAGGAGGAGTTAGACAATTTACTAGGAAAGTGTTAATGAGGAGGAGTTAGACAATTTACTAGGGAAATGTTAATGGTGAGGAGGAGTTAGACAATTTAATAGGAAAATGTCAATGAGGAGGAGTTAGACAATTTACTAGGAAAGTGTTAATGAGGAGGAGTTAGACAATTTACTAGGGAAATGTTAATGAGGAGGAGTTAGACAATTTACTAGGAAAGTGTTAATGAGGAGGAGTTAGACAATTTACTAGGGAAATGTTAATGAGGAGGAGGAGTTAGATAATTTACTAGGAAAGTGTTAATGAGGAGTAGTTAGACAATTTACTAGGGAAATGTTAATGAGGAGGAGTTAGACAATTTACTAGGAAAATGTTAATGGTGAGGAGGAGTTAGACAATTTACTAGGAAAATGTTAATGAGGAGGAGGAGTTAGATAATTTACTAGGAAAGTGTTAATGAGGAGGAGTTAGACAATTTACTAGGAAAATGTTAATGGTGAGGAGGAGTTAGACAATTTACTAGGAAAATGTTAATGAGAAGGAGGAGTTAGATAATTTACTAGGAAAGTGTTAATGAGGAGGAGTTAGACAATTTACTAGGAAAATGTTAATGAGGAGGAGGAGTTAGATCATTTACTAGGAAAGTGTTAATGAGGAGGAGTTAGACAATTTACTATGGAAATATTACTGGTGAGGAGGAAGACAGTTTACTAGGAAAATGTCAATGAGGAGGAGTTAGACAATTTACTAGGAAAATGTTAATGAGGAGGAGTTAGACAATTTACTAGGAAAGTGTTAATGAGGAGGAGTTAGACAATTTACTAGGAAAGTGTTAATGAGGAGGAGGAAGACAGTTTACTAGGAAAATGTTAATGAGGAGGAGTTAGACAATTTACTAAGAAAATGTTAATGAGGAGGAGGAGTTAGACAATTTACTATGAAAGTGTTAATGGTGAGGAGGAAGACAATTTACTAGGAAAATGTTAATGAGGAGGAGTTAGACAATTTACTAGGAAAGTGTTAATGAGGAGGAGGAAGACAATTTACTAGGAAAATGTTGAGGAGGAGGAGTTAGACAATTTACTAGGAAAGTGTTAATGAGGAGGAGTTAGACAATTTACTAGGAAAATGTTAATGAGGAGGAGTTAGACAATTTACTAGGGAAATGTTAATGGTGAGGAGGAGTTAGACAATTTGCTAGGAAAATGTTAATGAGGAGGAGTTAGACAATTTACTAGGAAAGTGTTAATGAGGAGGAGTTAGACAATTTACTAGGGAAATGTTAATGGTGAGGAGGAGTTAGACAATTTAATAGGAAAATGTCAATGAGGAGGAGTTAGACAATTTACTAGGAAAGTGTTAATGAGGAGGAGTTAGACAATTTACTAGGGAAATGTTAATGAGGAGGAGTTAGACAATTTACTAGGAAAGTGTTAATGAGGAGGAGTTAGACAATTTACTAGGGAAATGTTAATGAAGAGGAGGAGTTAGATAATTTACTAGGAAAGTGTTAATGAGGAGTAGTTAGACAATTTACTAGGGAAATGTTAATGAGGAGGAGTTAGACAATTTACTAGGAAAATGTTAATGGTGAGGAGGAGTTAGACAAATTACTAGTAAAATGTTATTGAGGAGGAGGAGTTAGATAATTTACTTTTGAAAGTGTTAATGAGGAGGAGTTAGACAATTTACTAGGAAAATGTTAATGGTGAGGAGGAGTTAGACAATTTACTAGGAAAATGTTAATGAGGAGGAGGAGTTAGATAATTTACTAGGAAAGTGTTAATGAGGAGGAGTTAGACAATTTACTAGGAAAATGTTAATGAGGAGGAGGAGTTAGATCATTTACTAGGAAAGTGTTAATGAGGAGGAGTTAGACAATTTACTATGGAAATATTACTGGTGAGGAGGAAGACAGTTTACTCGGAAAATGTCGATGAGGAGGAGTTAGACAATTTACTATGAAAGTGTTAATGGTGAGGAGGAAGACAATTTACTAGGAAAATGTTAATGAGGAGGAGTTAGACAATTTACTAGGAAAGTGTTAATGAGGAGGAGGAAGACAATTTACTAGGAAAATGTTGAGGAGGAGGAGTTAGACAATTTACTAGGAAAGTGTTAATGAGGAGGAGTTAGACAATTTACTAGGGAAATGTTAATGGTGAGGAGGAGTTAGACAATTTAATAGGAAAATTTCAATGAGGAGGAGTTAGACAATTTACTAGGAAAGTGTTAATGAGGAGGAGTTAGACAATTTACTAGGGAAATGTTAATGAGGAGGAGTTAGACAATTTACTAGGAAAGTGTTAATGAGGAGGAGTTAGACAATTTACTAGGGAAATGTTAATGAGGAGGAGGAGTTAGATAATTTACTAGGAAAGTGTTAATGAGGAGTAGTTAGACAATTTACTAGGGAAATGTTAATGAGGAGGAGTTAGACAATTTACTAGGAAAATGTTAATGGTGAGGAGGAGTTAGACAAATTACTAGTAAAATGTTATTGAGGAGGAGGAGTTAGATAATTTACTAGGAAAGTGTTAATGAGGAGGAGTTAGACAATTTACTAGGAAAATGTTAATGGTGAGGAGGAGTTAGACAATTTACTAGGAAAATGTTAATGAGGAGGAGGAGTTAGATAATTTACTAGGAAAGTGTTAATGAGGAGGAGTTAGACAATTTACTAGGAAAATGTTAATGAGGAGGAGGAGTTAGATCATTTACTAGGAAAGTGTTAATGAGGAGGAGTTAGACAATTTACTATGGAAATATTACTGGTGAGGAGGAAGACAGTTTACTAGGAAAACGTCAATGAGGAGGAGTTAGACAATTTACTAGGAAAATGTTAATGAGGAGGAGTTAGACAATTTACTAGGAAAGTGTTAATGAGGAGTAGTTAGACAATTTACTAGGAAAGTGTTAATGAGGAGGAGGAAGACAGTTTACTAGGAAAATGTTAATGAGGAGGAGTTAGACAATTTACTAAGAAAATGTTAATGAGGAGGAGGAGTTAGACAATTTACTATGAAAGTGTTAATGGTGAGGAGGAAGACAATTTACTAGGAAAATGTTGAGGAGGAGGAGTTAGACAATTTACTAGTAAAGTGTTAATGAGGAGGAGTTAGACAATTTACTAGGAAAATGTTAATGAGGAGGAGGAGTTAGATAATTTACTAGGAAAGTGTTAATGAGGAGGAGTTAGACAATTTACTAGGGAAATGTTAATGAGGAGGAGTTAGACAATTTACTAGGAAAATGTTAATGAGGAGGAGTTAGACAATTTACTAGGAAAATGTTAATGGTGAGGACGAGTTAGACAATTTACAAGGAAAATGTTAATGAGGAGGAGTTAGACAATTTACAAGGAAAATGTTAATGAGGAGGAGGAGGAGTTAGATAATTTACTAGGAAAGTGTTAATGAGGAGGAATTTGACAATTTACTAGGAAAATGTTAATGAGGAGGAGAAGGAGTTAGATAATTTACTAGGAAAGTGTTAATGAGGAGGAGTTAGACAATTTACTAGGGAAATGTTAATGGTGAGGAGGAGTTAGACAATTTACTAGGAAAATGTCAATGAGGAGGAGTTAGACAATTTACTAGGAAAGTGTTAATGAGGAGTTAGACAATTTACTAGGGAAATGTTAATGAGGAGGAGTTAGACAATTTACTAGGAAAGTGTTAATGAGGACGAGTTAGACAATTTACTAGGGAAATGTTAATGAGGAGGAGTTAGACAATTTACTAGGAAAGTGTTAATGCGGCGGAGGAAGGCAATTTACTAGGAAAATGTTAATGAGGAGGAGTTAAACAATTTACTAGGAAAGTGTTAATGAGGAGGAGTTAGACAATTTACTAGGAAAGTGTTAATGGTGAGGAGTTAGACAGTTTACTAGGAAAATGTTAATGAGGAGGAGTTAGACAGTTTACTAGGTAAATGTTAATGAGGAGGAGTTAGACAATTTACTAGAGAAATGTTACTGGTGAGGAGGATTAAGGCCCTGTTAATGAACTTGCACTTAAGGAAGCTGACCTAAACCTATATCTAACATTGTCAAACCCGTAATGCCTCTGAAAGTCACCCCGAGTTGATATTACTACAGATTAACCTGAAGTTTCGCATGAATGTATTTATAACTTCTGTTTACTTTCCATCACCTTTCTCCATTGAAATAATAAGGGACAACCGTTTACCATCTTTTGAACTATGTTGGAGAGCATAAGCCAATTATGACAACATAAAATTTGCCTGCACAGCTTATTTCCACTCATCACCTAGGCCAGTTGTTAACAGATGGGACCATACCCAGCCCAGTTATGCAACATCCCCCCCATTAGGTGTTATTTTCACAGATACACCTGAGAAACTGCAAGAACATGGATTTGTCTTAACAACTGTTCACTTATTTCTTACTGGTCATTTAAAGTGGTAAAATGATCTCCTAAAGTGTTACTTTCCAGGAATATCCCTGAGTCATCAGATAATATTCTTTTAACTGCATAATAGTTAAATGACTGGAGTATACTCTACTCCTATTCAGACCGGACTAATGCACTGTCCACCTTCTTCAGCCAGCTATTCCCAATTCAGAATAAGTTATTTCCCTTATAGAAAATAGCCTTCAAGGAAAAGCAGTCCCAAGGCACGTAGCTGAAAAATTTTAAAAAGAGCAGAGAAAAAACACGGAAAGCTTGGAAGGCTGACCTTTACAATTTATTTCTTTATGTTTGTTGACTGGGTAGGTGAGCTGGTCAAAAGATCCTTTTCAGTTACGACCGAGACACTTAATGGCAGATATACAGAGATAGCATAGCATATTTATAAGTAATGAATAATATTAAGATTAAAATCAGTTAATTGTATAACAGCAACAGCAAAGTCACTGGAGAAGCATTACAAAGCCATAGTGACATAATTCATAAAATACTAGGTAAGTAGAGGCAGCATGGAGTAACGCATCTAAAATTTTGACAAATCCAGAAATAGATAAAGAATACACAAAAGATCCTCACAGCAAGTCTAATAAACTATTCAAGATCATTTACCTTGACGTGGTCAGCCAGAAGGAATGATTTGCTATACTATGTACTAAATACAACATATACAACGTTAAATTTCATTTTGGGGTATGTTGCAGGTGAAAGTTTTGCTTTTATATGTACAGCTGTTGGTATAACTCACCTTAATTTATGTGTACAGCTCTGGGTATCACTCAGCTTAAAGTATTGCTTGTAAGAAGGTTTGAGTTGTGGCATATGGGAGTGGGTATCATATTATCCAGCATCCCTGAAGCATTTGCAGGTTATTTCACTTTTGAGATGTTCTGCCAGGGATGTTTTAAATTCCTGCAGAGTCTTTTGTTGTTTTTGTTTCTATTGGGAAGTTGTTTCATACGGCAAGGCCCAGTCTGGAAAACAAGAACTCTTCAACTGGTGTCTTAAATGGAGGTGTGTTTAGTGAGATAGTGTTTCTTAAAGTGTACGACTGCTGTCTGAAAGGGAGTTCTTCTTAAGGGTGGGCAGTACCCATTTTGTAACATCATCTGTATTTTACAGTTCAAAAACTACTTAGAGACATTAGAATCCAAACCAGTACATTTAAAAGCAACTATATTTGAGAACTGCAGGAAGAATGTATCAAACAATCTAAATACTTGTGACATACACTAAAAATCATAACTAACAACATACTAGTCCAAAAGAAGCAACAGTTACTTTACTTAATGCCAGTGTGTGTAACAAGGTTATAGACAATGCAGCATTCCCAACCCAACGACACTGCTTTGTTGTTTAATCCTATCCAGCCATTAACGCTTTCCGTTCCTTTTTATAAGTATTTAAAATATCCTTGCTTTTGCTTTAAGAAAATCTCCAGTGACTCAAAACTTAGGAAGCTGAAGTGTAGAAATAAAAAACTTTAAACCGGTAAATTCGTTCAGGAATGGCTCCCCTCTCCTCAGTAAAGACACAAATCAGTTAAAAGTCACAATTTATTGAGCACTTTCATAGACTTCTTCAAAATAAATTATAAGGCAAAAATCTCTAGCGTTTTTATACTAACTAAAGATTTACTTAATTGAACATCATTACATCACTTCCTGAATTAATTGGTTCACAAGTAATCGATTAATGATGGTTAAAATCTTTCTTTTAGAAAATAAATAAATAAAATAAGTCCATTTACTAAAATATTTTCAGGATGTATTTTTTTAACATACAGGGTTGTGTGCAGTTAAATTTCTTATATGACCCTGGTTTTAATGCATATACTTATAAAAATACAATAAATGCATCTACATTTGTTAACACACAATATATTTTACTTGATACAGCTTCGCATAAATACTTTAAAACAACCCACCCTTACAGAGAGGCTACAAATATATATTCTACTCAAAGTTTTCTGCACACATTTTCAGCACCAGACCTATTGAAATATGCCCATTTAGTCCTGGGGCGGTAGTTGCCACACCAGTTCATAGTACTCAAGGTGTTTTCCATTGCCCTCCCTTAGGATTAAGTTCAACCTGTTATAACACCCAAAATAAAAATGTTGCATTTTCACATTTCTTTAAATGCTTATATAGGGCATTGGGGTCCATCTGTTTAGAAATCTCATAATAGTGCTGATAGATCCTTGTTTTAAAGCTCTCTCTGTCTTTGCTACATAGTCAAAGAAACAGACTTCACAGTAAGCAATATATACAACCCCTTTAGAAAGACAGCTGTAATATCTATTTACTTTAATTGGCCTTTTAATAGTAGGAAGACATAAATCTGCACAATTAGCTATGTGTGTGCACTGATAATAGGTCCCACATTTAAAGGTACACATTTTCTTTGAATTACTTTTTAGACCCTTTTTCCAAAAGGTTCTTAACATTAGACCTTTTCTTATAACTGTATGTTGGGGGGTTAAAAATACATCCAGTTAATTGGGCAATTTTAAAAAGATGTTTCAGTACCTTTGGATAATCTTTTGTATCCATCCTATCATGATTATTTTTAGGGTAAGTGACCTGGTTTAATCGGATTCTTTTGCACTGATTACACCATATTTTCAGTCACTGTCACCTACATTATGATTATAATAATTCCTATGTTTGTCATTTTCATCAGTATTTCCATAACTGATTTTCTCTTTTGCACTTGAGGGGATAAATTTAATACCCCACCCTACCAATATTTCTTTTTCCATTTCCATGATCAGTGGTCCGGGGTAACCCCTTTCTAAAAATAACTTTGCTACTATTTCCAGTTCACCTGAGAGGTCACTGTAGTCAGAAGTCATTTTGACAATCCGGACCATCTGACCCTTCATGATACATTCTTTTGGCGTTTATATCACGTTATCGAAAGATGAAATTAGCGAACTCTATTTCATCGTCCCTAAAACATCTAAACATGAAAATATCAAACATTCAGAACAGCAAATCTTTTCCCATGGAAAAATTTTGCTGCTCCGAAACACATATACACAACACAAGCACATCAAACAAACAGCAACCACACACATATACACTTAAATTCCTACATCTAATGCTACATTAAACTAAACATACACTACTATCTACCCACTTACCTTAACCCAAACCCTAACCCTAAGGTCTGTCACTATCGCACACTCACCTAACCCGCGCCCTAACCCTAACTCACTTAAACTGCCCCTAACCCTAAAGTCTGTCACTATCGCACACACGCCTAACCCGCACCCTAACCATAACTCACTTAACCCGCCCCTAACCCTAATGTACAATTGCGCACTTACCTGAACCCAACCCGTAACTTACCACCACAGTGCTAAGAATAGCGAAGCCACAGAAACGGCCAACCAAATTCTTTCCCAAGGAAAGAATTCGCTGTTCTGCAGCTTCGCTGAATAGTGTTCGATATCCGAACATTTGAAGTTTTAATACTTAGATGTTCTGATATAGACCCCTCTTTTGGTGCTGCTAAAATGCAAATATGTATCAGTATAATTTTCTTTTCTGTAAAGTCTGGATTTAAATCTCTGGTTTTCTAAATCCTTTATTAAACTTGCATGTAACAGTGTATTTCTTCTATCTCAGCATTGTATGTAAATTTTAGAAAGTCTGTGATGGTGTTAATATATTGAACAAATTGTTCTAATTCTATCCTGGATCCCTTCCATATTAGAAATATGTCATCCAGAAAATGCAAATATAAACCTGTGTTGTCATAAAAGTGGGAATTAAACACAAAGTTTGCAAAAGGGGGGGGTCAAGTTGCTCCCCTCAAAATACACATAGTTGTTGTCAAGTACCAATTCTAGACTTTTCATGATCACATTCAAGTCTTTATTACACAATTGTTTATACTCCATTAGGATATTAGCACACCATTCCAACCCTGGTTTGGTTTAGCTAGATTTGAGTCCGTTGGGTTGCGGGGCAAGTATTTGTTTGCCCCTGAAGTATTCAGTGAATCGTGGAAGTGAATTTTGCTGAATAAGGGTCGACAGTGTAGCGTTTGGTGGAAAGGTTTTTCAAAGAACTAATATAGAGACCCCATTAGATATACACAACATGCAGGATAAGTTTGTTTATAGATATTCATAGAACGTAATATAATAGGTAACATTATCAGTTATTGAAAATCATAGAATAGCAAGGAAGTAAGCTTTGAGTAAGTTAAATAGTAGTAGGATTACACATGATGTAGTTGTAATAGGGCAAGGACTAAAATGAAATAGAAGGAGTTGAGAGTCTATATGAAAATGGAAGAACAAACAGAGTGAAGATAAATTGGATTGGGGAGAAGATAGCTGGAGGTAAAGGGTAAATAAAGTTAGTGAAGAGTAAAAAGATATACTAGAGTGGGCTTAGAGTAAATACTAGGTTATGTGAGGAGGAGGCTGTGTATAATTGCAATTCTATGTAGAGTGAAGTTGATTATGAAGAGCTAGTTTAAAGGAAGCAGTATTTTTGATGGTGTGAATGCTTATGGGAAGACGGATCCAGGTTTTAACTGTAGTCCAAGAATATAGGAGTTGGCCAGCTGGTAGCTTGGGTTAGTGGACTTGCAATAGGTGTTGGTTTTCTGATCTCAGTAACCTATTGGGATTGTATTGGGTGAATATAGAATTTAGGGCAGGGCAAACCCCTGGGTGTAGTCAGTATTTTGTATGCAATAGTTGGAGATAAGTGAGGTTGTGGGGAAGTTCAAGCCAGTTTAGAATTTTTAAGGGTGTGCAGTGGTGGTGTGTTGAGATGAGTGTTAGTTGCAAATTTAGCTATTTTGTTATAGCATATTTCTAGTTTATTTTTGAGTGATGATTGTAGGCTGGTTAGTAATGGGGAACCATAGAGAAGTGAGGGTAGAAGGAAGGTGGAGTCAAGTATTTGTTTAGTAGGAGGAGCAAGAAACAGATTGTGTTGGTACAGAAGGCCTAATGTCCCGACTGAAGTGATTTTGGATGTGTCAGTGATCCAGTCTAAAACTGAACCTTCCTTAGTTCTATTGTTATATCTAGTGGGGTAGGTAATAAGTAGGGTGAAGTTGAGCACGTTTATATTGGAGGATGGAACTTTTTGAGCTGATGTTTGACCAGTTGATGTTAACATCACCAAGTATTATTGTTTCATTTTTTATGGTATCTATCTATCTGCTCTTATTGCAGAGTAGTTTGGGGGTAGGAATTCTATGTTACTTATGTTTGATTTTAGCCAGGTCTCAGTGATGGCAAGTATGTTAGTTTTGTTTTGAGTGAGCCAGGCCTGCAGGTCGGCTGCTTTGTTGCATATGCTTTGTACATTGATGGTAGTTAAGTTTAGTGATTTAAAACATTTTGTTTGGTTATTACCTGCAGTTGGAATGGGGGGATAGGACCTGGGTTGGGATGTATGTCATCACATTTTATTGATGTCAGGAAGTTTGGAGATAGTAGTTGATTGTGAGCAAGTAGAATGGCACCGATATAACTTAAATGGAGAGTACTGTAATTTGTTTGGAGGACATGGATTTTGGTGCAGAGTAGTGGTGTCATATATATGCTTGGGTGAATTTTTGAGTAGCTTTTTGATGGGGTGTATAGGGAGCTTGTTTCTGATGACTGGTGACATTTAGTCTAGAATATAATGATGGGAGTTGTAATAGTATTGCAAGTATTAGTATAGTATGAGAAAGGAGTATAGTGTAAGATATGGAGTGGGCCATGGTGATTGGGTAATTGCTTTTAGTGGGAGGAAGTAAGAAAACATGAAGTGACTGGGTTTGATTGGGCTGTTTGTGGATGAAGGTGTGGCTATGAGATATAAATTATGCATAGTGGGGGTGGGTGGGAATTGGGGGTAGAGTAGCAGAGTGGAGTGAGTCCAAGCGGAGCAGATTGAGCCACAAGGCAGTTATGGCAGTGGCTTGAGAGAAAAAAAAATCAGTCAGCTACTGTATCAAGCCCAGGTCAGTATCCTTAAATACCATTGTTATGCTGGAAATGGTTGAGCTTAAAAATGATAAAACATAAGGTTGCTGTTCAAATTGCTTTTTTTAAGCCAAACAAACGTCGAACTAAAATAAGAAGTTATCTTACAGGGAAAAAGTCTTTATTACTGTAGGTAGGCAAAAGCGAGATCTCTATGGGAGCCTAATAGAAAATGTAGAAGAGACACATTAGAAGGTCCTAGTAGTGTGCACGCCACTTATATTAATCATAAAAACAAAAATTATTTTAACAGATGCTATTAGTTATTTTAAGGACATACTCTGGCAGTGTTTGAACTAATGATTGCTGAGACAGGAGTTCTTGTTTCTTTGCAGAAAAATAATCCTGGCACGCACTTCAGTGGTGAGAACTTATTTTAATATTCTTCCTAAAGAAAGATTTTTTAACCTTCATTAATTGATTAATTACTTGTGAACCATTTACTTCAGGAAGTGATGTAATGATCAGTTAACTAGAATCTTAAGTTAGTATAAAAACGCTGTGAATTTTTGTCTTGTAATTTATACTGAAGAAGTTTATGAAAGACTAAAGCACTCAATAAATAGGTTCATAGGTGTTTACTAGGCTAATGACCATAAGGGCCTTTTAAACCTACAAATCTCTGACAAGTTCTGATACCCTTGATAAATGTAAGCATTGATGATTACACTTAAATCAATGTAAGCATTGAGATGATCCATTTACAGGTTACCTGTGTCTGTTAGAGACATAGGTGTCAAACCAGGGATGAATTTCTCGTTTCCCATCCAATTGTCCAAGTTGCATTTGAATTGGGTTTGGGAGGAACTCTTGCTTCACATGGATGGGAAGCCTGTTCCATAGACACTGTAGTCTCTGAGATACATACCTCTCTCTCCAGCAGGTCCTATTTATATCACAGGCAAGGCTTAAGTATTTAGAAAGGGTAATTTTGGTACTGTTTGTTTTGTGGATATGCAGGAGGTCCATTAGAGTGGGGTCTGACAATGCCCTGTATAGCAGGCATAAATCTCCACTCAAAAGGCCGTAGGAGACAGAATACAGGGATAGAACCTTGAGGTGGTCTGCATAGGACATCTTACTTACGCCCTATATTCTTTTAGTGAGGAACCTCTGTAGATGTTCCAATTGTTGGATATGCCTGATTAGGTACATACCAAAGGGGGCATTGTACTCAATGATAGGTCTGATGAATGCCGAATACAGTAGAACAATGACCTTCTTGGAATTAGATGCTATACCTTTGTTTATATGTTGCTCAGCATAAAATGATTTCCTCACCACTATAGACACGTGATGGTCAAAGGCTAGATTACTATCCGCGTGTGTCTCTAAGTCCCTGACTACTGGGTCAACTCTAAGGGGTGTGTTTTCAATATGATAGTTACCAGGGATGGATGACTTCCCAAAAGATACTGTTATGCATTTCTTGGCATTTAGTTTTAGTCCAGGGCTCTGACACCAATTGTTTGACTGTGTCAGCCCCTCCTGGAGAACATTTGTGTCAGTGTGAGATTCAATGACAACTCCTAATTTGCAATCATCTACAAATTTAGTCAGCCAAAGACCACTGACATTGGCCTTGACTTCTAAGAAGTAAATGCCAAAAAGGAGCGGTCCAAGGACTGATCCCTGAAGGACTCCACTTGTGACTGGCCTCTTTGAAGAGGGGGACTCCCCAATTCTAACTTCCTGCAATTCTGTCTGTGACCAGTTAGCTATCCACCAGGTGACATACGGGTTTGTACCTAACCTTTTGAGTTTGTCAACAATGCCCGAGTGGGGTATTGTGTCAAATGCCTTGGCCATGTCAAAGTAGGCAGTGCGAATGATTTTGCCTTCATCCATTGCTCTGGTGACTTTCTCAAAGAAGTCCACCAGGTTGAGTAGGCATGATCTGCAGTTAAGAAAACCATACTGGGTTGGTTCCAATGTCTGTAGATTTACTATATCTCTGTTGGTCATCTCCATGATTAATCTTTCCATGGCTTTACATATAAGACTAGTGAGACTTATGGGCCTGTAGTTTCTAGGGTCTGTAGATGGCCCCCCTTTGTGCAGAGGGATGAGTGTTGCCTTTCTCCATTCATGAGGCACGAAGCATGTATGCAGGCTACAGTTAAATAGTAATTCCAGAGGCCCTGATAGGTCATGTTTCATGCTATTTAAAAGGCATCCTGGGATATTGTAGGGGCCCATTGTTGCAGTGTTCTTGGTCTTAGAGAAAGCATTAAGGACCTATTCCCCAGTGATAGTAGAGGGGTTATATTTGATGATATTTCCTAAGGGAAGGTTGAGGAGGAGAGAGGGGTAAAGTTGGAGCTGAATTTATCAGCAAGGAGGTTTGCTGTTTGCTATATCTTGTGGCTCAATATGGGTGGCTGCATTCACAATGAGCTCTGCACACAATATTGTATTGCCTTGAGTTTGTGGACATAGCTAAGGAATGCTTTGTGGTTGTCTTTGGTGGGCCAAACTTGCCTCCAGTTTGGCTTTGGTAGGTTTTATTTGTCCTCTGAGTTGTTTGTTTAGTTTGATGAGAGTGCTTTTATCCTGCTGAGTGCTACTGATTTTCTTCCTCCTGTTATACAGCCTATTGATTTTGTGATTCCACCATGGGCCCACTTGTGTTCTTGCTTCTGACCAGTGACCTCCATTGAGTTCTTCCTTAGACTGATTACCTTCTTTATGTCAGTGACATGGCTATATATAAAACAGGGTGGAATTTTTTGTCTGTCACCATGGCATTGCAGGTGGATTTCACTTAAACTTTATCTCCTGTTGACAGCAGTAGAGGAAATAGCTCTGGGATGCATCTCTATAGGCTTTAATGTAGCTGTCCCACTGTGTACACGAGGGTGCCCTTCCATTAAAAACTTGGGATACATGCCAGTAATTCCTGGTATGGAATTGGTTGTGAGAAATATTGCATTTATTTGATTCATGGTTTAATTAAAAAAATGTGATTTTTTTTTTTATTTATAAGAAAAGTGTCCCGAATGCAATAAGTTATGACAAGGACTTAGATGCCACAGTGCATGCAGGAGTAGTGAAAAAATTGCTTTAAGTTCTATGTATTTCACTCGTACTTCGGCTGCAGTTATTTCAGTTTACATTACGTTACATAAATAGGATGCCAGCATAATTCCTGGTACATATTGTTACTTTTGAAAATCGTACTAATTCATTTATATTATCGTCCTGGTAATTAATGGGTTGAGTTCCATTATTATTTAAAACATTTGTATACCAGTATCTTTGTATTTTTGCTGTTGGTTTTCAAATTATCAGCTCATTTCTTCTCTGAGTATCACTTGTTAATGTTTTGTGTTACATCTAATTAAAGAAAAAACAACCTGCTGTACACATCCTGTAGTCAGAAGATAAACTTTTATTCAACAGTGGTTAAGCGCTTTCATCCTTGTATTATATTAAGGATGTCTTCAGAACTAAAAGTAAAAAACAAAACTGCCCTCTTTTTAAAACTTGCTTATGGTGACATCCGTCATACCATTCTCTTAAAGGCACATTACCACGATTTTCACACAATATTAATGCATAAACCATATAATAGTAAACTGTATGTAAAATAAAGTAAAATGTTATGGACCACCACTACATTCTAAAACACACAAAATATGTGAAATATTCAAAGTTCTGTAAAATCATTTAGAGTTTTTTTCTTTGTTAAAAACTGTAAATTTATGAATAACAAACTAAGAAAATCATTGTCGGACTACTAAGTAAGCTTATAATTCCATAGCCCTAAGCTTGAGTGTAGTTGCAGTAGAGACATTCTCATTTAAACCCAGGGACTCTAGTGAATTTAAATGTAGCTGGCAATGAAATTCCTTGGTTTCAAGAATAGTCTCCCAAGGACCTTCCCTGGGGTTCGGTATTACTTTGTTTAGAACTCCAAATTTGAATATCTGATAGCTTTCACAATCAATTGTATGCTTAAATAATGCATTATTCAAGTTTTTCTTTCGAATATTGTAATCATGTTCATATATACGTTTGTTCAATGACCTCTCGGTCTTACCTATATAGAACGCAATACAGGGGTTGCATACAGCAATGTATACTACTCCCACACTGAAAGACAATTGCTTTGACCAGCCAAATTAATTTGGGTCTATATCACGTTGTCGAACTCTTAAAAGTTCAAACGTCATATGGTCGACACCATGTGATCGAACTTTAAAAAGTTTGAACGTTTCAACGGAGATCTCCGTACAGTGCGGAATGGGAAGATTTCCCTTTTCTGCACTGTAGTGCGATCTCGGAGTTGATATATTTAAAGAGCGGGGGGTGCAGGGGGGCTTGTCCTCCTGCTTAAACTGTTCAGGTAGGTTTTTCCTTTGGATTAATTTTTTTATTACATTTTCAAACTTTTTAAAGTTTGATCATATGACGTCGACCATATGACGTTCGAAATTTTAAAAGTTCGATTATGTAATATAGACGCATTAATTCTCATCTTATTCGCACCCAGAATAATAAAGTCTTCTTCCATTATGTATGGGCATTGCTAACATTAGTTACAGAAACACAGGCTTTAATGAAGCTTTCGGGCTCTCAACCCTTCATCAGCATATAACATTATACATTTCAATCCATTTAAATAGAGGAAACAGTTAAAACCACATGATCAAACCAGCCAATAAAACATACTAAAAGGAAAAAGGAAACAAATACATCAAATTCTGTAGGGAAATATGTGTGAGTCCCTTTATTCTAAAAACCATCATGGTAATATACTTAAGGTTGTTATACTACAAAATTAATTATGTATTATAAATTACTCATTTGGCGCTTCACTAATACTGGTTTAATAGTAGAAGTACCATTCAAACCAGGTAAAGTGTCAGCTTGTAATCTTATTATCCATTCTAGCTCTCTCATATCTAAAAAGTTGTTGTTAATATCACCCCCCCTCACACCCACTTGAATTTTTAAATATAAATTTTAACATCAAGCTTCTAGCAAACAGTTTTAAGTCTATAATGGCACTTACAACATTATCCATAGCAAAGGGAATAAATTTCAAGCCTTTGCTTAGTACTAATAGCTGCTCTTGTGAAAGAATCCTTTGCGTTAAAGGAATAGTCAAAGCTTAAAGAATATGTTGTGCTATAAAGATTTTGTGGAACAACATAATACCATACATAGTAAGATAGGGACTTATAAATGTTACAATTGTAGCTGTTGCAATGACATTTTAGATACAGATAATACCTTTAAACATCCTGTCACACATAAAAAATTTCAATTTTACTGTAGTGCTAATTGTAATACTATGAAATTAGTCTACCTCGCCACCTGCATGCAATGCCAGGCTTTTTATGTAGGAAAGACTATACGTAGGCTCAAAGACCGTATAATCGAACATAAATCAGAGATAAATAGACAAATACAGACAAATGATTTATTTAAGCATATATATGAATTCAGCAACCACACTTTTAAGTTTAGATGTATAGATGTAGTGCAAGTGGGTGAGGGGGGGTGATATTAACAACTTTTTAGATATGAGAGAGCTAGAATGGATAATAAGATTACAAGCTGACACTTTACCTGGTTTGAATGGTACTTCTACTATTAAACCAGTATTAGTGAAGTGCCAAATGAGTAATTTATAATACATAATTAATTTTGTAGTATAACAACCTTAAGTATATTACCATGATGGTTTTTAGAATAAAGGGACTCACACATATTTCCCTACAGAATTTGATGTATTTGTTTCCTTTTTCCTTTTAGTATGTTTTATTGGCTGGTTTGATCATGTGATTTTAACTGTTTCCTCTATTTAAATGGATTGAAATGTATAATGTTATATGCTGATGAAGGGTTGAGAGCCCGAAGCTTCATTAAAGCCTGTGTTTCTGTAACTACTGTGTCATTGCTAACATTACCCACATTTAGTTATCCCTTTCTTAGATGTTAAATTTGGGTACAAAGGATTTTCAAAAAATATATTTTAAAATGTTCCTTTTTTGTACACAGATTCAAGAGTCTCACCTACTACCCCTGAAATAGTCTTATCTGAATGCACCAAAGGCCAGCTTTTACAAATAATATTTCTAACTTTTGTTCATTGGGTGATGACTTAACACTAACTTTTAGTAAAATCAGTCGACAGTGTGTGTTTTGTGCCGTTAATTCTTGCCCTAAAGTAGGGTTACATCTTATATGCCTCAACTTGACCACCTCGTCTCTAATCTTGTTAACAAAGGTTTTAGGATAACCTGTATCATAAAACATTTCTACCAGTTTATTACATTCAGAGGCAAAACTGCATCATCCTTAATCTTCTTTGAAATACCGACAAATTGCCCCTTTACCAAAGATCTGTACTTGAACAGGGGATGGCAGCTGTGAAAATATAAGTATGAGTTTGAGAAGGTGGGTTTCCTGTAAATAGTTGATTTTAGTTGCCCATCATCCTTATAAATGGAAACATTCAAATAATTACAGAAGTTTTCATGAATAGTGTGTGTAAACGTAAGGAAATTTGTTGATGCATTAATATGATCTACAATTTCCTCCAGCCTAGAGAAAGAATCTTTCCACAATATAAAGATGCCATCCAGGAATCTTGTGTACATCAACCAACTTGTCTCAAACTGGGAATTAAAGACATGATTAACTTTCCATGCCCACATTACAGTGTTAGCATAAAGGGACTATTTTAATACTTGATAATTTTGCCTTTTGTGTACTTGAGCCTGAGTCAAGGCTGCAAACGGTCTTCACATTAGTTCACTTACATGGTTAAAAAGAGAAAAGAAATAAATCAACATCTTGAGAATGAACATTTATACTGGTCTGTTAGATGTTACTTTTTTTGAAGAAAGAGTATACACTGAAATTTCTTATGTCAGACAGGAGGATATTCAAGGGATTTGAGTTTATCTTAGCAAATGTTCTGCCTCCCACTACAGAGTTAAAAATGGGGTAAAAGGGGTGATCATAGAAGTGAGGGAGCATTGATAATTTATTCTGTTAAGCGGCATGGAGCCCTGATCTACATAAACTACCTTTTTCAAATGCTGCCCTGGAGCACTTCTTTGGGTAAGTGACTTGTTCAGAGTTGCACGATAGGCAAATGAAGGCTGAAGGAATCAAACCCTGGACAGTAGAAAATATCTTGTTAAAAGCTTGTAGCCTTAATACTATCTGCTAACTGCCAGACATTTATCTGTTGCAGATCTAAGGCAATATGAGGTCACTTTCATGTTTAGCAGATCTGCTAGCAGAGGACAGTTTTGCAAAGAAATTTAAAGTTAATTGAATCCATCCAGCAGAAAGGTTGTCCTAACTAGATGCTAGATGACTTCAGCAAGGGTTATTCAGTGGTGCTTCCTATTTGGCAGTGAGACACTGTCAAGTTTCACAACTCTCTGTACTTGAGCAATGTTTAAATAAAATAGCCAAATTTGAAGTAAATTTTAACAATGGAACACTTTGTAGCCTTCTTCGAAACAGTCACCAAAGCCATGGATGAGGACAAGACAGTGCACACCACCTACCCTGACGTAGCCAAAGCCTTCGACACTATTCCCCACTCGTGCATAATAGATAAACTCTCCCAGCTAAGCATCAACCCTTATGTTACCAGATAGGTAGCTAACTGGCTCACTGATGGAACCGACTCAGTCAAAATAGGGGAAGCCACTTGTAGTAGTAGACCCGTAACAAGCGGCGTACCCCAAGGATCTGTCTTGGGGCCTCTACTGTTTGGCATATACTTTTCTGAGGTGCAAGCCAAAGCCAGTGGTCTGTGGCTGACCATGTTTGCAGATGACTGCAAGCTGGGCAGTGTCATAAATTCCCCCTAATGATGTGAACATCCTGCAAGAGGGCATTAACCAAACTAATGACTGGTGCCAGAAGCATGGCCTCAAACTGAATGTCAAGAAATGCATCATTATCCCCTTTGGGGAAAATGGTGTCCCCACTAATTATTCCATTAATAACAGTGTATTAAGCATGCAATCAGTCGTGAGGGACTTGGGCACCCAAGTTGATAGCAACCTGACTTTTGACCACCATGTTGCTTCTGTTGTACGGAAGGCTTTCTACATGGCCCTCCTCATAAGTAAGGGTATTTCATCCAGGAACAAGGAGCTCATAACATCCCTGCACTCCTCCCTTATCAGACCCATTATTGAGTACAGTGCCCCCTTCGGCATATACCTTGCCAAGCACATGCATCAGTTGGAGAGACCACAGAGGTTCCTGACCAGGAAAATCCAGGGTCTCAAACACCTAGCCAGTACAGATAGACTAAAAGCCCTGTCCCTCTACTCAGTCTCGTGCAGACTGCTCAGAGGTGACCTGTGTCTGGCATACAAGGCCTTCTCAGACTCAGCCTTGATGGACTTCATGCATATTCGTAAGTCAAACTCCACTCACGCAACCCAGATGCAAGGTCTCAACCCACATTAATAGAATTGTTGGCAGGATAGATTTGTGTCCCAACGACTCCATCTGTGGAATATACTTCCTCTCCATGTCAAGCAGAGTACCTCACTAGCCCTCTTTAAGAGGAACCTGGACGACTGGATGGGAAACAGAAAATACACCCCTGGGATCCCACCTGTGTCCCTGCTGGACAGGAAAACAGGTGATGACTTTGTGGGGACATGGGTGAAATTCTTAGCTCGGTTTATAAGGGCCTCCGGGCCAATAGCCTAGTATCGTCCTATGAACACCACTGCCTAGTCCTCAGTGAATTAAACTGGTTAGAGCTGCCACATCACCTAGCTGTTTTTCAGCTAATTACAATAGAATGACTTCTCTATAAGCCAGACAATTGCCCAGCTCTTAACAACTTAATACAACACTATTCCCACAGTAGAATTTTACGCTCTAGAAAAACATGACTTTAATCAAATCATCTAATACTGCAAGTGACTCTCAATATTTAAATAGTGTAGCTAAACTATAGAACCATATCCTAATACCACTGAAATCCATTCAGAAGGTAAACTCATTTGAAACACAGTTAAAACCGTGCCTATCGGATCAATGGATCTACTCCTGTATATCTCCAGGATAAATGCCACTGTCATCTCAAACCATTTCTCTTCATTCAGAATCCTATACCCCACAACCAGTCTTTACCAATATTTGAAAGGTTTTACTAGCATCTTGTGGCCATGTACATAGGTTCATAGGTAGGTACTAGGCTATTGGCCCAAGGGCCTATATAAGCCTAGCCAAAAGATACCCTGGCTTTCGCCACCCAAGAAAATTATTTTCCTGTGCCACTGTCGAGCAGAGCCACAGAAGTGATCCCAGGGTGAATTTCCTATCTCCCATCCAGTCATCAAGATTTTTCTTGGAGTGCTAATGAGGAGCTTTGTTTGATATAGATAGGTAGTTTGTTCCAGAGTATGGGAAGTCTCTGGGACAGGAATCTGTCCCTCCAGCATGTTCTGTTTATTGTGGTGACAAGGTTTAGGTCCCTAGAGTGTGTAGCTCATAGGGATTGGGATTTCTTTAAGTGGAGCATGTCTTAAAGCTCTGGGTTTGACGTAGCTTTGTGTGTTAGGCAGAGATTGCCTCTGAGTAGGCGATATGCGACGGAGTAGAGCTGCAGTTTTTTTAGATGGTCTGCATAGGGCATCTGTTTGAGGCCAGTAATCCTCTTTGTGAGGTATTTCTGGAGCCTTTCCAGTTGTAGATGTCTTGTGAGGTACATACCAAAAGGGGCATTGTACTCTATAATGGGTCTGATGAGTAGTGGGGAACAATGACCTATTTTTTCCTGGATGAGAAACCTTTTGTGATGAGGTGTGCCACGTAGAAGGATTTCCTGACTACTGTGGCGATGTGATTATCAAAGGAGAGACTACTGTCCAGCTGTGTCCCAAGGTCTCTTATCACACTTTCGGTGTTAAGTAGACTACCGCCTATGTTGTAGTTCATGGGTACAGAGTTTTTACCAAAAGGGATGACAATGCACTTTTTGGCATTGGGCTTGAGGCCATGGCTTTGACACCAGGCATCTGTCTCAGCGAGGCCCTTTTGTAGGATGTCCACATCTTTTGGAGTTTTGATTATGGCTCCTAGTTTGCAGTCATCTGTGAACTTCGTTAGCCAAAGACCTTCTGTGTTAGCCTGTACTTCAGAGAAGTAGATGCCAAACAGGAGAGGACCCAGGACTGAAATCTGTGGCACTCCACTTGTCACTGGTCTGAAGTTGGATTTGGAGTCTGCTACTTTCACAGTGTGGGTTCTGTCAGTGAGCCACTTGGCAACCCATCTTGTGACATAGGGATTTATACCTAGTTTAGTGAGTTTATTTATAATTCCAGAGTGGGGGATGGTTGTCGAAAGCCTTGGCGAGATCTAGATAGGCTGTGTGAACCACCTTACCCTCATCTATGGCTTTGGTGACTGCTTCAAAGAAGTCTGTCAGGTTTAGGAGACATGATCTGCCTTTTACAAACCCGAACTGGGTGGGGTCCTGAGTTTGGAGATTACCAATGTCATTGTTTATAAGTTCCATGATGATACGTTCCATAGCCTTGCAGACCAGGTTCATTAGGCTAATGGGGCAGTAGTTTCCAGGGTCTGTGGTGGCTCCCCCTTTGTGGAGTGGGATAACCGTCGCTGTGAGCCATTCAGTGGGCACACAGCCTGAGGTGAGGCTATGATTGAACATGGTACTTAGGTGGGGTGCCAGTTCGTTCTGTAATTCATGTGGAATACAGCCTAGGATGTTGTCAGGTTCCATGGATGCTGTGCTCTTGGCTTTGGATAGTGTGTTTTTTTACCTGTGCAGCCATGATTACAGGAACTTTGCATTCTTCTGGTATAGAGATGGGCCCTTTAGGGGATGACAGGGGGGTAAAGTTAGCACTAAACCTATCTGCTAGGATGTTGGCAATATAAGTTTGTTCTGTATATTTAGTGCCATTGTGCTGTAACTCACAGCAGATCTGAGTGTTGCCATTGAGATTCTTGACATAGCTATAGAATGCTTTGTGGTTGTCTTTCGAGTCAGTGGCAATTTTTTTTTTCATAACTAGCTTTGGAGGATTTTATGAGGGATCTCAGCTTTTTACTGAGGCTGACCAGGGAGTTTCTCCAGTCATGGGATTTTACTGTTTTTTGCAGCAGTTTCTTTCTTTTGTTGTAGAGTTTGTTTATGGCAGGGGACCTCCAGATTGGCTTCCTTTTTTTTGGAGGATAGTATCTTGGTTCTGTTAGGGATTGCATGATCCATGCACTCATGTAAGTGCTTATAAAGTGCATTTGTGTAGGATTCAGCAGTCATACCTCTATTGTCCGTCAGAATGGGTGTCGTGAAGTTTGCACCTTCTGTCTTAAGAAGTGTGAAGTTGGCTTTGGAGAAATTGTTTACTGTGGTTTCCCTAATGGGGGTGGGGGAGGGATGTGGATGTCTAGGGTGATTAGCTTATGGTCGGATCTGACCAATGAGAAGTTGACCTCTGGTATGGAGCACCGGTTGCCCATGTTGGTAATAACCAGGTCTAGAGTAATGCTGCCCCTGGTGGGGTTGTGGATAAGTTGATCCAAGGCATTGGAGGTTTATGAATTCCAGAAAACGTTGAGCACAAGAATTGGTACATGAGCAGTTTTCCCAGTTAATGGTGGGGTAGTTGAAATCGCCCATTATTAGGGTGTTAGGTTGTACCCTAATATTTTCCAGTGTGTCAAGAAATGAGGAGTGGGAATCCTGGGGCATGATGGGGGATCTGTAGCAAGCTACAATTTGGATTGTGGTCTTGCCCAGCGTTAGTTGCACTTGGATAATCTCAGATGCATTATGCTGAACAACTAGCCTGGAGTTGTGGATATCCTTAATGAATATGGACACGCCTCCGCCTTTAGTGTTTCTGTCCAGGTTAGTTGGCTGAAAGGTGTGGTTTGAATTATAGAATGGTAATGCAGGGGTACTCTCTGGAGCCTTGAAACAGGTTTTTCGATCATGTCATCCCAGGCAGACAGATACTGGATCCCCTTAGAATGACACCAGAAGCTCAGCCAATTGTTGAAGTCAATCATTTTGTCCTTGTACTGTGGTATCATTCTAGGTGATGGCAGGATGCTACTCAGGGCTAGGGTCATACCTGCCTGGGCTACAAGATCGGACAGCTCCACCATGTCCCTTTTCATGTAGTCCAGGGAGGTAAGTCTCAGGTCATTCACACCAACATGGACAATGACAGAGTCATATTTGTACTTGTTGTGGAGTGACCTGAGTGCATGCGTTATGTGGCGGATCCTGGCACCCGACAGACAACTGACAGTAACTTTCTCCTTATTTAGCCTGGTGAGTGGAACATCAGTGTACCTGACTATGGAGTCACCTATGACTAGAGTGTTGGGTACGTTGTTATGCCTTATGGGCTGTGGTTGAGTGGCACACTGAGTTTGTGGGCTATGTGTCATTTGGGTTGTGTTGGGGGGTGGAGGTTGCTTGTGTTTCTGCTTTGGCGGTCCCTGTTGCCTAGGCAGATTTTTACTGAGAGCCTCCGTGAATGTTGGTGTGTGTGTTGTGTTTCTATGTGTGTGTTTTGGTGGTGTAGGTTTTGAGGGACTATGTGCTGAGTGTGGTGTGGTGCAAGTGTTTACCTTCTGAAGAGAGCTGTGCTTCCAGTTTGGCTATATAAGTGCATCTCTCACAGGTTGTAGTGTTAGATGGTAGGAGGAGAGGGTTGTCTGTGTACATGAGGCAATTGCTGCATTGCCCCAAGATGCCCAGATTCATCAGGTAGACAGGAGAAAACACCAGGAGCTGACCCTTAGACATGCCTGGATAGGTGCTTATTTGCTAAGTACTAGAAACTGTTTTCCTCTAGACAGTGAGGAAAGTTGAGTGCTGTAGTAATTTGTAGCTTATTTAGTGCTTACAATAAGTTCTCAACAAGTGCTGAGCTCAAAGAAACAGACTTGAGTGCTGAAACTAAAAAACTGGCTAGTTCTAAGAAACAAAATTAGGCTAGAAGGCTTCCCTCCAACACAGAAAGGCTTGGGGGCTTAGAAGCCTACAAATAGTCCTGGACACAGCAAATCTGTATCCAGGCTAGACTACCCACAGGAAAGGCAGGAAACAAGCTTAGAAATTTTTTTTTTAGGTGGAAAGAGAGAAAGGAGGAGCAGAAACTAAGCTTACTGGCCTTCTCAAATGTTCTCCCTGTATTAGGTAGAATGAGGTAATGACACTAGACTAGGAGGAGGGTCCCAGATCAAATTTACAGTAGGGGCGGGCAACTGCAAAGCCACCAACAAACTGCAGAAATGTTTCTCACAGCAGAAAAGCAGCAGTGAGCCTTTAAATGAAAGTTTTAAACAGCTAAAGGAGCCTCTAGAGAAAGCTGTTAACTGCAAACAAGTTATCAGAATCAAACAACACAACAGATGCTTAATAAAAGTGGACAATTTCCAGTTAATACCTCACAGACAGTGAAACTAGCTAGAAAAATATACAGTAGACAAAGTTCTATAAATAACTCGAAAAAATAAGCAAAAAAACAGGATACGTAATGTTATATATTATAGATCCGAGTTTGCCCAGTGCCCTTCCTTCGATTAGCTCAGTGCGAAATGGCAGAAACACTCACAAACTTAACTTCTTAGGTAACAGAAAGTTGACACCTGAGACAAGTTTAAAAAAAAAAGCTCAAAAGAACCAATGAGGTGCTTAGTCTAAGCTGTAGTCCAGGTGACCTCAGTCAGCCAATGACCTTAAACAATTCTCTCTCACTGAAATGCCTGATGGCCTTGGCTAAACCAAAATGTCCCTGAACATGTGCTCAGACACACAGCCTCCATAAACACTAGGCCCAAACACAAGCCTGAATATGGACAATGCTACAAATATCCACACTACTTAGAAACAAACATAGATTTGATGTTATCAAGTTTCATTTTATCCTCGATAAATGAGGTCCATTTCCGAGTATTGGAACTCACTCAGCCATTAGTACATCTCGTGCTAGCCAAAAATGCTAGAGATTTACCTTTACCCAGAATGCTCCTCTCCCAATTACCTCAGATCTCATTTGCCACTTTCCCTGACAGACACATTTGCTATCACTCTCGAGCTAAGCACCCTGTATACTTGTCCCTTCAAAATGTTACGAGGAATGTGTCTGGGGTGCATGCTATTTTTGTGTAGCAATGCATTTTTCCTTGTTGGTTTCTTATATATGCTGCTGCATATTTGATCCAGTTCTGATTTCCTTAGTGTCTCATCCAGAAAGGAGGTAACACCAACGAACTCCATCAACTAGTTGAGTATATGCATAGCACTACTGAGTTCCTAAAGTTTAGCTATAAATATTCTTATGATGAAATAGAGTTTCTGGATGTGACACTAAGGAAATCAGAACTGGATCAAATATGCAGCAGCATATATAAGAAACCAACAAGGAAAAATGCATTGCTACACAAAAATGGCATGCACCCCAGACACATTCCACGTAACATGTTGAAGGGACAAGTATACAGGGTGCTTAGACTACACAATAATGACACTGATGCACGAAATGCTTTACAGATAAGTAAACAAGAATTTTTAGAAAGAGGTTACTCTGAACAAGAAATCAACAAAGTGATAGATCAAGCATGGACACATAGAAAGGACAAATGTAGACCCTATTTTAGAAATGTTACTAATGAAGAATTAGAGATTAGAACACCATCCACTACTACAGACAGGTTTAGAATTGCTTTTCAGTACTCCAGTGATATCAATAATTATTGTGAGATCATAAAAAAGAACTGGAATATTTTACAAGAGATTCCAGAACTGAAGAATACTATTAATGATACACCTGCCTTCTCCTTTAGAAACAACAAGTCTCTAAAGCAACATCTTTGCAACAAGAACACCATTAATAGACAGTGTGAATCAATGAGAACACGCACTTTTGCCTGCAGACACTGTTCTGCCTGCCAGTATATTTATTCAAATACAGTCTATACACATCCTACCAAAAAATTTACTATCAGGATTAATTACTATGCAGACTGTCGAACAACTAACCTAGTGTATTTTGCATATTGTAAGCAATGTCATGCATATTACATAGGCAAAACTAACAGACTATTAAAGGACAGGATACTGGAACACATTAGAGATATCAGGAATCAGAAAGAGAACAATGCAGTAGCTAGTCATGTCATATCAACAGATCCTTCACATATTTTTAGGTTCTTTGTTATTCAAGTTATAGAGGTTAATTTACGAGGAGGAGACATTGACAATATTACAGAGGCAGCTGAACAGAAATGGATCCTTTTATTAAATGCCGAAAAACCACCAGGTTTAAACGGCAACTTCTCTGTTAAACCGTTCTTAAAAATGAGACGTCTCAAACATTAGTTTCATTATTTTTATCTTATACTTTTTTACGTTTTTATATGTATTTTACACATGTATTTTTATATGCCTGCTTATTACCTAGTACACAAACCCATATTTACCTATAATAGGTTTTTAACAGTTTTTACCTTTGTCATTTTAAATATATTTTCTTAATGTTAATTTGATGACAACAGCCAATTATTCAATCAACAATCTGTATATATCATGGTCTCTCTTCAGTGTTCTTTGTCTGATGAAGCGAGAGTTTGTGGTCGTGAAAAAGCTTACCTTATTTTTATTTTTTATTAAAGAGCCTTTGGTTGTGTAAGCTGAGTGCATTTTTACACAACTTCTCCTGAGAAGTCTGTGTACCTGCAGGCTTTTGGCACCCAACTATCTACCTTTTGGGTAATTCTGCCTGCAGAAGACCAGCAGTTCTGGGCTAAAAGGTTAACTGTGGATACCATAATCATGGATGCAGCCACAAAAAAGGAACTTTCTCTATACATCCACTCTATACATCCACCTAATAGAGAGAGTCTTGGGAGATGGATAGATTTGGGAAGCGGGTCTATGTATCATCGACCTTTGCCTTAAGGTCTTTGAATGTTTTGACACACTTCATCAGACTTCAAAGGGATCTGGTCATAGAGTTATCAGATACCCTGGCAGGATCTTTTTATGAAGAAGTCCAAGATAAGATTGCTTCCCAGTTGGCTACCCTGGAGTTGGTGTCTAACTCATCTATGAGGCTTATTGCTCATGCAGTCCAAAGGACTACCAGAGCTGTGGGTTCAGGCATTGCCATTATGAGACATTCCTGGATGCTTCTGTGTGATTTTGCGAAGCCATTTAAGTCTTTATTTGTCACTGCATCCTTTGACAGATCATCCCTTTTTAGCCCAAAAGTTAAAGAAACTCTATCCAGGTGTGAGAAAGATGGAAAGACTTTTTCTGCCATGGGCATATATTTTCCACTCCCCAAAGATCTTTCTTGAGGAACCAGAAAGGCAGTGGAAAGATGTGGTTCACAAAGTCCTAATAACCTTCTCAGGACACATATGGAGGTAGTTCCCTAGGGGCAGAGGGGGCAGAGCTTTAATGGAAGACTCCATCCACAAGGCAGAGGTTGCCCGCAGAATCAAGGTTTCATAGATTTGTTCCCACAAAAACCCTGCCACTACTCCTGAACTGAGGGCTGATTGTCTTCCTCTGGAAGCAGTCAGAGGCACTTATTCCTGCACCAAAACACCTGGCTACAAATAACTCCCAATACTTGGGTGCAGAGGATCTTTTCCAGAGGCTATTTAATTCCCTTTTCCCAGAAAAATCCCCAGTGTTCCACCCAGTCAAAGAGAATGAGCAGTTCTAGAAATCCAAAAACTGCTAGAAAAGCGAGTCATCCAAGACGTCCCACCAGACCATATAGAATCCGGAACTTACTCAAGATTCTTTTCAGGCCAAAAAAGACAGGGACTGGAGATCAGTTTTGGATGTAAGTGTACTGAACAAGTCAGTTTGTCAAACCAAATTCCAGATGGTCATGGTACATTCCATACTTCCATTTTTGGAAAAGGATGACTGGATGTGCTCAGTAGATCTTTAGGATGCATATTACTATATAAAAATGGACAAACAATCCAGAAGGTTTCTCAACTTTCGGCTGGGAGCCAGTCACTATTAATTCAGAGCTCTGCCTTTTGGCCTCACCACAGCCTCCAGGGTGTTCACCAAATGTGTGGCAGTAGTAGCTCACTTGATCATGCAGGGAGTCTGAGTGTTTCCATATCTAGATGATTGGCTCATTACTGCCTTGACCAGGCACTGATTGTTACAAGTGAGGGATCAGGTACTGTACATGTGTTCCTTTCTGGTAACAGCTATAAATTAAAAAAAAATCAAATTTGACCCCAACTCAGAACTTAGAATTCATAGGAACACTCCTAGATAACCAAGCTTCCAAGCATCCTTCCCCCTGTGAGGCTACGGAAAATAAAAATTTAGGTCCAGAAGATCATCAGGAACGGGAAAGTTTCTGCTTGTTTGGTCTTACAAGCACTAGGCTCCATGGCAGAAACAATAACCCTAGTTCACTTAGCAAGATATCACATGAGAATTCTACAATGGTTGCTAGCATCTCAATGGTCAATACTACACCAGTTCATGCCAGACATGATCTTGATCACCAATCTTTGCAGAAAAAATTTAGCTTGGTAGATACACTCCAGAGCATCCTGCTGGGCTGTCCCTTTGTCCCACCACAGCCCAAACACACAGTGACCACAGACTCCTCCCAGACGGGGTGGGGGGCATTATCTGCGAAAGATTTTCCAAGGCAATTGTTCTTCTGCAGAAGCCAACTTGCACATCAATGTCCTGGACTTAAGGGCAGTGCTCTTAGCATTGCAAGCCTTTCAGACTGTCATTCCTTTGGGAACAAAAGTAAAAAGTTCAAATCCAACCACGGTTTAAGTTTCTTCTATTCTTTACACGACAAGCATAAAAAAAAATGAATAAAATAAAAAACACTCTCTTTATTAAAAAACAAAGCTTTCGGGAATGCCCCTTCTTCAGTGTTTGATTAATGCATTTAAATTTAAACACACATATATATATATATATATATATGCAATAAATCACCACCACATGACACAGCCATCCTATAAGAACACACTACAAATGTTTAAATCACTTGATTAATAAATTGCCCTTAAAGGGAAATTGTACTAGAAACAATAGCAAACAACATATCACACCTATACTTTTCATTAAAAAGTTATATACAGGAAATTCATGAATAATACTTCAATCAATATACATTGAACATATACAACAAGCTATAAACATTAATAAAATTTAAAAAAATAATTGCTTTTGTTTAAAATCTAACATTGGTTTAATAGTTACCATATTATTTAACCCTGGTGTTTTATCGGCTTCAAGCCTTATAATCCATTTATATTCAGATATGTCCAGTTTATTATTTATATCGCCAAGCCTTAAACTTCTATTTACTACTTTCAAAACTTTAAATCTAAAGCTATGTGATGCCCCTTTTTCATTTTTATGTTGGGCTAGTGCATTAGAGGAAATATTTATTCTCATCTCTGACTTATGCTCAATAATACGATCTTTTAAAGTCCTTGAGCATTTTCCCACATAGAAACCTGGGCATTGTGTACAGATAGCTAGATATACAACCATTGTACTTCTACAAGTTGCCTGATATTTTATTTCATATCTTAACGTGTTTATTGGATGTTCAAAGAACTTTTTAACACAAATATCAACGTACAACAGCTACAAGCATAACATGGAATTGTTCCCACGCTGTGTGTTATTGGATGAAACAAATTTACTTCAAAGTCTTTATAGCATAACCTTTTCTTTAAATTATTCATATTTCTATATGCAAACCTGAGTGTATGTCCCAGTATTGTACATAGCTCAGGTTGGGCCATCAGAACCCGCCAATTTTTTCTAATTATTGCTTCAACAAATTTTGTCATACTATTATATGTAGTAACATATCTTTGTACAACCTGTGTGTTGCTAACTTCATCTTTCTGAGGTGTACAGTTACTGAAATATGGACATGTATATGTGTTTCTATTTTTCAGTATATTATCTCTTATTTCCATAACGTCTCATATTATACCCTCTACTTTGAAATTCGTCACATATGTCCATTTTTTGCTCACATTTACGCTGATCTGTATTTAGTCTACTAACCCTTAGTAGTTGACTCTTGACAATCCCGCCAAATACATGTCAAGCATGCATACTTTTAGCATGTGTGTATTTATTAACCTGTACATTTTTCCTATAGACACGTTCCAAGTTCATTATTATAATCTTTATACATTTCAACATCCAAAAAGGACATTTTATTAATAGATGAATTCACTGTGAACCTCAAAAAATCTGTTGTGTTATTCAGATAATGCACAAATTCATTCAATTGTTGTTCATTTCCTTCCAATAATAAAAAACAGTCGTCTGCAAAATGCTGATAAAAACGTATATTATTCTTAAATGTATTCACTTCATTATAGATATATTGTTTTTCCCATTGACTTAATACAATATTGGCGTATGTGTTAGCCATGGGCGTGCCCATGGCCACACCTGATACATGTAGATATGACTGCTTATTAAACAGGAAGACATTCTTCTCTAGGACAACTTCTATAATACTACATAGAACTTCAATCTCTCTCCCTTTCATCTTAGAATTCTGGCATATCATTCCTTGAGTCCTTCCAAGGTCCTAGGTAGCTGGGGACTCTGTCCCATTTATCGAGGATAAAATGAAAATTGACAACATTAGATAAAGAAGTTATGTACTCACTATAATGTTCCATCTGTGTTGTCCATTTTCATTTTTTCTAGACTTTCCACCATCCTTCCCCCTGCTGTTTGAAGTTTTTTGATGGAACACATAATGACTTTTTTGCCACTAGTGTTATTAATACAAGATTCCAGATATGGACTCAGTGAAGGCTGTTGGGTTGCTACTTAATTTGTCTGCTTCTTTTCTGCAAACTCGATCTGAGGTAATTTAGAGAGGAGGTAAAGCTCAAGAGTTTTTGGCCAGCGTGAGCATGCATTAACGGCCTAGTCGGTTCCGATACTCAGAGCCAGACCCCATTTGTCGAGGAGAGATGGAACATTATGATGAGTGCATAACTTCTTTTTTTTTGTGACACTGCTCACCTGTATGATAGCCGTATATATAATTGTGTCTGAACCTGCTTTATACACCAGCTCTTAACTACAGTATTAACATGTTGTTCCTTCCCTCACATCCATTTCTTTGAGTTTCTAAGCTCTAATCACATGGTGTGTTATCTATCCGACAAACCCACTAATACACCTCTTCAAATGATCATTGTTCAATGTTCTGACTGTGCTTCTCAAACATGTTGGAAATATAGAGTATATTTTAGAGCATTTATTATAACTGTAATTGCCTTAATATTGCTACAACTCAAGTGCTGTAGGTTGCACTGCATCTGGAGTGTTTGTGTGTTTTAACTGCTTTTCTGTATATATATATAGACTTCTCTGTATATGTAGACTAGCTACTTATTCTGCTGTATTACTGCCACTTAAATAGTTTTTCAGTTGTGCACTTGCCTTGCTTCATTTAAAAAGTTTTAAATTGCTAATTTTGCAGAGTTTTAATTGCATTTACTGTTTAGGACTACACACTCAAGTGTGTTAGCCTTTTCTGTGTTTATTTACTGTATTATTGCATTGTTTAGCCTGTTTCAACAAAAAAAAAAAAATATATACTATCTTGTTTGCTCGTTTCCCACCTTTTCTAGCCAGGCCATATCCCAGGCCTTGCTTGTCTCAGGACTTTATTTTCTGTTCTCAGATCTATCCAGACCTTGCTGTGGCAGAGGGAAGTCCTACTGCCTACCAGTGGGACTGGTGAGCATTGTACTGCCTATCTAACGCTAGAGGAGTGGTTTCCAGCTCTGAAATTGTAATTTTATTAGCCTTTTTGGGCTGATTTCTATCCCTTTCAACTTTCTGGCTTAAAAACGCGTGTGTTTGCACATTTTTCACATCATGCAGCACTACGAGGCTACAGTTAAACTATTCCAGGTGCCAGAAAGTCTGCTCTTCAAATTTTCCCTTATAACTAGCTAGTTTCTCAGTAGTAGCACTAAAATCTGAACCCCTGTGACTAGCACTTGCTCAAGAACCTGCTGGAAAGCACTAGGAAGCCTGAAACTGATACAAGCACTCTGCTCTCCTTGTCAATAAGGAGAAATTAATCATAGGCACTAAACAACCTACAATTGCAAAGTACCTTGCAAAGGTAAGGGAAAACAGCTCTTAAACCTTACAAAAAAGCACCTAAACAGGCATGTCCAAGGATCAGCTTCCGGTGATTTCTCCTGTCCACCTGGTGAATCTGGGCATACTGGGGCAATGCGGCAACTGCCTCATGTAAACAGACAATCCTCTCCTCCTACCACCCAACACTACAACCTGCGAGAGATGCACTTACATAGCCAAACTGGAAGCAAAGCTCTCTCCGGTCAAGACTGTGCTAGACAGTCAAGAGGAGAAGGCTAACACCTGCATTACACCTCTAGCAACTCATAGCCCTTCAAAACCCACACCATCAACTCCCACACATAGCAACACTAAACCCACATATGCGGAGGCCCTTAACATTAACCTGCCCAAGCAACAAGGACCTCCGAAGCAGAAACGCAAACAAACACCAGTCACAACCAAAGTGACACATAGCTCACAACACCAGTGTGCCACCCAACAACAGCCCCTAAGGGAAGACAATGTACTCAACACTTTAGTCATAGGTGACTCTACAGTCAGGCACACTCACCATGCTGAACAAGGAGAAAATTACAGACAGCTGCCTGTCGGGTGCCAGGATCCGCCACATAACGCATGCACTCAAGTCATTGCACAATAAGTACAAATATGACTCTGTCATTGTCCATGCTGGAGTAAATGACTTGAGACATACCTCCCTGGACTACATGAAAAGAGACATGGAAGAGCTCTTGGATCATGTGACCCAGGCAGGTATGACCCTAGCCCTGAGTAGCATCCTGCCTTCGCCCAGAATGATACCACAGTATAAGGACAAAATGATTGACTTCAACAATTGGCTAAGCTCCTGGTGTCATTCAAAGGGGATCCAATATTTGTCTGCCTGGGAAGACATGATTGACAAACCACGATGCTTTGCCAGAGATGGTCTGCACCTGTCATCCCTGGGATTCAGGTTACTGGCTAAAGCTCTTGCCACCCCTATAGTGCCTTTTTTAGGCAAGGTTCAAAGGATAAAACCACCACCGTAACAGATACAAGCATGCAAAATCTAAAGGTAATGCTAGAAGTCTAAACCTCAAAATGCACTCTCTCGCGGCACTCCTTAAAATGGAGAACATCGATATCTGTGCAGTGACTGAGACCTGGTTCAAGGCTCCAGAGAGCACCCCTGCAATACCAGGGTACAATTCTTACCACACTTTTCGGCCACAAAACCAAGACCGAAACATTAAAGGTCGAGGAGTATCCATATTCACCAAGGATATTCACACCTCCAGGCTAGTTGCCCAACACAATGCATCTGAAATTCTCCAGGTGCAACTAACACTAGGTAAGACTGCAATCCAAATTGTAGCTTGCTACAGATCCCCCACCATACCCCAAGATTCTCACTACACCTTCCTAAACATACTGGAAAATATTAAGATACACCCTAATACTGGGTGATTTCAACTACCCTGCCATTAATTGGGAAAAATACTCAGGTACCAACTCCTTTTCTCAACGGTACTTGGAATTCATAAATTCCAACGCCCTGGATCAACTAATCCATTATCCCACCAAGGGCTCCAATATCCTAGAGCTGGTCATTACCAACATGTGAGATAGATGCTCCACACCAGTGGTCACCCCCTCATTGGTCAAGTCTGACCATAAGCAAATCACCCTTGACATCCATGTCCCACCCCCACCCCCCAGTAAGGAAACCTCCTTAAAAAACTTCTCCAAAGGCAACTTCATGCTACTGAAGTCAGAAGTGACAAACTTCACAACACCCACGCAGACGGGATCTGGAAGTTCGACTGCAGAATCCTACACTAAGGCACTGTACGAGCACTTCCACTCATGCATGAATCGTGCCATCCCAAATAGAACCAAGATGCTCTTCTCCAAAAAAAGGAAGCCAATCTGGTGGTCCCCTGCTATAAACAAACTGTACAACAGAAGGAAGGAACTGTTGCAAAAAAGAGGAAAATCCCAGGATGCAAAAAACTCCCCTCAACAGCCTCAGTAAGAAGCTTAGATCCCTCATAAAATCCTCAAAAGCTAGTTACGAAAATAAAATTGCCAAAGATTCCAAAGACAACCACAAGGCATTCTATAGTTATGTCAAGAATCTAAATGGCAATGCTCAGATCTGCTCTGAGCTACAACAGAATGGCATTAAATATACTGATCCCAAGGATATTGCCAATATCGTGGCAGATCGATTTAGTGCCAACTTCACTCCCCTCTCACCCCCTAAAGGGCCCATCTCAATACCAAAAGATTGCCAAATTCCGATAATCACAGCCACACAGGTAGAAACAGCACTCTCCAAAGCTAAGAATACAGCATCCGTGGGACCAGATGACACCCCAGGCTGTGTGCTACATGAACTACAAAATTAACTGGCACCCCATCTACGTGTCATGTTTAATCCTAGCCTTACCTCAGGCTTCGTGCCCACTGAGTGGTGCACAGCTACAGTTATCCCATTCCACAAGGGAGGATCCGCCTTGGATCCTGGGAACTACCGTCCCATCAGTCTGACAAGCCTGATCAAAGACAGTGGCAACCTCCAGACACTGGACTCCACCCAGTTTGGGTTTGTGAAGGGCCGATCTTGTCTCGTGAATCTGACTGACTTCTTCAAATCGGTCCCAGAGCTGTGGACGAGGGTAAGGTGGTCCACGCAGCCTATCTGGACCTCGCCAAGGCCTTCGACATCATCCCCCACTCTGGAATCATAGATAAACTTACTAAGCTGGGCATAAATCCCTATGTCACTCGATGGGTTGCCAACTGGCTTACTGACAGAACCCAGACTGTAAAAGTAGCAGACTCCAAATCCAGCTCCAGACAAATGACAAGTGGAGTACCTCAGGGTTCAGTCCTGGGACCACTCTTGTTTGGCATCTACTTCTCTGAAGTACATGCCAACACTAAGGGACTCTGGTTAACAAAGTTTGCAGATGACTGTAAACTGGGAGCCATTATTGAATCCCCAAATGATGTGGATATTCTACAAAAGGGCCTTACAGAAACAGATGGCTGGTGCCAGAGCCGTGGGCTCAAGCTTAATGCCAAGAAATGTATAGTTATCCCCTTTGGAAAAAAACATGCACCCATGAACTACCACATAGGTGGAAGGACACTAAACATCGAAAGTGTGATGAGAGACTTAGGGACACAAGTGGACAGTGGTCTCACTTTCGATAACCACATCACCACAACAGTCAGGAAATCCTTCTATGTGGCACACCTCATCACTAAGGGCTTTCCATCCAGAAAAAAGGAGGTCATTGTCCCACTGTACTCATCCCTCATTAGACCCATTATAGAGTACAATGCCCCATTTAGTATGTACCTCACAAGACATCTGCAACAGCTTGAAAGGCCACAGAAATACCTCACTAAAAGAATCACAGGCCTAAAGCAGATGCCATATGCTGACCGTCTAAAAAAACTCCAGCTATATTCTGTGGCATATTGTCTACTCAGAGGCGATCTCTGCTTAACATATTTTCATAGTTTGGTACTAGGCTATCTGCCCTGGGGCATTTATAAGCCTAGCCATAGTGATGTGGCTTTCGCCACCCCATGTAATGGTACAAAAGTGTACAGAATAGATTTAGAATACTGTGCCTCTGTCTAGTAGTGACACAGTGAAGGCCCCCTTACATAATAGTATTAGTTTACTGTGCCTCTGTCTAGTAGTGACACAGAGATGACCCCTGGGGTAAACCTACGATCTCCCATCCACTCGTCAAGATTTCTCTTGAAGAGAGTCAGTGAGGGGCTCTGCCTAACATGAATTGGGATTCTGTTCCAGAGTATGGGAAGCCTCTGAGTTATGAATCTGTCCCTCCAGCATGTCCTATTCATATTTGTGCTGAGGTTTAAATCTTTAGCTCTCGTGGTTCTGATGGATTTGGATTTTTTTGAAGTGGAGCATGTCCATCAACTCCTGATTGGACATGGCCTTGTACGTCAGGCACATATCACCTCTGAGCAGGCGGTATGCTACTGAATAGAGCTGGAGATTCTTTAATCTGGCAGCATATGACATATGTTGGAGACCCTTGATCCTCTTGGTGAGGTACTTTTGGGGTCTCTCTAGCTGTTGCAAGTGCCGGGTGAGGTACATACCAAATGGGGCATTGTACTCAATCATGGGCCTGATAAGGGAGGAGTATAGGGGTACAATGACCTCCTTTGATCTGGATGTGAATCCCTTCATGATAAGGTGGGCAAGGTAGAAAGTCTTTCTAACCACTTTGGCAACGTGGGTGTCAAATGAGAGGTCACTATCGACTTGGGTCCCCAGGTCTCTGATTACTTTTTCCATACTCAGTGGGTTACTGTCTATGTGATAATTTGTGGGTACTTTGTTTTTCCCAAAGGGGATGACTATACATTTTTTGGCATTTAGTTTAAGGCCATGACTCCGGCATCAGTTGTCCGTTTCAGTGAGGCCTTTCTGTAGGATGTATGTGTCAGCTGGCGTATCGACTATGGCGCCTAGTTTGCAGTCATCTGCGAACTTTGTCAGCCACAACCCTCCCATGTTTGCTTTCACATCTGAGAAATAAATGCCGAACAAGAGGGGTCCCAGGACAGAGCCCTGTGGGACACCACTTGTGACTGGCTTTGAGTCTGACATGGCTCCAGCGATTTTGACTTTATGGGTTCTATCCTTTATCCAGTTTGCCACCCATCTTGTGACATATGGATTTACATTTAAACTGTTGAGCTTGTCTATGATGCCAGAGTGGGGTATTGTGTCGAAAGCTTTAGCCAAGTCCAGGTAGGCTGTATGGACTGCTTTGCCCTCATCAATGGCTCTAGTGACTGTTTTGAAAACGTCAACCAGTTTCAAAAGGCAGTATCTGCCCTTTACAAAGCCGAACTGAGTGGGATCAAGTGTCTGTAAGTCCCCAATGTATCTGTTTATGAGTTCCATAATGATTCTTTCCATAGCTTTGCAGACCAGGCTGGTTAAGCTTATGGGGTGGTAGTTACCAGGGTCTGTAGAGGTGCCTCCTTTGTGGAGTGGGACTACTGTTGCTGTACACCAGTGTTCAGGTACATATCCTGTAGTAAGGCTAAGGTTAAATAGCATTTTTATGTGCGGGTTTAGCTCCTCTTGGACTTCACGTAGCACACAACCTGGGATACCGTCAGGTCCCATTGATGCTGTGTTTTAAGCTTTGTTGAGGGCAGTTCACACCTGGACATCTGAGATGACAGGGAGGTTACATTCAGCTGGGATAAGTATTTCTTTTTTTGGGGTTAAGGGAGGGGAGAAATTTGCACTGAACCTGTCTGCCAGAATGTTGGCAATATCTGTGGGTTCATTGTATTTTTTGTCATTGTGAACTAACTCTGAACATATATGAGGGTTTCCGCCCAGGTTTCTAACATAGCTGAAGAAGGCCTTGTGGTTATCTTTAGTGTCCATAGCGATTTTTCTCTCAAAGTTGGCCTTGGATGTTTTTATGAGAGAATGTAGCTTTCTACTAGTGCTGATCAGAGATGCCTTCTCTCTGTGGGATTTTGCTCTGTCGTGCAGTAGCTTCCTTCTTTTGTTATACAATTTGTTTATGGCTGGGGTCCACCAGACAGGACGCCTGCCCTTGGTGGAGAGGGTCTTGGTTTTATTTGGGATTGCATGATCCATGCATTCTTGAAGATGTCCGTAGAAAGCATTTGTGAAGGATTCTGCATTGTGGGATGTGGTTTCCACTGGCCCAGTGGGCTTAAAGGATACCATCTCAGTTTTAAGAAGTGTAAAGTCGGCTTTTGAGAAGTTTTTCACTGTAGTCTTTTGTGTTGGGGGTGGAGGTGGGATATGTATATCCATGGTGATTAGTTTGTGGTCAGATCTCACTAGTGAGGGGTATACTTCCGGTGTGGAGCACTTTGTCCCCATATTTGTGATGATCAGGTCTAGTATATTATCTTCCTTTGTGGGAGAGGTGAGTAGCTGTTCCATTGCATTTGAATTTATGAATTCCAGGAACCTTTGGGCTAGGATGTTTGGGCTAGAATAATGCACCCAGTCTATGTTAGGGTAGTTGAAGTCTCCCAATATGATGGTGTTTGGCGAGACATTTATATCCTCCAATGTCTTCAGGAAGGCTGAGTGGGGTTCCTGAGATTGGGAGGGTGGTCTTTAACATGCTACCAGTTGTATAGCAGTTTTGCCTACGGTTAGTTGCATCTGGATGGTCTCTGATGCTTCATGTGTTGCCACTAACCTGGAGGTGTGGGTGTCCTTGATGAATATGGACACTCTCCCTCCCTTTTTGGTTTTGCCTGAGTTTTGGGGCTGAAAAGCATGATACGAGGTATAGCCTGGTAGTGCTGGGGTGCTCTCAGGAGCCTTGAACCAGGTTTCAGTTACTGCACAGACATCGATGTTCTCCATACTGAGGAGTGCTTCAAGAGCCTGCATTTTGAGATTTAGATTTCTGGCGTTGAGCAGCATTACCCTTAATTTTTTTCCATTTTTGTTTTCTAAGGAGGTGGGTTTGTCTTTTGAACCTTGCCTAAAAAAGGCACTATGGGGGAGGCAAGAGCCTTAGCCAATATCCGGAAGCCCAGTAGTGACAGATTCAAGCCGTCCCTTGCGAAGCAGCGTGGCTTGTCCAGCATGTCATTCCAAGCAGACAGACATTGGATCCCCCTAGAATGACACCAGTATTTGAGCCAATTATTAAAGCTGATCATCTTGTCTTTGTATTGTGGCATCATTCTTGGTGAGGGCAAGATGCTGCTCAGGGTCAGGGTCATACCAGCCTGGGCTACATAATCAGAGAGCTCCTCTATGTCTCTTTTCATGTAGTCCAGGGAGGTACGTCTCAGGTCATTCACGCCGGCATGGACAATGACGGAGTCATATTTGTACTTGCTTTGGAGTGGCCTGAGTGCGTGTGTTATGTGGCAGATCCTAGCTCCCGATAAGCAGCTCACCGTTACCCTCTCCTTGTTCAGCCTGGTAAGTGGAACGTCACTGTGTCTGACTATAGAGATATTACAAAACATCATTCACATTTGTGAAATATAGCGGAACAAGAAAACCTATGAGTATTGGACTTTTTGACTGTTAAACTTGATGGACAGTTCAAAGCATATGCCCTATTTTGTGTTATTAATGTATGGAAGAACATTAAAGAGGGAATTGGGAGGAAAGATCTGTCTAAGGAAAACAGTTATTTGTTCTTAACAGTATTTTTTTAAAACATGACATATACTGCATGTCACATAATAAAATATTTTCAATTAGTTTGTGTGTAATAGGGACACTAAAGTAAACAATTACCCTTTTTTCTTTCTTCTTGTTTCTTTCTTGTTCAGTTTTAAGACATTTTGGCACTGCAGTGTGAAAAGTGAAGAAAGCCTGGACAAAACAGCATCATATAATTAAAATTGATATCCCTTTTCTTACTTTTGCATAGGAGAATGACTGGATTAAGGCCCTTGGCATGATATAGAAACAGGTTTCAAGTGGAAGCATGTAAATAAAAGAACATTGAATGTAATGAAAAGTTTTTCTTTAGCAAATACATTTTAATAGTACAACATGAGAAGCTTGTAGCTGAAGGCAACTGTTTCTCGTGTTTCTATGAAGATAAGCTGGTAAAGGCAATAAAAACAGAATACTTTTTCAGTGACTAAAATATAATGTTCTTTGAATGCATTCAAGTTTCTTTCTACTAATGGAAAAGGAATAAAGATAATAGAAATACAGGTAGCACTTAGTGTAAGTAGAAGCACAAGCTGTACCATGCATTTTAGCATGCATAACCTTCATTATAGGTCAATTCAAGTTTGTGATTATTGCTGTCATTGAGGGGCACTTGTTCCTATTAGGAAGGTTAAACTTCATTATTTGAAGATGTACATAGTTTTGTGTGTTTGTATTAAGTTAATAGGTTATGGGGGTGTTCTGGGGATGTGTTTTTATTTGTGGTTTTTCTTTAAATAAAAAAGTATTGTATGATGTGACAAGAAACAAAGGTTTAAAAGATCAGCCTGCCAAACATTACTGTAAGCATGTGAAACAAAAGCTGAAACTGGACATTAAAAAAGCTGTTATAAATAACAGGTGGGAATAATAACTTTTTATCACAATAGCAACACTTTCCATATTATCTTATCTTTGGATGTGAGTAGTCTCACAGGTATACACAAAAAAGAAAGAGTAGTGAACTACATTAAAGATTCAGAGTGCAAATAGTTATTATACAGAAAACTCATTTGGAAAGAACTGAGCATATGAATTTGGTAAAAAAGGATTTTCTGGATGATTATTCAGCAGAATATTTAGGACAAAGGAAAAGGAGAGTACTTGCGTTAATTGCAAGAGGAGTTCCAATACTGATAGAAGAGGAAAAAAGATAATGGTAGATTTGCAGTACTAAGGGGCTACCGGCAAGGGAGGAGGATTACACTGGCATGTATTTATATTCCATCTAAAACTGCTGTAGTGGAACTTAATTCTGGGGGAAATAATCAGCTTTCATCAGGGAATATCAGTTATAGGTAGGAACTAGAATTTAATTTGCAACAGAGAAAATGTATCTGTGTGACCTAGAAGGGAAAATATAACAAAAGGGGGTAGATGTTTGAATAAATGTATGAAAATATTTGGCATAAAAGATGTGAAATCAGTAGTAGGAGCTCTGAGAGAATTTACAACTTATTTTGCAAGGTACAAAAACTGAGTTAGGCTAGACAGAAAATATATTTCACAAGAGCATGCACATTTAATTGAAAGTTTTGATACACATCCAATAACTATTTCAGAGCATGCACCAAAAATAGCTAATATAAAAATGTAGGGTAGTGAAATAAAAATGAGACACTGGTGCTTCCCCACCTGTCTGTTAAACAGAGAAGAATTTTAGGAATGGTTAGTAGAACATTTTCAGGTGTTTTTAGGGACGATAGAAATTTCTTCAGAAAATATAGCTAGGGAATGGGATAAAATGGAGGTTACAATATGATAGAAATAAAAGAAAAAGATACATGGTTAAGAATTAACAAAAATTATTTTGAGGGACTAAGTGTTGTAGAATAAGGGGAATCTCACAGAATAAGAAGAGGCCCAACTCCACAGTGCTAAAGAGAAAATAAGGAACTACCTGGATAATATGGATATGTTTAGAAAGATTGCTGTTAAGCAAATATTTTTTTGATAACTCCAAAGCATAAAAGCTTTTAGCACAACAGCTCAGGCAACAGAATATAGAAGAGGTTGTTGCCAAGCTGAGGGAGCCAGTAACAAGGAAAATAACTTGATATCCTGTAGAGGTATTAGAAATATTTTGAAAATGTTATGAAAATCTTTTTAAAGCAGAGAAATGTGGAAATCAGGAAAAGTACAAATGGAAATGTTTATGGAAGAGTTAAATATGCAAAGGTTAGAGATAGATGAGGCTCAATTACTAACAGTTAGGATTAGAGGAGATGAGACAAAAGTGGTGGTAAAGAACCAACCACAGGAACATTGCAAGGAACAGATGGTATTCCTGTGGAAGTTTGAAAGCTAAGAGGAAAGAAAGTGATAAAGATCTGGAAGGCTTTGTTTAACTGTATTGTAAAAGGAGGAGAGAAGCACCAGCATCCTGGAAGAAAGTTGTGGTGGCTGTAATACCTAAAGATGGTAAAGATCCATCAGATCCAGCTTCATATAGGCCCATTTCAATTCTAAACCCTGATTATAAAGTGTTTATGTCTATAATTTCTAAAAGAATTACAAAGGTGATTCCAGAATTGATAGATATGGATCAGTGTGGTTTTGTGGAGGGGAACAAACATTTGACAACATAAACAGAACAGTGATGATCCAGAGGAAAGCAGAATTAAAGAAAATATCACTGTTTTTGGTGGATTTTGATGCAGAAAAAGCATTCAGTAGAATAAGCTGGGATTTTATGAGTAGTGTAATGGATGCATTTGCATTCCTTATTAATTAAATTAATTAAATTAAATTGGGAGGGTCCTCTATGGTAAGTTTTGTTTTGAACAGAGGAATGAGGCAGGGGTGTCCTTTAAAAAAAATAAAAAACTAGGTAAACACCACAGCTGAAAGTATCAAAAACTTTAATAAAATTAAAAACAAAATGACAAGTGCTGATGGTAAGTGCTTTCACAGCCATTAGACTGCCTCTTCAGACTTAGCAAAAGACACTCACATCAATTTAAAATTCTGTCTAACCAATCAAAACATACATTCAATCAAGCAATATAACAAATCAAACCAGTAAAAAAGTAAAAAAATACCTTTACAAAAGAACACTGTGCTCCTAATTACATACAGTACACTCTATCTCAGATAGAAATATAACTATTTGCAGTGGTTCCACTATAATTCCATTAATGAACTGTGAAAAAGAAAAAAAATATATATTATATATAAAAAAATCAGTCTGGAAGTGGGCTGGACCTCAGGGCAGGTATTAAAGAGACACATTTATTAATGCCAGGGAATCTGTCCACATTAAGGCGTAGTATTCATTCTTGTTCTCTTCTTTCAGTAAAGTTCCTAAAATCATCTCCTCTCAGGCTCAGGACAAAAAAATTAAAACTGTCTCTCTCTCCACAATCAGATACATGTTGAGCTAGGGCACTTTTACAGTTATTTCTAAAATCATTCACATGTTCCAAAATCCTATCCTTGAAATACCTATTCATCTTCCCTATGTAAAATACAAAACACACTATACAAAAAGAAAAATAAACAAAATCCTTGGTCATGCAATCAGCATAAAAAGAAGTTTCTATAACAAAACCCTGTGTAGGATGTGTGAAGAGGCGACCAGCATAAATGAACTTGCATGCCTTACATTGCCTAGATGGAAAAGTCCCTTCTCGTTACGAAGGTGGCGTGTCACTGTTCCTCATACTCTTATAACAAAGTTGCTACTTCAAAACATACTATTCCTAAAACTAAACTTTGGTCCATCTTCAACCAACCATTTCAACCTCTTTTCTGCACTCAATATTGCCCAATTTTTCTTAATAATGTCACAGATTATGTTAACATTACTAGCGTAAGTCAATGTCATTCTTGCACTTTTTTTCTGTGCTTGCCTAACTCTTTGATTCGTGTCTTGTCCAAAGTTTTTAGAAAAATATGGCCTCCTTCTCGTGTATCTTACTGGTAACAATTCACTGATACAATCAACCACTTCAGTCTCTTTATACTCTCTTTGCAAAAAATCCATCTGTAGATCTAATAATGCTTGTTTTAAAATCTCTTCATCATTATGTAGTCTCATAACCCTGAGTACTTGCCCCTTTACCACATTCCTAGGTATGTGGCGAGGGTGCATACTGGTCTTGTGTAGTAATGCATTCTTATTGCATTGCTTCTTAAAAATAGATGTTTTGAAATTACCAAGTAAATCCCTAGTAATCTTTTCTTCTTCTTTTCAGTATTCATTGGTGCTTTAGAGCTTTGTTTATGAGTTTGTGAACTTTTGGAATATTGAATATTAAGGGGTGTCCTCTTCCCCCATTGTTATTTATTATATTCAAAACCATTGGCAAAGAAATTAAGGGATCCATAAATTGTAGGATATAATTGGTATGGTAATCAAAAAAAGTTGGCTTTATTTGAATATGATATTATTTTGTACCTGATAAAACCAGAAAAGGACATTTCAGTGCTGTGGAAAACTGAGCAGTTTCAAGTCTTTTCAGGATACAAGATACAAAGTTAATAAAGATAAAACAATAGTTGTAAACTATGTACCCACACACACATTGTTTCAGCAATAGCTATATTTATGGGGACATGATTAAGGATGGATGGATAAAATGAAGACCTTAAGAGTATGGATTAAAAGGATTCTGTTATGACAGCTAAAAATATGTGGAAAGAGACTAAATGAAAGATAATACAAAAACCGAGAAATTGGAAGCTGTGTTTTATGTATATGGGTAGCAAGATACAAGCGGTGAAATGTTTTTAGTCTCATTAATTTTATACACATGCCAGGCATATTTTCATCAGCCAGAGGAGAAGTTGTGGATAGCAATTAATAAAAGGGAAGGGGGCAAGAATCAAGTTGGGTAAGCTGATCCTTCCTATAAACCAATGTGGTTTGAGATTACCTGATTTGAAGGGTATTTCAGAGCTACACAGTTAAGGGTCCTATACGTAGCACAAGCAGAAAACTATACTTCAAAGTGGAAAGGGATGATGATGATGAAATGGGTAGAAGTTCAAGAAATAAGGAGATACTGGGATTTTGGATGCATATCCTTAAGGAGAATAACAATAACCATAAAGAAGTAGCATAAAAAGTAGCAGAAAACATTCTAAGAAGTAAGACAACACAGGAAAGGAGAAAAGAGATTCTGCCAATAGGGATGACTGAAACTAGAGGTATATAGAGTAGGCAAGAGGAGGGAGGAGTTTACTGGAGAAACCTATCAAAGGAACCAAGGTATTTTGAGCAAATAATTAGAAATGGAAAGCTAATAAAACAGGAAGAGGTCAAGAATTCATTTGAACTGCTACAGATTGCTTTCCCAATAAAGTATTGATATTTATGTATAGATAAAGAGAAAGTTATAGGGGGATCCTAAGTGAAAGCCCAGCACTGCTGGAGTTTATAGTACAATTCGGAACATAAGCTGCTGTTAATAAAGGGATAATTAGTACGGTATATAAAATATTGCATGATAACTATAGGATTCAATCATAGGAGATTAGAAAGGATTGGGAAGAGAGATAGAATAAGCAATGCACAAAGAAACAATGGGAGGATATATGTATGGCTCCCAAATATGCAGCAAAATCTAGAAGATTTGGGATCTTAGCTTGGAACCATTTGCATAGGAATTTTTATACCCAAGCAGACTCCAAAGAATTTTTCTTCAGGTCGATTACAAGTGTTGGAGGTGTGACAGGGAAGAAAGAGGTAATTGGGAAGATGTTTATGGGAGTATAATGAGCTGGCAGACTTTAAAAATTCCTTGCAGACTACTTTGTCAGAAATACTGGGAGACAAAACTGGTACAAGTAAAGAAATTATTTTATTTTTGGTTGTTACACAGAATTGGAATTTGCGAGGCATAGGAAGGTCTTCTGAGTTTAATTCTGGTGGCTGCCAAAAATGCAATTAATAGAAAACGGGAAAAAAGTCTAGCCTACTAGAAGTACTGAATATAGTAAAAGAGATAAAACAACTGGAAGTAGGATCTTTAGAAAAGGATAGGAGCAAATTCCATAGAAAAGTATGGTAACTGTAAGGAGAATACACGCAGAATAATGTTTTGGAGGAGGAATGAGGTTTAAGGGAAGGCAGGAACTGAATGAGCTATGTAATGTTTGACTGACAATGACTGTTATAGAATATTATAAGTGATGTATAATGTTTGCAGCTGAAAATGTATCAGTATGGTTTGTTTTTGTTTATATAAATGAATGAATGCCTATATCATAAGTGACAATTCAGTAAAGATGTTTCTTGTTGTTAAAAAAAAAAAAATGAACGCACACACTAAATTGACCACACACTATAGACCAACTTATGCTAAGTCACTAAAAAGCCCAAACCTCAAAGAGCAATAAACAACAAAGGCTATCCTTAGCAGTCTCTAAAGCACTTACCGACTGTGTGATACCTTAAACATCTTGCATCAGAGGCCTCATGGGATATATGCAAACCACCCTTTAAGGATATCAGGTGTTTCAGCTAAATGGCAATTCTGAATGTCCATGACTTTTTTTTTTCACTTTCATTTTTAAGTTTATTTATGGATAATTTCAAGCCATTAAATCCAAACCCCTCTAGGTGTGGAGATGCATGTTTCTGCCTTCTTATCACATCATCAGCACAGCATAAGAGGAATGTTTGACCTTTGGAAACACAGAGTTGTCATACCCAGCTGATATCCATAAACATTAGGGTGTCTACAAAATGTCCCAACTAACGAACTAAAACTAATAGGAAAAAGGTCACACAGTTAACCAACTGGTTAAAAAACACAAAAAGAAAAATCTAGCAAAGCTAGACTTCTAACTGTGTGATACCTTAAACCTCTTGCATCAGAGGCCTCATGGGATCTATGCAAATCAAGGAGTTTGGCTTTAATGGCCTGAAATTTTCCATAAATAGACTTAAAAATGAAAGTGAAAGAAAAAGTCATGGACATTCAGAATTGCCATTTAGCTGAAACACCTGATATCCTTAAAGGGTGATTTGCATATATCTCATGAATTTGAATATGAATTGCAGGTTTTTCAGTGAGAGCACTATAAATGTTTATTGGTGTTTTTTGAGTTACTGCATTGATTGTTTCATGATCTATATATAACAAAGCAGACTGAAGTATGTAGTGTTCTGAAGAAGTCTACATATTGTAGATGAAAGTGCTTAACCTATTTTAAGTTCTACAATAAAAGTATGTTTTTCAGATTATTTCCAGTTCATGCTATTTTGTTACTTTGATGGGACTGTGATACTAATACAGTGGAATATTCATTTTCTGTGGTATTTACATCTACCTTGTTATTAAAATCACCAGGCAGTGTACTTTTAGTGAGTTGATCTAAAAACTGAAAGAAAAACCCATAAATAATTCTCTATAATCTTTACATATTAATGCCTGCATAGCAAGAACATTCTTAGCATCTTTATTTCTGCTAACTAATTGGTGTTCATAAATTATCGGTGACCATTTTCCAGTAGTGTTACCTACATAGAAAGCTTTGCAAGCATAGCATGTTGCTAAATAAACTAGGCCTGAAGTACAAGTGTAGCTGCCTGTACTAATAATCTCTTTACCAATGTGTTTAATAACTACACTAAAACCTATAGAATTAAAATTCTAAAAACAAATCACACTGGTGGAATCCTGACCTTAATAGAGTATATAAAAAAAAAAGTCATGGCTAAAATCAGGAAGAGCAACTCTGATTATGATAGGTTATCTCTAACTAAACTAAACAGGAAAGTAAGAGGACTAATTAAGTCCAGCAAAGCCAGTTATGAGGTCAGTATAGCCTCACAGGCTGAAGATAACAATAAGGCTTTCTATAATTATGTCTGAAACCTGAAAGGCAGCAGACATCCACAAGGCCTTCTGCAGCCATGTCTGAAACCTGAAAGGCAGTGGACATCACTGTGCTGAATTGGTTGACATCAGTGATGCCACCTTCATTGAGCAGAGCGACGTTATGAATTTAAGGGCTGACAAATTCATCTCAAACTTCACCCCCCCAATCCCCCACCTCCCTCCATGAAATACCTACTAGAAAAACCCCCAACTGTTTCCTGGGATGTCTCAAATAGCTTGAAAGATGACCTATCAGGACCACTTGTGTCTCTTTTCAATAATAACAGTGAAACATGATTTGTACTATGAGAATGGAGGACTGCAGTTGTTATCCCACTTCACAAAGGTGGACCATCAACTGACCCCAGAAACTAGAGACCTATTATTGTGACTAGTCTAATACTCAAAGCCATGAAACAAATTATCATGGAAATCATCAAGAAAGACATAGGCAACCTTGAGACACTGGACCCATCCCACTTTGACTTAGTCAAGGGAAGGTCATGCTTACTAAACCTTGTGGACTTCTATGAGAAGGTCACCAAGACAGTGGATGGGGAGAAATGGTGGATACTACCTTCCTGGACCTGGCTAAGTTATTCAGTACAATATCCCTCTTGCAAATAGTGGACAAACTTGCCAAATTGGGCATAAACCCCTACATTACTCAGTGGACTGCCAGTTGGCTCATAGACAGGACTCAGGAAGTCAGGCTTGGTGACACCACCTCCACTAGGAGAACAGTCACCTGCGAGGTACCTCAGTGCTCCATCCTGGGACTGCTCCTGTTTGATATCTACTTCTCAATGGTAAAGGCTAATCTCAAACGCCTTTGGCTGACCAAGGTCACCGATGACTTCAAACTGGGAGCTATCATCCATTCCCCATGGCACAAACATCTTACTAGAAGGTCTAACACAGATAAACAACTGGTGCCAAAGTCAATGTCTAAAACTGAATGCTAAGAAATGCATTATAGTGTCTTTTGAGTAAACTACTACCCAGGCTAATTACTCCATCGATTTTCCGCTGCTCCTATCACTTCTCCCCCCTTCACCCTTGAATGGCAGGGGTGATGCAGTGCTCATTTCTCAAATAGAAATAAGAAATATACATCATATTAACATATTTAAAGTAATAAATGCTAAAAAATCCTTGCATCTAACCCTACACAAAAAATAGATTTACACTTCTACAGAAAAAGTCATTCCAAAGGATAGTACTATGGTTGTAGGAGTCCTGTGACACACTTTGACCATTGTAGAGGTCCCTTTTGCATGCAGAGCAGTGGATATTGTAGGTCTACTTGTAAAAAATCAAATAATGGCCATCACTGGATCCTGGTAATTACTGACGACACAAACAATTTCCTGAGAATGCATCCCAGCAGAGAGTCAGTGCAGAATTCATAGAGGAAGAATCAGTCATGCTTTTTATTGAGATATGAACTTCCAAGACATTCTTTCTGACCGAGGCATTCCGTTCACACCCAGAGTGATGCATGAATTTTGCTTTAAAGTAAGACAGCTAAAACGTTTGTACAATCACCCTCAAACAGATGGAACTGGCTAAGCACTTTAACAAAGCCTCTGGTGCAAAAAGCTGCTGAGCTAGGTGTGAAAAACTGGTATCAGTTGTTGCCATACCTTTACTTTGTTGTAAGAGGCACCCCATGCCTCAACTGGATTAATACATTTTAATAGCTGTATGGTAAACTTCTGAAGGCTTGCTATATATTGGAATAAAATGTGAGAAAGAAAACACCCCTTTAAAATATAAAAGGGCATTTTCCAGATATGCAGCAAAGGTTAAGAATTTTAATGTTCATAGTAAGAGAATACATATAGAGAGCACATCAGGCAGAAGAGAGAACATATATCAGATATAGTCATTTAATAGAATTCTAGCAGGAAAGAAGGTACCTCTGTTAATAGCAGGGATGCAGCTACCAATTCCAGTATCCTATGCTGTTTCCCAAAGCTGGCACCCCCCTCATCTTTAACTTGAAGAGAGAAAAAAAAAGAGAGAGTGAGACAGATCCTGTTGCACTTGAGGCAAAAAACTTGTATTCCAGGAAAAAAATCTGTAAAATGTATGTTTGCAAGGGAATTAAATTCCCACAGCTTGTTGTGAAGTTAGATTATGGGGATGCTATATAGGCCTTAGAAGCAAAAAGTGAACAAATCAAGCCACATTCTCAGAGTTGCTTGGTAAAACCAGTATAATTCAGCACAACGTAGAAACTGCACTTGGAGAGAATGTACATTTAAAACTCCATCAAATACTGGAATCCCAGTGTCAGATAGTTACAGCCAAAGTACAAAAAATGCTTATACTTGGAGTTGCAGAAGAATCCCCAATATAATAATCCCACTGTAATATAAATATATAATTTGTGTGTCTGTGTATATGTATGTATGTATGTATATTGCACATCCATTTTTTATTCTGCTGACAGTGTGTTTCACAAAAAATGTTAAAGTGGTTATGTTTGTTTGTTTTTTTTGAAAAGTATTCCTGCCGCCTTGTGTTTCAAGTAGGAGAGTGAACATTTCCATTCAACATAACACACGTACTTAATCAAGATGATCTGAATAGACAACATATTCCTCACATTTGTAGTGGAAAAGAGTTTTCCCCATTGCAGATCATGCCCTTGCTCCCAGAATCTTTTTCTGTGTTTTGGTTTACTCCTCCAGTCTGTTTTTGACCAGTCCTACTACCATCCCATCGTGACCCATTAATTTCCTGTTCTTCCAGGTATAATTGGGCAATTGGCATAGGAGGTGAGAAGTTCCTTAGAAAGTTAGGAGATTTTCTTCTGCTCCTAACACATTAACCCCCCCACCACCACCACCACCACCACCAACCTCCTGCCCTTGAATGTCAGGGATGATGCAGTGCTCATTTCTCATATGAAAACAAGAAATATACAACATATTAACAGATTTAAACTAATAAATGCTAAAAAAAAAAAAAAAAAAAAAAAAAAAAGTTTACATCTAACCCTACACACACATAAAAAACTGTTTTACACTCTTGCAGAAAAAGTCAATTCAAAGGATAACACCCAGCTCTGGTTTTAGGAGTCCAGTGGTACTCTTTGCCCATTGTCAAGGTCTCTTTTGCATGCAGAGCAATGGACATAAACCTTGCCCACTGAGAAAATTATATGCAAATATATATTGAATACTGTTATTTGCAGGCTGAAGTATAGTCTATCTGAATGCTACATTATTATAAATCCACAAATTCTTGCTGTTAGTTGCTACTAGTATAATTGCAGTAGCAGAAACAAATGGTTCATTCGGCATAGCTGGTACTTTGACAGCAGTAGTAATGCACTCCTGTGCTTGCCTTTCATGTGGGCTGAAGAGTATAATTTAGGAAATCCTTTTCAAAAAGTTTATCTTGTTTATATCAATTTAAATCATGACTACACCCAAGAACTGAACTGGAAAGAGAAGTATCCATTTCATCGTATATTGATGTTATCCAGTACTGTGTTCCTACATCACTCTGAATGGTTTATTGTTTTTAATTTGTTCCATTTAAAATGACTAGAAGCGGACTGCTTTATTGGCTTGAATTTTTTTTCTAGTCAAGGCTTCTTTGTCCCATAAGGCATTTTCTATGCTTATAATATTATATCAGAGAGGAAACACATTCCCTGTGATCCTGCCTTTCCAGTCACTTGCCATAAGAGTACAGTGATTTCCTGCTTCCTTTGATTGAATTTGATAACAGTGTTGTCAGCTTGTCTTGTTCACTGAATCCCTAATCTTCTAAACAGTATTTGAAGGTAATTTTGGATAGTGAGCTTCAAAGAGTAGCTTGTTTGCTGTTTTTTAAGCCTTGAATTGTAGTTCTGGACCCCAGTTCCTGGCTGAAATGTTAGGATGGTCCTCTGTGACTGACTGCTCAGAAAAAGACTTTTTGTTTGTATTCATTCTTAATTTGCTTCAAGATTATAAGTAGGTTATTGTAGCTAGGCTCCATGGCCATTTACTTTGCAAGTGTCATAGATATACCTTCTCCCAAGTTGTCGTCATGCCTTAGTCTCTTATGATATATCTGACACTAGGTATAATGGAAATAATTTTGGATTTCACAAAAAGCCAAAATGGTTTTCATGGAGAATGTTGCACCAGGTATAGATAGGTAGGTAACAAGCCGAATGGTAATTAAATGTTTCCTTTTTGTCGCTCTTGGAGTTTGAAACTGACAGGCAGGTTATAATGAGAAAAACTTGACATTTATGTGGTGTTGTCCTTTAAAAATACCTTTTGCAAATAGACTGTGTTAGGACATTATGGAATAATAAACAGAAGTATCCTGTGCTGCATTACTGGCCCTATGTGCCCATTTGTATCTATGAAAAAAGCTGCATGTTACAGCTAAGAGGTCACAAGTCCTTTAGTCATGATAACAGTAGATGGAGTTACATAATTGGTGTGCAGATCATAATGTAACAATGACTCTGTTCTCTAGAAATAACTACCCCATTTTACCCCATTTCTTCTCATTTCCATGCCCTATACATCTCTCTCTCTCTCAAGTTAATTTGAAAAGAAATGCTTCATCTCATCTGCAATAACTCACTCCACAGTTTCTCTCATGATCTCACTCAAAGTGATATTCTCTGTACTCTGACTTGTATCTGTGTCAGCAGTGCACATGTTTCTTAGTCCTCTGGCTTATACAAGTACATTTCTGTAAATATTTGTAAATTCCTGCAATTACATTTGTGTAAATATTTTTTTAAATTGTATATTTTGTTTCTTCTTTATTACTTATGTAGTTCATATAAGACATAATATGCAGCACTGTTGTATTATTTTATAACATGGGATTTTGTTGTATTGTCCTTCATTTGAATGTTTTTGTAAAATGAAACTTAGTTAACAAACAAAAGAAAACAAAAGTAAAATCTTGCACAGTTCAGCATAAGCTTACATTGAAAGTAATGCTAAAATATAATGCTTTAAACAGGCAGAGTGATTACAATATTCAGTCTGGGATCGGGGTGAGAAGGATTAATACCTCTGTGATACAACAAATGAGAGCCGCAGGTATCACCTGGGATAGAATCTGCCTGAGTGTGAAATGTTGCATCCAAAATGGGGATTTAGCTTTACCATGGAGAGAAACTGAAACACATCTAAGTACATATTATGTCAACTTTATTTTTCAATAATGGAGTAAATACTTCAAAATATACTGATCTTATTCCTAACAGTAGAACTGCTAAACACAGTGTTTATATCTCCTCCTTATCAGATGTTCAGTCACAGTCCCATTTGATGAAATTGGTGGTGGTTCAGGAGGATGTTAAAGATCCCACAGCACTTATCAAAAAGTGTAGGGAATTTCCCTGGTGTCCTGGCCACGTGTTCCATAGTCAGTATGAATACCCCTTTGGGTTCCCCCTGAAAATGAGCCATAAACCTAGTACCAGTCATCTGGTTAACAAAATATAAATAAAATAAACTGCATCTGTGAATAAATGAGGGGAGGCCTTGATCTCTGTGTAAATAAAAAAAAATACTAAACAGATGATTTGTGTTATAAAAGCTGTAAAGTAACATTTTGTATTTGTTTTAGTGTTGTGTTTGGAGGGTCATCATTTGTTCCTTTATTGATTTGTATATTCCTATTTGCAATACAGTGAAATTATATAGTATATTTATAATATACGGATGTACTTTGTGGGTGTTGGAATGTTCTAGAATACCTATAACATTTTATGCATGAAGCAGTATTGGTTTAGGCATTACTTGATTGCTTTTATTCTCACAAGCTTATATTAACAGTAGGTACGTTCAAATAACAGACATCATTAAAATTTTATTTTATTTATTTATTGACATTTGATTACCAGGAAAGACCAACTGGATAAGGAGCCCATTTTCAGCGGAGGCTTGGGGAGAAAAGCTCTAAAGTGTAACAAAAAATTTAAGAACAATAATTTTACAATCTTTAATAATAATACACAAAAACTATTAGCGTTTAAATAATTATACCCTGAATAATTATACCAAATTAGGGCAAGTATGAAAACATTGGATACAAATAGATATAAGTAATATTATAATGAATTAATAGAGAAATTTTAACAAGTTTATAAAGAAATCAAAGGTAAGTTAGTATAATACAAACAGAAATTGCAAAATGAGGTAAGAGGAAAGCAGCCTTATGGTATATTTATAAATTCATAGATTGTTACAAGGCTAACAACCGGGTGGAGGGGGGGGGGGGGCTAGCCACGTGTTCCTGAAAGAATAATGATGTCCTGTATCTGAATAGGACAGTGAGAGCCAGGCATTTCTAAACTACCTCTGTCCATAAGTGACATGGCTGCCAGGCCTGGTGTAAATTCCCTATTCCCCATCCACTACTCTAGGTTGCAGTTAAACTGTTTTATAGATGAACTCAGTTTCATAATATATTAAGAGAGAAAAAGCCAGGGGAGAGAAGTTGATAGTAGTAAAGGAGTGAAGAAGGCAGAGTAAGGAGATGTAAGGTATGAACAGGTATTTGTTTACATTTAGGGATATAGTTTATCCTGTTGTTGAGCAAGAACAGAGACAGCTTTTGCCTAGGAAGTCTTTCAGAGTGGTTTTGAAGGATGGGAGGGAGAGTATTGATCTGATGGATAGATATAAGGAGCTCCAGGCCTTCGCAGCATGGTACAAGTACAGACAGTGCCCAGCACATTTGATAGGTTTGTGGACAGAGAGGAGTTTTTGGTCATTGGATTGTAATGACGAACTGGGAACATAGTTGTGTAGAATGTTACTTAGTGCTAGCAAGCACTAAATGAAAGCACACAAAGTGATTCTCCATTTTACCTTTGGCAATGGATTGTTTCAAACTAATGGGTTCTGAAATAGCCACTCCCTCCCTCCGTCCCCCTTGTTTTTTGGTGTGTTTTTTTTTTTTTTATGCCAGGGTGTGGACATTTATTTGTTGTTGTTCCTACCATTGACCTTTCAGGAGTCAGCCTCCCTCTCGGTGCTGGCAAGAAACCTCTGAAGGGCTTCATGGCCATACTTGTCTTTAGTCAGCACATCTCAAGCTGCTTGACAGCTTGGGTGAGTGGAAGGTCCCCTAAAACTTTGGAAGCTGGACAGCTGTTACGGATATAACCCATATAACTAAGGCTACTGCAGCAGTGATCATTCTAACATCTACTCCTGTGCTAAGTTCAACTTGTACAACTATACTTTTTAGTTGCTTTTCCATGCTGGAGTCGGAGACTCTTTCATTGTCCTTCATAGTCTTTTGGAATGGAAAAGAAAATGAAATTTCAAAATTTTAACAGTATAATTACTCTGAAAGCTAGGATGACAGCATGATAATAGAAATATGGATCTACAACGTTATAATATCCATGGGCTGTGTGTTTTCTCTGTGTTCATCTTTTTGGGGTGTTGTAACGAGCAAAATCTGTAGCATTTTCTCTCTTAAGCAATAAAATGTCAATGATTTTAAAACAAAATAACGAGTGTACAACAAATAGGAGAGCTGTTTAGCATAAAATGTTTAAAGAGTGATTGTCTTCAGTGTATGCATGTCTTTCAACTTTTTCAGCAACAAAATATTTACAGAATGAGTGTTTTTTTATTTATTCAATTTAGGCCTTTTGGTTATTAAAAAATAAAAATAGAGAGAATTACATTTTGTACTTGTACTTTAAATAATTATATTTTCCGTTTGCATAAATGCAGTGCAGTGCAGGTAGTCTTCTTTTTGCATACGTGACGTATACATTGGATGGATCTGGAGAGGTGTATAACCTCATTTTTGTCACTTGTGGCCACCCCACATTTTCCTGTGACCTGTTTCTCACGTCTGCATTTACTATTTATCATAAGTCTGTTACAAGAGATCAGAGGCAAGTGTGTCATTTGCAGCTGAATAACTTTCTTGCTTTCCTCTCAAATGGTACAACAATCTGCAGCTGCATAAATTTACCAAAAGTTAACATAACTACTAAACATCTGTGGTGACCAGTCCCACTGCATTTGGTGCATATTTCATCTAATACAGGGCTTGACAGAAAACCGGGCTCATTTATTGAGCAGAAATTTGAACGTAATTTTTGTCATTAAAAGGTTGCTCTTTCTATCATAACTGCTAATATTTAAATGACAAATGCCTCAGTAAGTACATTTCAGGGAAAAATGCACTGAACGGTTTCAAGTTCCAAATATTTTAGCAAAAGTTTTCTTTTAACGTTTGGACTTCAGTAAGTTTATTAGTATCTTCACCATTTGTTCTGTTGCCAGAAGATAGAACAGTTATTCACAAAAATTGCATCATCCCAGCAGTTTTCATTTCAGTATAACTGAAGTACAAAATAATGCAGTGACATTTCCTCTGTAGCTCTGATGATAGTCTATCTTGGTAACTTGTTTTTTCTTTTTTCCATATACTTCGGCTAAAGGTTAAGTGGGCATTTGCTGCATGTCCTTTAAAATTTATCACTGGGAGGGGATCTTTAACTTGGCAATGGATATAGAATAGTGTGTAAAATTTTCAGTGATGCTAAGCAGATGTTTTAGTGGACTGATTTGTTTAACTTTTATGAATGACTTACTTGTTCTCAATGCACTTTCAAATCAGGAGAATCACCTTGATAGACAGTGTCATCTAAAGCAGAATTGTTAAAATCATTGCCAATGATGTCATTAGCATCTAGGAACTCTGACATTGCCCACAACATCTATGCTATATAGTCTTACCTTTTAAAAATGGGCTGCCTGTAAAGTTATTTTCTACATTTTAATAATTAAATGTACATTTTCTTTAGTATTTTAATAGTCTGATATAATTTTTTAGGAATCACAGGAGCTACAAGGCAACAATCACAGGAGCTACAAGGCAACTTAGTCATAAGCCACTTGTGTCTTACTAACACGCACCCTCATGCTGTACCCACCCTTCTAAAATAGGGTGAGGGCAGTCACTCTTGGACTGAATTTGTGGGTAACTATCCAATCGTCCAGATTTCTCTTGATGGAAGTTAGTGTGTTACATTGTTTAACTTGAAGGGTAGCCTGCTCCTGATGGTAGTTGTGCGCTGAGTGGTACATTTATCCCCTGGTGCATTTTATTTATTTGCAGATGCAGATGTACTCCCTGATTCAAGAGTTGCTGGAGTTCTTTGACTTTCTGGTATGCAGCAGATGGAGTAAGCTTGGGTTTCTGGTGGCACAAAATGCTATTGTATTGCTCTGCTTTTATAAGCTTATAAGATATTGATTACAGGGATAGTCTCAGTCTTTAAACCAAAGAATAATAGTTTTTAACACCTTTATTATCACTTAAGGCATAGCCATGCAAACATTAAAAAGGAAAACAAACCATGTTAGTATGTTTTCATACATTATACATTACATGTATATTTCCTTACAGGTTCATAGGCAAGTACTAGGCTAGCTGAACTTTTGGGCTAGTTTAAATCTAGCCAGTTTCCCCAAGTTGAGAACTTGCTTTATAACAACTGTCATTCACTCCAACATTGCATTAATTGCTCAATTCCTGCCTTCCCTTAGACCTCACATCCTTCCCTTTTCTTAAGATCTCATTTAGAGTTCTTTAATCTCTTTGCCAACATTCAGTACTTCAGTTACAGTTGGTTTATTCTTTGATTTCCATTTTCTAGTAATTACCTTTTTGTTTGGCAGCCAGTCACATTAAACTTAATAAGGTCTTACTATGTCTAGGTAATTCTGCTCTTGTGTCCCAGCTCAAAGTAAACGTTTCCTTAGCTACAGCCATTTGCTCCCCCATTATTTGTGACAAGAGTACTCTTCCAACTCAGTACACTCCCAAAAAACATATTCCCATTTACCTCGTTCTTTCCCATCACATCATGAGCATTTATTTACCTGGGGGGACAAAAAAGAACACTGGGGCCTTTCCTGTTCAATGTATTTAACAAGGCACATCCCAAATGGTGCATTATATTCAAAGATTTGGCTGATTAGGACAGTATACAACTTACAACAGGATGACTTATTTTAACCTGGATGCTGTCAATACCTTTAGCTGTTAGTTGCGCTAAATAGAACACTTTACTAACTACTGTTGCTGCATGGTGGTCAAAAGAAAGGGAATTATCAGATCAGAGTCCATCATTCCTAACTGCAATATGAAATGTAGACTTTACTTACTTGGGTTTCTTGTACACATTTCTGTCTGGATTTTAATAGGTTTATACTAGGCTAGTGACCGAACCCGCAGTGGTGGTGCTGTGGTAGCGTTGTCGCCTCACAGTAAGACGCTGAGTGGTAAGATTCTCAGTTACAGCGTCTTCTGCGTAAAGGCATGCACGAATGGGCGTACCTTCGTTGAAGGTTGTGCATCAGGGCTGGTAACTCAGCACATAAAACTCAACTACCAATCATTAGCGTACCGGAGTTCCGCTGTGGCGACCCCTAACCGGGAAAAGCCGAAAGACACAAACATACTAGGCTAGTGGCCAACAGGGTCTTTATAAGCCTAGCTGTGAAACCCACCCCACTTTTGTCCCAGAGTACCTTGGATTGGTTTGTAGGTTCATACTAGGCTAATGACCACCAGAGATTTTATAAGCCTAACCAGGCAGACTGTCATGATTGGTAACCAGATTTATGATGCCATCTGGAGAAATATGCATTTTGTTAGTTTTATATTAGAATGCTTGGAGCTGTGGTATTTTTTATGAAGTTTACTATACTGAAACAGTTGCCATAATTTCAGCTAGTTTATTTACTTATTTGTTAATTGTGTACGAGAACTGATCAGTCTTGAACCCATTTCAGCCACTACCCAGGCCACAAGTATAATGTGAGGTAGAGTATATGTATTTCTGGGTGTCTTTGTATAGCCAATCAAACACTTTGTTTTTGTGAGGTAGGAAGAAACCATAGTATACAGATAAAATGCCAAACCGATATGGGGAGGGCATGCACAACTAGAAAGAGTGAGCTGAGTTCAGGACTGAAGCCTGTAGTGCGTAAATGTGTGACAGGTGTCGTGTGACTACACTACCGTGCTCCCCACCATTTTTGTTTTCTAAATTTTAAACCAGGTCTTCATACAGGACCTTGTTGTGAACTGCGTTAGTGGAAAATGTTAGCTGTCATGTAAAAGTTAATTTTACACAGCAACAAATTATTCTTTTGACAACTGCACACCTGTGTTTCTGTTGTGCATGAGATATAGTCGTGACAACGGTATGTTGCAATTTTTAAATAAAGCACTGAAAAATAAAAAAGTTGCTGGTATTTTTTTGAAATATTTCTTGACTTCAAAACTGTGGTCTTCCCTGCAGCTCAAGTGCAAATTTTATGAAGAACCAATTCATTGAATACAATTTAGTGAAATTCAGCTCCCATGTCAGTGATTTCCATAGAAAATCACAGCTGGTGCAGTTTCTAAGTGTGTGTGTGTGTGTGTGTGTGTGTGTGTGTGTGTGTGTGTATATCTTTGTTTTAGGAGATTTCTTCTTCATTTATGTGCATGTGACCATACAGCTGGTATATAAAAGTTTGAGGGGTGTGGGTTTCCTGTAGAGGAGGGCTTGCCCACCTGTTTTTTTTTTATTTTGGTCTGGTTGATTTCCTAACCATTTGTGCTTAGCAAGTTGTAACTCAATGAGTTGTCGTACAATCAAAAAACGAGAGTTGTGATGAAATACATTTTAGCATTTAGCCCAGTTTGGAGCCAGAGTGAAAATGTTTTGCAATAAAAGATGGATGCAGTGTAGATGTAATTGGTAAGCATGGGTGGGGGAGTGCTGCATTTGTGAGGTTGTTGGGAGGATTACTTGATAATACACTGTTTAGTTTTTTATGAATTTTAATATGAAAATGTGCTTTATTTTAAAAAAGTTTTTTTTTTTATGGTGACTCACTAATAGATTGTACATCTGCCAGCGTCCTTGCATGTGTGGGGACTTATACTCTTGAAAATTAGTCAACCTTCTGTGCCATTAATATATTCCAAGCAAGAAGAATATGACATATGGGCACAACACTTTGTGTTTGTATGACATAAAACCTTGACCTCTGTGAAACATTTTGTTGTATTTTCTATAGCTGGTATTGCAGTACACTTTCTGCTTCGTTTATTTTGATAACGTATCTGTATTGAGGCATGTGAAAGTGTGATTTGGGAACTGCTTAGTAAGGAGACTTTTTTTAATTAAAATGATGTGGCCTGCTGTATTGATTTGCATGGTTATTTCAGTGTAGGCATATGTGATACTTGTTTCTCTGAATGCCATTTGCCTTGCTTAATCTTATTTTGTATCTATGACTGATCTAGAATAATCATCTTCAGGTTTCATGTTATGAATGCCTTTCATTTTACTGTCATTAACGGACACAATTTATTCCTGAATCTGGGGCTGACTCACTGACACTTTGGGGGAAAAAGCATGCATGGGCCAGTGCAGAGATTCATTTTACAACACAAATATTTCAGAAGGCACAGCCCCATGGAGGCTTGAACTTGTCCCTTCCAGTCAGTGCAGGTCAAATGACTTTACGTCAGTGGTATAGACCTCTGTAATACATAAACTATGCTGGTTATGAATTTTCTTGAGAGCTGGACTGTATACCAGACATTCTGCTGTGAGCTCTTTTACAATGAAGGTGTGGGAGCGAGAATGGCTGGGAAAATGTTTGAAACTGCTCTGTTATAAGCTTGCTGTAGGGCAAAAAGCTGAAGCAAGCAAGTGATTTTACTATTAACGTGAAACTTGCACAGTACTAAAGCCACAGCTGAGCTCAGACATGTTCATCTTGGTTACTGCAGGCTTGCTCTTGTGTTTTTATAACTTGTTGCAATTTGCAGGGCATACAAACCTCATTTGTAAACAATTGTTTAGCATTTGCATTAAATGACACATACTGGTATAAACATCAGTTTGTGGCTATTGCCTTTAAGGCAAAATAAAATTTTGACTTACATTTGCATGGGTGAGTCCACAGACACACATACACACACACACACACACACACAGACACACACACACGGTAAGATTATAAAGTAATACTGCATACAGTAGACTCTTTATCAGGCCTTGCTGGGACCAGACCTTAGGCTGAATAAATTAATGGCTGGTTAATCAGAAAAAGTACATAAAACAGCATTTATACGTTATAAATCAGATAGAATAAAAGAATTTGTGTTAGTATGCATTTTCTAAAAAATATGAAGTCTAAAACTCAAATGTCTGACATTATTTAGCCCAGAGGAGGTGGAACTATTGTTCTTCTCTGTTGTCTTTTGCTAGGGCTATGGCAGAAATTTGATGGCTGGTTAAAGACAGGCTGGATAAGAGGGAGTCTGCTGTATGTACAGTCGTAAATGAATAAAATAATGCAGTCAGTGGTTGCATTAAAATGGGTAGATCCCATCCAGCTGTGTTGTTCAGTACCGTATAATCTCTATTTAAAATAATATATATACGTGTAAATACTTTACTATGGTCGTTCACTTATCCACTGGGCCTATTTCAGATTTATGTAATAATGTTGCACATCTCTCAAATGTCCGGATTTTTTGCTTTATATTTTTGGACTGTCCCTCACAAAATGTGTGTATTTGTGGCAAATTACTGAGGATTGAAGTCACTAAATAATGGTACACATTTGAGTTTCAGACTTCCTGTCCTTCAGAAAATGCATGCTAACACAAAACATGTTAGCCTAGCAAAGTTCATAAAAGCAATATTTAAACTTTGACTCTATTTTTATGGCCTTTATCTTCACATTATTTTATTCTTTTTCCTCATTTCTTGTGCTAAGAGGCTGAGGTGTATGTAATGTTGTCAATGCCTGAAAAAGACCTCGACACTGAAATTATCACTAACATGGACTTTGTTGCGTACAGCATTTCTGAAAATGTTGAGAAGACAGATAGCTGGTAACCAGATCTTACTGGCTTGGTTTTACCTTTCCATTTATACACTTAAAAGAATAAAAATGTTTGAAAAGCAAATCCTTTTTTGTTGATATGCAGCTTAAATATGAGTGCCGACAAGGTCTACTTAACTGTGCTGCTATCGTGTGTGCGTATCCATGTGTACATGTAGATAAAAAATATTTGTACACACACAAGTTAGTTTGAATATATACATACACACACACGTGTGTGTATGTGTGTGTGTGTGTGTGTGTATATATATATATATATATATATATGTCCCAACAAACCAAGGCAAAAGAAATAAGCCAATGCAGCCAAACTCAGTGTAGGCCCGGTACAACAAATTCAAGGGTTAGTCCTTTGCGAATCAATAGACCATAGTACAGGTAGAACTAAAAGCTTTTTAATAACCGTTAGCGCTTTCAAGAAACAAGTTCTCTTCCTCAGATGTTACAACTGAAAAACACATATCCAAACATTTAAATACAGGATTCTACATCACACACACTTACATCACTTCCTGCTCACTGCCATATCCTTAAAGCAACAGTACTATCCTGTTCCTGCAAAGCAGACTGATATGACACACACATTAAAAGCTAAAAGATCATAAAAACATATTATAAATGAAACAATACAAACTGAAGGCAGTATACAAATAGTATAAAATATAAACTGACAAACATCATCATCTGAGGGTCGCTTTCAAAATGGGTTTGAGAGGGACATAGTCATTAAGTCCTACCCCTCTGTGAGCTGCCAAACGAAAAATCCATTTAATCTCCATTTGTTCTGTCAGATTAGTGAGATCCCCACCACGCACCCCAGGTTTCACAACCTGCAGTACTTGAAACAGAAAAGTATGAGCACTGCCATGCCTAAGCATATGTTTAGATATGGCACTATAAGTTTCATTTCTCCCAAATGCATACAGGTGGTCCCTTATTCGCTCTCTAAGGGACCTGTTAGTTTTACCCACATAGAAACTGAAGCAGGTCTGACAGCATGCAACATATACCACATGCCTAGTGTTGCAGTCAGACCTGCTCCTAATTTCCCAAAGTCGTCCATCATTCGAATTCCGAAAATACCTGGATGTATCCACAAACTGGCACTGTTGACAAGAGCCACATCTCTTGGTGCCGGACTGCCAGGCTGGAAACAATGGTTGTTCAATCGCACATAAATCTGGGAAACAGAGTAGCTGTTTCAAGTTTGACTTATTGCTGAACGCATACTGTGGACGAATACCTACCAGGTGTCGTATACTTGGATCCACCATTAAGATATTCCAATTATCCATAATAGTATGCTGTACAAAGGATGTATTGTTACCCAGAGGTAAAGTTAAAAAAGTTTGGGTAGTTGGCTTAACCGGAACTTTCCTATCATATCCACGACTTGAAAAATAGGGTTTACCTCTAGTTCCCCTCATTCTTATCACATGCTCACATATATTATTGATCTCTACAGGCATATAGCCTCTATCAACAAAAGAGATCTTCAGTGCCTCTAATTCTCTCAAGAAATCTTGATCTCGAGAGCATAGACGTGAAACCCTCAATGCTTGCCCCTTTATGATATTGGTAAAGACTTTTTTATTGTGCATACTATCTCTAGAAAGGAAGGAGTTAGTATGACAGGATTTCCTATATACACTAGTGTGGAACGTGTGCCCTACATAATGTACAGTGGTGTCTAAAAAATCAATAGAGGTTGAGGAGGACTTCATAGTGAATTTCAAAAAACCTTCCAAGTTGTTAAGTTGTTCATGGAACGTGAGCAGCAAGGCACCAGTCCTGCCATAGAAGAAAGAGGTCATCCACAAACGCCTGTAGAAAATAATACTGGCATTGTTGAGTATGACCTCCTCTCAGGCCACCATCACCAAGTTGGCATAGGAGTTGGCGCAACAGGTGCCCATTGCTACTCCTGATACCTGTCGGTAAAGCGTATCCATGAACAAAAAGTAGTTGTTATCTAGTACTACTTCTAATAATAGACATAGAAAATCCATCTCAGTGCTTGATAAAAATCCATTCAATACAGACCTCACCATTTGGATACCAACCCCATTAGGTATACAGGTGAAAAGTGATGTGACGTCTAGCGTAGATAATAGCACCTCACCTTGTAACTCATAGGAATCAACAAATTCATACAGATCTCCTAGAAATTGCTCAGTGTCCTTAAGCACATGGGAAAACTGAAAAAGGACCATCTTAAGCTTATGATCAAGATACACGGAGATAGGCTCCGTCAACCATCCTGCCCAGCAACAATGGGTCTAAACAAAGGGGTGACCGGATTTTTGTGTATTTTTGGCAGTCCATTGATACGTGGTATCAATGGTGCCTCTACTCTAAAATAATCACGCAATTCTTTAGTCATATTGCTCAGGATTACACATTCATCCAAAACATTGCTAATAACTCTAGAACATTCATTGATATCAAACATATCAAGTCTTTCATATTCTATTGTGTCCAGCATCTGGAGCATGGTCTCAATGTAATACTGACGATCCATTACTACGGTCTTTCCCCCTTTGTCAGCTGGTCGAATAATGATCATGTTGTTCATTTTGAGTTGCCTAAGTGCCTCAGTCTCCTCAAGGGACAAGTTCCCAGCTGACTCAGGTACATGTAGGCTGATGCCATGATATATATCATTTTCAACAGCGTTGATAAACAGATCTAAAGTAGGGTTCAATGTGGGATTAAACAAGCTCTTGCGTTTAAATTCTGAGGCACTAGGAGGAGCATTGGCATCATTGTATAACAGCTTAAGGTTCACATTCCTAGCAAACATTCGTAGAGATGTGAGAATTTCACTAACATCTGCTGATGCACTAGGTATATATGTGAGTCCCCTATTCAAAACGGAAAACTCTACATCCGATAGTTGATGGTGAGATATATTCAAGACAGTTAATGTTCGTTCCCTCTCATTGAACGAGAATGGTGTACTTCCCTGGACGTCTCCCTTCGCTTGGGATCCCTGGGAAAGTCTTGATCGATGGACCTCTTTCTCCCTATCCGGATAGGGAGAGGAGCATCCGGAAAATCCCGTGTGCCTTTTGGTAATAACTTATCCAGTTGAATCTTTCGCCGTGCTGCAGGATTGGTACAGCTTACACTTCCTGCTGTCAAAGCCGAAGGCCCCTCGGCTGGTGTGAAATAAATAGATTTCACTGACTGTGGTGATGCAACAGCTGCACGCTGTCCATCCACTGTCCTCTCCATGGCAGGTGTCAGTGAATCTATTTATTTCACACCAGCCGAGGGGCCTTCGGCTTTGACAGCAGGAAGTGTAAGCTGTACCAGTCCTGCAGTACGGCGAAAGATTCAACTGGATAAGTTATTACCAAAAGGCACACGGGATTTTCCAGATGCTCCTCTCCCTATCCGGATAGGGAGAAAGAGGTCCATCGATCAAGACTTTCCCAGGGATCCCAAGCGAAGGGAGACGTCCAGGGAAGTACACCATTCTCGTTCGATGAGAGGGAACGAACATTAACTGTCTTGAATATATCTCACCATCAACTATCGGATGTAGAGTTATCCGTTTTGAATAGGGGACTCACATATATACCTAGTGCATCAGCAGATGTTAGTGAAATTCTCACATCTCTACGAATGTTTGCTAGGAATGTGAACCTTAAGCTGTTATACAATGATGCCAATGCTCCTCCTAGTGCCTCAGAATTTAAACGCAAGAGCTTGTTTAATCCCACATTGAACCCTACTTTAGATCTGTTTATCAATGCTGTTGAAAATGATATATATCATGGCATCAGCCTACATGTACCTGAGTCAGCTGGGAACTTGTCCCTTGAGGAGACTGAGGCACTTAGGCAACTCAAAATGAACAACATGATCATTATTCGACCAGCTGACAAAGGGGGAAAGACCGTAGTAATGGATCGTCAGTATTACATTGAGACCATGCTCCAGATGCTGGACACAATAGAATATGAAAGACTTGATATGTTTGATATCAATGAATGTTCTAGAGTTATTAGCAATGTTTGGATGAATGTGTAATCCTGAACAACATGACTAAAGAATTGCGTGATTATTTTAGAGTAGAGGCACCATTGATACCACGTATCAATGGACTGCCAAAAATACACAAAAATCCAGTCACCCCTTTGTTTAGACCCATTGTTGCTGGGGCAGGATGGTTGATGGAGCCTATCTCCGTGTATCTTGATCATAAGCTTAAGATGGTCCTTTTTCAGTTTTCCCATGTGCTTAAAGACACTGAGCAATTTCTAGGAGATCTGTATGAATTTGTTGATTCCTATGAGTTACAAGGTGAGGTGCTATTATCTACGCTAGACGTCACATCACTTTTCACCTGTATACCTAATGGGGTTGGTATCCAAATGGTGAGGTCTGTATTGAATGGATTTTTACCAAGCACTGAGACGGATTTTCTATGTCTATTATTAGAAGTAGTACTAGATAACAACTACTTTTTGTTCATGGATACGCTTTACCGACAGGTATCAGGAGTAGCAATGGGCACCAGTTGCGCCAACTCAACGCCAACTTGGTGATGGTGGCTCAGAGAGGGAGGTCATACTCAACAATGCCAGTATTATTTTCTACAGGCGTTTGTGGATGACCTCTTCTTCTACGGCAGGGGACTGGTGCCTTGCTGCTCACCTTCCATGAACAACTTAACAACTTGGAAGGTTTTTTGAAATTCACTATGAAGTCCTCCTCAACCTCTATTGATTTTTAGACACCACTGTACATTATGTAGGGCACACGTTCCACACTAGTGTATATAGGAAATCCTGTCATACTAACTCCTTCCTTTCTAGAGATAGTATGCACAATAAAAAGTCTTTACCAATATCATAAAGGGCAAGCATTGAGGGTTGCACGCCTATGCTCTCGAGATCAAGATTTCTTGAGAGAATTAGAGGCACTGAAGATCTCTTTTGTTGATAGAGGCTATATGCCTGTAGAGATCAATAATATATGTGAGCATGTGATAAGAATGAGGGGAACTAGAGGTAAACCCTATTTTTCAAGTCCTGGATATGATAGGAAAGTTCCGGTTAAGCCAACTACCCAAACTTTTTTAACTTTACCTCTGGGTAACAATACATCCTTTGTACAGCATACTATTATGGATAATTGGAATATCTTAATGGTGGATCCAAGTATACGACACCTGGTAGGTAATTGTCCACAGTATGCGTTCAGCAATGTCAAACTTGAAACAGCTACTCTGTTTCCCAGATTTATGTGCGATTGAACAACCATTGTTTCCAGCCTGGCAGTCCGGCACCAAGAGATGTGGCTCTTGTCAACAGTGCCAGATTGTGGATAAATCCAGGTATTTTGGGAATTCGAATGATGGACGACTTTGGGAAATTAGGAGCAGGTCTGACTGCAACACTAGGCATGTGGTATATGTTGCATGCTGTCAGACCTGCTTCAGTTTCTATGTGGGTAAAACTAACAGGTCCCTTAGAGAGCGAATAAGGGACCACCTGTATGCATTTGGGAGAAATGAAACTTATAGTGCCATATCTAAACATATGCTTAGGCATGGCAGTGCTCATACTTTTCTGTTTCAAGTACTGCAGGTTGTGAAACCTGGGGTGCGTGGTGGGGATCTCACTAATCTGACAGAACAAATGGAGATTAAATGGATTTTTCGTTTGGCAGCTCACAGAGGGGGTAGGACTTAATGACTATGTCCCTCTCAAACCCATTTTGAAAGTGAGACCCCTCAGATGATGATTTTTGTCAGTTTATATTTTATACTATTTGTATACTGCCTCCAGTTTGTATTGTTTCATTTATAATATGTTTTTATGATCTTTTAGCTTTTAATGTGTGTGTGTCATATCAGTCTGCTTTGCAGGAACAGGATAGTACTGTTGCTTTAAGGATATGGCAGTGAGCAGGAAGTGATGTAAGTGTGTGTGATGTAGAATCCTGTATTTAAATGTTTGGATATGTGTTTTTCAGTTGTAACGTCTGAGGAAGAGAACTTGTTTCTTGAAAGCGTTAACGGTTATTAAAAACTTTTAGTTCTACCTGTACTATGGTCTATTGATTCGCAAAGGACTAACCCTTGAATTTGTTGTACCGGGCCTACACTGAGTTTGGCTGCATTGGCTTATTTCTTTTGCCTTGGTTTGTTGGGACATATACATTGTGATCTTTGCTCGGGGTTTGGAACTGTTTATATATATATATATATATATATATATATATATATATATATATATATATATAGACTCTCTTTCGGCTTTTTCTCGGTTATGGGTCACCACAGCGGAACTCCGGTCCGCTAATGATTGGTAGTTGATTTTTACGTGCCGAGTTACCAGCCCCGACACACAACCTTCAACGAAGGTATGCCCATTCATGCATGTCTCCATGCAGAAGACGCTCTAGCTAAGAATCGAACCGGACAGTGTCTTACTGTGAGGCGACAACGCTACCGCAGCACCACCACCACGGGTCATGTATATATATATATATATATATATATATATATATAAATAATCTGGGTGTGATTAATTTGGTCAACAACTCCTTTGGTTGATCAGAAAAAACTGAACTCTTTGCACCTTTCCCCACTGTAGTGCAGTTTAGGAGTTGGTATATATAAGTAGTATGGAGTGGGAGGTGCAGGGGGAATTGCTGTCTGCAAAAAATAGTGCTTATTGTGATTGTTTTTAATTCTTTATATAATTTCAATTTCATTTACTTAGGATCAGTGTTTTGATGTTCAGTCGTTTGAAGTTTTGACTATCTGACATATACCATATGTATATGTGTGTGTGTGTGTGTGTGTGTATATATATATATATGTGTGTGTGTGTGTGTGTGTGTGTGTATATATATATACACACACAAACATGTATGTGTGTGTGCGTATATATATATATATATATATATATATATATATATATATATGTATATGTATATATGGAGCAACTTCAGAAGCTCAAAGTTTCAAATGGCCAAGACCATAACATCAAAGTTTTGGAACTCTGAAAACCTGCTAAAACAAATAAAAACAAAAAAAAAAAGTAACGTTTTTGCAGGGGACAAGCCCCAGCTAATTCAGTACAACAACTCCAAGATCGCACTGCAGTGAAGAAATTGGTAAATATCCCATTCTGGCATGCTCCATTCAAAATGTTCGAAGTTTCAAAACTTCAGTATTATGGTTTCGGCCTTTTGAAGTTCGAAGTTTGGAAACTTCAAGCTTCTAATGGACATCCAAATATATATATATATATCCTGAGAACAGCGAAAGTTCAAAAGCACGAAATTCAAAACCTCGAATATCGGAGGTTTTAAATTTCGTGCTTCTGAACTTTCTCTGTGCTTATGTATTCAGGTAAGTGTGTATGTGTTAAGGGTTTTGGGTAGGGGCTGTGGTGTGTGTTGGTGTGTTTTGTTGCTGTGATGTGTGTGTGCGAGGAGAATGTAGCTTGTGTATTGGTATTCTGTGTGTGTTTGTATGTAGTGCGACCTCGGAGTGAGAATATTTAAGTAGGGGGGTGATAAGGGGTGCAGGGGTGCCTGCCCCCCTGCTTTCATGTAGTAGAGATGTTACGTGTGTGTGTGTGCGTGTGTGTGTGTGTGTGTGTGTGTGTGTGTGTGCAGTAGTACCGCAAAATTCAAAATCTCCGGTGTGCGAGATTTTGAATTTCGCGGTTTTCAGTTTTCATGGTTTTGTGGATTCGGCTTTCTGGGCTCGAAATACGGAAATTCGATATTTCAGTATTTTGAGCTTCTGAAGTGAATCCATATATATATATATATATATATATATATATATATATATATGCGCACACACACACGATATATGTGAAGTAGTCAAAACTTCAAAGTGTTAAACATCAAAACTGTACGTTATATTTTTTGCTCTTTCTCACACAGTGTACAGTCTGTCTGTTGGCTGTGCAGTGTTGTTACCCAACGTAGAATTAGTTTTTTTTTAATCCTACAGTTATTGTACTAAGCTTAGTCAGTCTTGTACTGTCTTTCTCAAATTGTGCTGCCATCTAATCCTTGCTTTCTTTTTTGAACTGTAATTGTAGTCATTATTTACTCCCACCTACCCTCATTATCTGCATATAACAGTGCATAGCCCAGCACTTAGATGTCATATGTGATGCTGTACATGAATGTCTTCAGACTGTCTAGTGTGGTTTTGCTTTTATGTCTGAACCACTGTTTTTCTTTCGTGTCAAATTTTAAGTTGATGCATCCTTCATGGTGGTATTTTGTTGTAACAAACAAATGTATAATGTGCCCAGGGGATAAATATAAGAGTCACAAGAATTAATAGAAAAGGTCATTTAAGAATATCAGATTTTTTTTCAAAGTAGCAGTCAGTGTACAGACAAGGTCATAGTATTGGCATATTTCAGTATTCTGAAGACATACTTGAACTATGGCATGCAGTAAAAAGACTGCTGTTATTTCTTTCATAGTACAGACTAGACTTGCCTGCTTTTTCATAATTTCACCCTCTGATTCTGCAGTTTTATCAGTTCATCTGAACAGCTAGTTAAAGCTTCTTCCATTTTTTCTAGCCTTTTGTTATCTGCGTATTTTTACATAGTGTTTAATTTATTTTAATCACCTCTCAGCACATTTAATTTGTTTTCCTCTAAATTACTGGAAGCCATTTCTTGATCCAAAACTAAAGCTTGAATTGCCTTTTGCTGAACAGATGCAGAATTTTTCCCAGACAGTGTTTTCTCTTCACCTTTTCTGGTTGATTTTTTTTCTTTACTGACATCCAGGCTGTGCAGTTACTAGCTAGTAAATGAATTTTACCCCCAAAAAGTTTCAGTAGCACTCCTTTTTCCAAGTTTCTGTTTTCACACTGGGAGAGCCATAGTTAAACTGTTTATCAGTGTGCAGCCATCTTGGAAAGCCCTTCTTCCCTTTTTAACCCTCCTTTCTTTCTTTTTTTGGTGAATAGCCGACCCAGTGTCCCATTGCCCTATGTCTTACTTTGGGACACTCAGTTGTCCAGTGCTAATGCCTGAAGTAAGTGAAAAATGCCATCCTTTTTCTCATTTGTAGACAAATTTTCCCTATTAACCCCCCTGTGTTAGCCAGAGCCACAATTTAAAGTAATGTAAACATACATTTTGACAGTCGATCACCTACTTCTTTCTACATATTATTTCTAAGTTGTGGACTGTGGCAGGTCTCTACTCTACCAGTGTTCAGCGTCTAAAGTTAATAAAAAAAACTTCCCAGTTTTGTTTGACCACCATTTTGTCACCCCTATGTTGTGAAAGAGTTTCCCATACCCAAAAGCGTAACAGTCTGGTTCTTGTATGTAAAGATCCCCATTGTGAATCCTGTCAGTACTCATTCTAAATGCCATAATGTCAAAACTAGCTCTTTAGCTGCTATCGACAATATTCCTTATGGCTCTTGTAGCATCAGAGTTAAGGGAGTTTTTCTAAATTTGTTTATATTGGAATATTCCATTATCTTCGAAGTTGCGTGACCTCAGAGTTACTATCTTTTGAGTTATGATACTGTAGGTTGCTACATTGTATTTCATTGAATTTCTTACTTTTTTTTAGTGAACACCAGCTAAAAGTCATATAATATTTAAATATTTGCACATGGAAGTTTGAAAATATCATCTGTGAAGCCTTACCTCATGAACTATGACACTGACATTTCACATTTCTTTTCGGAAAAGTGTTTACATTAGCTGTAGAAAGTTCACATTTCAGTTTCAGTTTGATCATCTGTACCACTTTATGTCATGAACAGACACAAATCTTGAAAGCTAGTGGTTTAAATTATGCGTCTGTTGTGGGGAACACAGTTTGATTAATTTTATCTCAAAACAAGTCAGTTTCATCATGACACATCATAGATGTAATGGCTGACATTTCTTGGAAATATTCTACATTGTTTAGTAAAACCAGAGACAAGCTCTCACATTTGTCACGTAGGATCACCTTCTTGATACAATTCCAAATGTTACAACTTCCTTACTTGACAAGGAGTTAAAAGATGGAGGAAATATGTGGTAGAAATACTGAAACTTGCTGCAGTTAAAAGCCATCATACATTTTACTGCACTTTGACAGTCAGTGTTAATAATTTCATTTTTTACTGAAATGTTGACACAATTACAAGATTACTTTTCCGTAATGGCTTCTTGTGAGAAATATAGGTGCCTTTTCTTAGAGACAGTTAATGAATCTTTTTTTAACCTAGAGTGGTATCTCACATTTATTTTGTGAACTAAGCTCTTTTTTTAATGAACTTTATTATCATCCCTTTTAAAAACATATTTACATCTTAACAGTGAATAATGCAAACAAACTGAAACAAATTTTGATAGTTACACTTGAACCACTTCACATAAACTACTACTATAAAAGGAAAATAATGATATCAATTGTCTAGGCGACTCAGATTTCTACTTATAACCATTCCTTAAACCTACACTGTGCTATGACCTCATCTTAATGACACACTTGCAGGCCTTCATCATCCACAGAGGGAGCACAGACATAAGGCATATCCACTTTTGAGTGAAATTTTAACTGTAGCAATGACTTATTAACATTTTTTTCTGGAAAAATTAACCCAGATTTGTTCTGTTTTTCATTTTCAAAACTTCATCCATTAAAATTATTAATTCTTGCATAGTCTCTTTTTACATTTTGCATTTTTAACTGTTATCATTTTTAGTCGTAATAATGCTTTTTGGTGTGTAGGGATTTCATTTGTAAAAAAAACTGTCCTTTTATTAATGTAATTTGTGTACCAAACACTTAAAGGACTTGTTGTTCCCCTTTAATTTTTTTTCAATTGTGGGACACCCCAATACATATTTTCCTCTCCACCTATACATCTCCAACATATGTTGCTTGCCTGATGAAACAGCTTTTGTAACCTATTTGAGGTACATAACTTTCTGTGTAAACACTTCCGGGTAAAAATTTGAATTTTCTTGACTTAGTAACATACCTAAACACGAAAACATACCTCACTCCAAAAAGATCTATGTAAAGATTCTCTGAAACTTTAACATCCAAATATCTCTTTTACTTATTGGACTATTTCCCTTTCATCTTCTGATGTATCTTATATAGTCTTGTCAGTTTCTGCTCTTCCTCCTCCTTTCTTCTTCTTTTTCCTCCTTTCGCTGCTGCTTCTTTTTCTTCTTGTTTTTTTTCTTGACAGTATTAAAAATTAGGCCAAAAACTGATGCCTGGGATTTTTTCTTTCTCTGTAGGTCAGTTTGGGCCAGCTCCACATTTAGGTCTAGGAAACTGAGATTGTTGAAAGTTCACAGATTGTATTTATCCATGACTAGTTCCTCAACTGTTAGTTGATCTCAGTAATTTAGCTATAAATGTCTTCAATGGCTGCATCTCAGTCATGACTATGACTTGATATAAAACCTACTGGGACAATTTCATACTTCCAGTAAACCAATTATTTTTCTTTTCAGACTTTACCATATCATAACCCCCCCTCCCCCCTTTGGTTTTGTTCTTGTGTTCTTTTTTTCCATAAAGCCCAAAATGATTCTCAACCACATTCTTGAGGCAGACACTCTTGCAGTAAAATAATTACTTTCCTTTGGCCTTGTAATCAACAAATTGAATTAATTAAAGTAATTTCAGTTGTGTTGCTGCATAGTAACCTTGCAGTTCAGGCATGTCTTATCTCCCTAATTCTGTTGTCATTTGGCCTGACTTATTTTTTCCATGTCTGTCTTTCTTGTACATTCCACTTCCTGTTTGAACTTGTAGTCTTTTTTTTATTTATTATTATTATTATTAAAAACTCATCCTCTTGATGTACCAAAACTGGCGCGCGCGCGCACACACACACACACACACACACACATACACATACACACACACACATACACACACACACACACACACACACACACACACACACACACACACACACACACAGACACAGGAACTCCGGTCCGCTAATGATTGGCAGTTGATTTTTACATACCGGCTTGCCAAGCCTGACGCACAACCTTCAACGAAGGTACGCCCATTCACGCATGTCTCCACGCAGAAGACGCTCTAGCTGAGAATCGAACCGGACAGCGTCTTACTGTGAGGCGACAATGCTACCGCAGCACCACCACCACCGCGGATATATATATGTATATATATATATATATATATATATATATATATATATATATATATATATATATATAGTGTCAAGAGAACTGTAAACATTTTAATAGCCTGAATTTCTGATTTAAATCCCTTATTAATAAATTCCACTTTTTAAGCTTCTCCAGAATTTTCCTTTCTATTGCCTCCTTTGACTCCATTACAGTTAAAGGTACATAAATTGTTAGCAACAATGTATGTTTTGGCAAATATTTAGCATAAGAGCATTTGATCTTGTTTGGTTTACCTTTTATCTTAACAGATCATGAAATTAATTCAATCTTTGAAGTAGCAATGGGATAGCTTGTTCTTTAGTCAAATCTAAAAAACTTATCATCCGCAAATAAGGCAGTTTATTTGCTGACCAGTCTACGCAACCATGCACCTGCAATGTCCTTATTAAAGAGGCCAGTGTCTCAAGATATAAGGCAAACAAAACAGGTCATATTGGACATCCAAATTGTGTTCTGCTATACAAATAAAATGGCCCTGATTACCAACCCCTATTTTACTTTAGGAATTCTTACAAACATCCATTGTTACCTTTTACAGTCTGTCGGTCTGGTTCGATGCAGAGTTTTAAATGACCTCTCTTTATGATATCCTAGCTAATCCTATCAAATGATTTTTGTCTGTGTGTCTAGACTCAGGACCAGCAGTGAGTTTCCCTGCACTCTGTCATCTTCTTGCAGCATAGTGGTCTTAAAATATTGTTGAATGTGTGCCTTCTTCCAACAAAACCACAATGATCAAGGTCTGTTAAATCCAGTAGGTGTTTTGCTATGATGACCCCCATTATTTCCATGAATGTCTTATAATCATGGTTTAATACAAGTATTGGTCTGTTTGAAGAACAAGTCTTGCAGTCATTGCCTCCCTTTCTGATTATTGATCGTTTCACTTGTTCCTAGGAAGCTGGACACCCCCACCTCCCTCCAATACTTTGTTAAATATTATTATCTATTACAGTAATTTAACAATTTTTGAACTAACATTTTCACAAGTTCTGTAAGAATGTCCATCATCGCTGTTGTTTACTACTCTGTTAGTTATTTGGCTTGGCTATAACGTCTGTACTGTTATTAATGTTGTCTTCTTATAAGTGATTCAACTTACGACAGGTCTGTCTCAACCTAATAATCTTGAAACTTACTGTTATAATCTGATGAAAATGTTTTTCTAGTATAAAGCTTTTCTCAGCACCTTTTAACGAATTCTAACATTCTGCGAACATTTATGATAAACATTCTCAGTTGAGTACCTTATTTTCATAGTACTTCTTTCTGCATTTTTTGCCTTAACTTCTGTGTTACGTTTTTTGTGATCATGGGGAATTATGAAAGTACTGTATCCTTATGACTGCCCTTCTAAAATAATTAATTCTGTTGGCTTTGTCTATGATCTTTGCCTCAGGTTCATTTACCTTCTCTAGATGCTTTTTCTCCGTATTCTTCTGTGTTTATTGGTGTATTTTGATCAGTGCTTTCTTAGTAAATCCCAACCATTTATAATAATGTGTTTTTTTTTTGTTAGTTTACATTTCCTGTAACTCTGCTTTTAGAAGTGGTTAGTTTTAAGTGGCATATTGGGAATTTCCAGTCTCTCTCTCCTTGATGGTAATCCCATGAGAAACCTGTACCAACAAGGTTGCTTGGTCCGATATAACAAGTGGTAATACTTTCAACTCTTTGACTAAGGAAACATGCTGTTTCATAATGTAAATTGTCATAGGAAAAATAAACTTTAAAAATGATCAATACACGGTAGATTCAGGTTAAGGCACTTTAATCTTGCAGCAAGGAGACAAAAACGTGCTAATACAGAGTTTGTCTAATTAAAATCAGGAAGTAAGTCTATCTTTATACACTTTCTAACAAGACATTGCCTACCAAGCTGACGTAACAGATCACAAGTTTTAACATCATCATTACATAGCAGCTGTTTATCCATAATTTTCTGCTTGCACTATCAATTTTATGAAAAACTTCCTAAGAAAAACAACGTGGCCTTGGTGACCACAGGTTAGATACATTTCCCACTATGTTATGTTTCCATTCAAGGTACTATAGCTAATTCGAGCACAAAGCAAGTACAGATTCTTCAAGCAGTCTTTTGTCTTATGTATCTTCTTCTTTTCTGCAGCTGTGCATGTTCTCATAACACGAACAGAGCTAATTGTTCGAAATCATAACATTATAGAATATGGTATTGTTTCATTTATTACTTCCTGACCTAGCAGATAATCACCTGCTTCTCAGTACATTTCCAAAAGGCATAAACATGAATTTTGCTGTGCTAGCAATTACTAGGTCAGGGGGCATCTTGCAAGTTTCAGAAAGCATACTGCAGTTTCAAAAAGCATCTTATAATTTCATACAGAATTAAGCTGTATATAAAATAGAATGAAAACGTGTTAACCCTTTTAGCTTCTAATAAGCATTAGACATATATAAAAATGAATATTTTTCTGACATTTCCCCCCTGTTAATACTTTTTATTCTATTTTCAAAAGCATAAACAGTTTGCTTCTTCTCCTAACCTCTTCCATTTCTGATTTGCATTTAAGAGAGTCATGTAGTTTAGACTTATGAAAGCATTTCAGTTTTCAACAACTCTTCAATTTCAGTACTTTGATACAAAGTCTCAGAAACTGACATATCTATAAAATCTTTGATTAACTTTTTCATGCAGGGAATACCACAACAAATACATGCTCCTAATAGGAGTAATCCCACACAAATGTCAATCAGGATGTTCATTAGGATGGAACCCCACCCCCAAACAAATTCTGGAAAAAGTCCGTCAGAGAGTTTATGCCTGGTTTGGTCATGGTCGACACTTGCTGGATCACCTCAAGATGGTCATTTATCTCGTGCTGGTTGTCAGGAATATACGAACAGCATTCTTCTTTGATTAAAGCGCATGTACCACCTCTCGCCGCTAGTGTGAAGTCAAGAGCCATGCGGTTTTGAAGTACCACAGTTCTCATAGCATTTAGTTCATCAGTCACTAATTCGAGAGCAGAAAAAGTTGCATTGCTCATAACTTCGAGAAGTTTGGACAGTTTTCTCAACTCCCAAATCGATTTCACTATGCCATATGCAGGGGCTATGCCTGCCCATGATATAATAGTGTCACTCAAGTCCATATGTGTCAGTTTATCTTTGTTTTTCACGGAGTTATGGTTTCTCCACCCTGCTTTGATTCGTCCCACTGGATTCTCGGGTCTCTTGATTGGACTTCTAGGTTTACTGCTGACCTCTCTGATGTTTCGAATTTTCCACTGAGGCAAAGCTGCAGTGTGTCATATAGCCGGAACCAGGTAACCCAAAAAGAAACTGCCGGACCAATTCTTAGGTAGCCATTTGTATGCCTTTTTCCCACAAACAAAATAACAATTTTCTACTTTAGTATTGATATATGTTCGCCCTGCATGAAACATTTTTTTGTCAATAATAGAAAGTTGCTTCAAAAGAACAGGATTATGCTGTATTTCACTAACAGTTCTCTTCATTTTTTCAAAATATGAGTCATAGTTCGTATCACAGATAGTTTCTGCCTTATTAGCCTTAATATAACATTTATAAGAAACAGTCACATTGCAATTGCTCCAACCCACCTGAATACTGTCATTTTTATAAAAACATACAATCCCTTTTTGTGTAACAGGTAGGTACAATGCTATTTTGTCTTGTGATTTCACGGGAATAGTATCAAAAATCAAGTTTTCCCAGGTCTCATCAATAACCCCCCGTATGCTGTTGGTATAGCTGTGCAAATCCAGCAGTTCGAAATATTAAAAGTCTCAGCATACACATATTTAATTGCTTGGTAAGTGTTAAAGTTTGGATGCCAGTCTATGAGTAATGCATCACGTTTGTTCAGTTCAACTCGTGTGGCTGGAAAACGGAAAGGCCACAGCAAAAAGATCATTGTTATCAGTATAGCTATCAGGATAATCATGCAATTTTTCTGAGGTTGTTCTGCATCCCTGTTTACTCTATACCTGGTCATTTTGTTCTCATTGTACAACAGTAACAAGGTTTTTGTCCAGTTCAAAGTTCTTAACCAATTTACAATGTGTCAGATGAATCCAGGACGCTCGCTCTGCGATCTTGACTGCAGTGGGTGCTGACAGTAGCACTTGGTACGGTCCTTCCCACTTCGGAGAACTCCAATTCTTTTTCTTCATGACTTTCACCCAGACCCACGTGCCTGGGACTACTGCTGCTTCCGATGGTCTGGTTTGTTCTTTATCTGAAACAGAATTTAACTGCAGAAGTGTGTTATTCAAAAATCGCCTCATATACTCTGCAAGTGAACTGTCAGCCTCCTGGTCTGCAGGCATGAGATGTTTCCACTGTGGTGTATAATATGCCCTCCCAAACAAAATTTCAAAAGGAGTTAACCCTTTTACATTTGAACAGTTCTCATACTAACAGCGCCAGAGGCAGACAGTGCACCCAGTTCTTTTGTGTCTCACTAATCAATTTCCTAAGCTTATTTTTCAAAGCTCCATTATGCCTCTCTACTAATCCTGCAGATTGGGGGTGGTATGCACAATGTTTTTTCAGAGAAATCCCGAAATAATGGCTCGATTGTTTTATAGTTTGATTTACAAAGTGTGTGCCATTGTCACTATAATTCTTTTCTGGTATGCCAAATCTAAGAATAATTTCTTTAATGAGGACTTTTGCAACAGTAGCTGCACCTGGATTTTTAGTTGGAAGAGCTTCCACCCATTTGGAAAACATATCTATAATGACAAGACAGTACATTTTATTTTCACATTTGTTTAGCTCTATAAAATCCATACAGATAGTATGGAACGGATACGGTGGTGTAGGGAAACTCCCTTGCTTAGGCTTCATTGCCCCCTGTGCATGATGCCTGTTACAAACATGGCATGCTGCACAAAAGTATTTTGTGTAGTTTGTAAATCCATACGTTGTAAACACTCGATTCACTAACTGTACCACCCCCCCCTGTTGAGACATGGCACTGCCCATGGCTCAACAAAGCTGCATATCTAAACAAGTTAGATGGTAAAGTTGGTTTTCTTTCTTTGGAGATGTACAGCCCTTTCTCAAGAATTGCTCCTCGTTTTATCCATTTTTGTTTTTCTACATTTGTAGTAAGTGTCTGCATTGTTTTTAATATTTCTAAATCTAAAATCTCGGATTGTTGTAATTCCTCACTCAAAAGAAATACTTCTGAAGCTGAAGCTGCTTGCTTTTCAGCTGTATCAGCTCTCGCATTATAGGTTCATAGGTTGGTACTAGGCTATCAGCCCTAGGGCCTATACAAGCCTAGCCATAACAATTCCCTGGCTATTTCTTCCCACACTATTTACTTCCCTGGACCCCTGTCTAGCAGGGCGACTGACGTGATCCCCGGGGTGAATTTCCTTTCTCCCATCCAATCGTCAAGGTTCCTTTTAAAGAGGACCAAAGAGGCACTCTGCTTGACATGTATGGGTAATCTATTCCAGAGTCTGGGGAATCTCTGGGTCAGGAACCTATCCCTCCAGCATGTTTTGTTTATTGTGATGACAAGATTTAGCTCCCTGGAGCGTGTGGCTCTGAGGGATTGGGATTTCTTTAAGTGTAGCATGTCCAACAACTCTGGGTTTGACATGGCCTTGTATGTTAAGCAAAGATCACCTCTGAGTAGACGATATGCGACAGAGTATAGCTGGAGTTTTTTAAGGCGGTCAGCGTAGGGCATCTGCTTTAGGCCTGTGATTCTTTTAGTGAGGTATTTCTGTGGCCTTTCCAGTTGTTGCAGATGTCTTGAGAGGTACATACCAAACGGGGCATTGTATTCTATAATGGGTCTAATGAGGGATGAGTACAGTGGGACAATGACCTCCTTTTTTCTGGATGAAAAGCACTTGGTGATGAGGTGTGCCACATAGAAGGATTTCCTGACTGTTGTGGCGATGTGGTTATCGAAGATGAGACCGCTGTCCACCTGTGTCCCTAAGTCTCTTATCACACTTTTGGTGTTTAGTGTACTGCCACCTATATGGTAATTCACAGATACATGTTTTTTCCCAAAGGGGATAACTATACATTTCTTGGCATTGAGCTTGAGCCCATGGCTCTGGCACCAAGCATCTGTTTCTGTAAGGCCCTTTCGTAGAGTATCCACATAATTTGGGGATTCAATAATGGTTCCCAGTTTGCAGTCTTCTGCGAACTTTGTTATCCAGAGTCCCTTAGTGTTGTCCTGTACTTCAGAGAAGTAGATGCCAAACAAGAGTGGTCCCAGGACTGAACCCTGAGGTACTCCACTTGTCACTTGTCTGGAGCTGGATTTGGAGTCGGCTGCTTTTACAATGTGGGTTCTATCAGTAAGTCAGTTAGCAACCCATTGGGTGATGTAGGGATTAATGCCCAGCTTAGTAAGTTTATCTATGATTCCAGAGTGGGGGATGGTGTCAAATCTTTGAAAACCTTTTGAAATCCTATCCTGTTGTTTGGTATGAGCTACACATTTACAAATAGCTATTTTCTGAAGTAACTGAATAGAGTCTAACAAATCTAAAATAAATTGCGCATGATTAATTGGTTTACCAGTAGATATTATCATTCCTCTCTTTTTCCACTGCTGCGCAAAAACATGTACAGTAGAAAAAGCGTACTGGCTGTCAGTAAAAATGTTCACTCGTTTATCCTTTGCCAAGGTACATGCCCTTGTTAAAGCAATCAATTCTGCTGCTTGTGCAGATAAGTTGTGTGGTAAAGACTTTGCTTCTAAAATCTCAGTATCAGAAACTACTGCATACCCCACTAGATTCTGTCCTGTAGGGCCCCTCCTACACAAGCCATCCACATAGTATGTCACCTCGGCATCATCCAAGGGAACATCCGTGAGATCTTTTCTAGGTAGTGCCTTTTGCTCAATCTCCTGCAGGCAGCAGTATGGTTTGCCATCTGCAGGGGTTGGGAGCAAGGTTGACGGATTCAAAGTTCTGCATCATTCATTTGTCATATAAGGTTGGCTCAACAATATAGTCATACAGGAAAGATGTCTAGCAGGAGAAAGGTATGCTACTTTTTGGTGCAGTAAAATAATCGCGACTGCATGAGGCACTCTCAACGTGAGAGGGTGGAATAACACTACTGAGGCTGAAGCCTGCACTGCCATTGCAGCTGGGACTACTGCTTGTACACAGTGGGGCAGGGATTGCACCACTGGGTCTAGCTGTGATGAATAGTAAGCTATGGGGCATTGTTTGTCCCCATGCTGCTGTGTTAACACTGATGTCATATAACCCTACTTACAATCTATGGTTTGGAAAAATCGTTTATGATAGTTCGGTAATCCTAAAACTAATGAGGATGCTATCACTTGTTTCAATTTGCAGAAAGCTGATTCTGCTTCTGATGTCCACTGTAATAAATCTTGTGCTGCCATAGGATTCTTGAATATCAAGTTGGTCAGTGGAGCAGATTCCAAGGCATAGTTTGGAATCCAACTCCGACAAAAATTAGTCATACCTGGGAAAGACATCATTTCCTTCTTGGTAGTTGGTTTGGGTGCTTGTAATATTGCTGTTTTTCTGTCTTCATCTAATATTCTGCCTTCTTTGGATATTACATAACCCAGGTATTTAACCTGTTTTTTTCCAAAGTTGCAGTTTGTTTTTGTTTACCTTGTGTCCTTGAGTAGCTAAAAATTGTAGTAATGCTATGGTATCTTCTCTGCATTCTTGCTGGGTGGGGCTGCCAACAGAATGTCATCTACATAAAGTAAAATCTGGCTGCCTTTCGATGGGATAAATCCCGCCAGGTTACTTGCCATTTCCTCTGCAAATATTGTTGGACTCTCACAATATCCCTGTGGTAGTCGCGTATATGTATACCTTTTCCCCTGAAATGTAAATGCAAACCAATGTTGTTTGTCAGGGTGTATCGGTATTGAGAAAAACGCATTGCTAATATTTACCACAGAAAAATACTTTTGTTGAGGTTTTAAATCATTTAATAAGGTGTGTGGATCTGGCACCGTAGGTGCTCTAGGTATAACTGCATCATTTACAGCTTGTAAATCTTGGACCATACGCCATTCTCCATTTGCTCTCCTAAGAGGAAATAAGGGTGTATTACATGGTGAATCAGGAGATTTTATCAATACTCCTTCCTTAAGCAAGGCTGCTATTATAGGTTTGATTCCTACTTCTGCATCCTTTCTCAAGGGGTACTGCCTCTTTTGAGGTCTAAATGCTGACTTTGGCGTGATAGTGACTGGTCCTGCTGTACGAATAAGTCCTACATCTGATTTTCCTGTTGACCAGAGAGTCTCTGGTATGTCTCGTAAGGCTTTTTCCTCTTCTTCTAGTAATAATGCTACTCAGCTGTCCTCACTTGCCTGCAAGTGCACAGCTGGGTGTGTCTGTGTTATCCAATTCAACTTCTGCTTTTGTACTTCCTGCTCTGAAAGTTCCAATTCTGTTTGTTTTTCCCACCTTGTGACTTTTTCTCCTAGGTCTGCCCACTTCACATTTTTATCTTTAGTTAAACCAACATGTGGTAATCGATTAGATTTGTAAAGCGCTAGGAATTCCTGGGGCAATGAACAGCTTACTACACTGTTCCCTTCTGTGTCCCGGTACAAATTTTCATAATACTAATCTGTTAGCATGGTTTCTAAACAGTTCTTGCTCATATTCTTTATCAGGTCCTGGTTTGCTACAGTAATATAGAGTGCAATGCAACAAATGCTGTTTATCAGTGTCAAGGGGGGGGGGGGGTTACTGATGGCTACGTTCATCAGTTCTTCGGTTACTGCCCCTGGACCAGTCGTAACCAAGTCCTGGCTGTACCAATAAAATGTTTCACCCTCCGGTCGCACCACAAAAGTATCCATTTGTCACTGTGCTTCCATACCCTGCATAGTTGGAACTACTGCTATGCCAAATATCTGCATTAGGTCTCTGCCCAAAAGATTTACTGGGCATTTTGCAGAAACAACAATTTTGCTTTTCTGGGTCATCCCTGAAACAGGATCAGTTATTGCTATGTTGTGGGAGAGTGGCTCCCGATACAGCTGTCCATTAGCTGCTTTCACTAATATGTAATCAAGTGATTCTGAATTTTATGGTAGTTTGGAAGGATGTATCAGGGTTCGTGAAGCCCCTGAGTCACACAGGAATTTAACTTCCCTCCCCTCTACCAGAAGTGTAACTTCTGGTTTTGTGTCTGCTAAGTAGAGCTCAAGGCTCAATAATGCTAAGTCTAATATTTCATTTTTTTCACCATCGGTGATTTCATGCACATCCTCTATTTCTTCTATCACGTTCTCTACTCCTTCTATCACATTTGCACTTGTCTTTTCTTGATTATTCCTTTCTAGTGATTCTTGACTATCATATAGTCAGTCCTCACCCTCCTTGTCTTCTGTGGTTACATTTTTATTTTGCCTGCAATCCCTTGCTAAATGTCCCTTTTTTCCACATTTAAAACATTCACCCCTTTTCTTTCTCTTCAAACTCCTCTGATCGTTTATCAGATTGTTTGTTTCCCTGGGCATTTTTCTTACCCTTCTTCCCGGTCTGTACTACAAAGACTTCTGATCCGTCTTCTACTGCAAATACTTGAGTTTTCTTTTTCTTTTTGCTATTAAAATGCCTTTCGGCATGTCTTGCATATTCAAGTAATGACTGTAGTCTACTTGTACGATGATCTACCATATGCTTTGTAATAAAGCTGCTAATGGGTGCAATACTGCCTTTCAAAAATGCATTCTTTAATTGCTGTTCATATGGGGAATCGTGTTTGGTCCTCAGGTACCTGCATTCCACAATGGTTATTAAAACACTCTAATAATCTGGCATAATATCTATCAACAGTTTCACCTTCTTGTTGTATGCATTGATTAATGCAAGTCCAGTCAGCTCTAGGCTTCCATTTCTCAGAGATTCGGTCTGTCAGACCTTTCACTCTGTTATCCAGTTCTGCGTTACTTTGTTGGAGTGGCCTATGTTCTGCGTCACGGGGATTCCAGTTGCCACTGATCATGTGCCAATCTGGACCTACGATTTGTCTGACTACTTTCTCTACTTCTTCTCCATTTAAATGGTAACTTAACCGCATGCCCTGTAAGACTTCTAAGAATTTTCTAAAATTAAACTTCGGCTGTAGCTTTCCGGATGTCTTCCGGTGTCCACGGTCTATATACTAGAAGAGTTGGGTGCTGTCCTGCCTGTGGATTTGGTACTTCTATGAGTGGACATATCTCTTCACTCATAGCTTGTGAATTTTTATTTATTTCATACAATTCAAAATTCCCTCTTAAGTTGCGTGTTTGAGACCTAGTCTCAATAGGATCTCTGACAAACGGTTTTGGTTTTGCAGGGACAGCTGGATATAGCGGAGGTGGATCAGCTTGTCCACTCACTTCATATTCTGGTAAGAGAAGCGGAGGGGTCGGAGGGGCTGATGCTATTACCAAGTTATTGTCTTCTTTATCTAAAGACATTGCTTTTGAATTTTTATTCTTTTGTTCCCTGCGGTTTGCTTCCTCAAGCCACCTGTATGCCTGAGGAACTCCTAATTGACGTTGCTTTTTTATCTGACCTTTTGCATCTGTTTTAAGTTGTTTGACAAGTTTGATAAGTGAAGGTTTATCTAATTTGCCATCAAATTTGTATTTATTAACCCATTTTGTATAGTACCTAACGTCGGCACGCTGTAATTACATATATTTCGCGTCTTCGGTTAAAGGCGGATCTAGGGAACTTTTTGTGCACTTATTTCCCATGTTGTCTTAACTTAGTTAGAAATTGTTATGTAACCCTTTTTATCACGTGGTACCACGATTTTCACTTCTTCACAGTTTATGTAGAATAACTGCCTACCTATCCTGTTTCCCTGATCTATGACAAGACAGCAATCTTTTTTGTCCCCGAGTTATATAAAATCTCCCTGACAAAAACAAATACTGTAACAAGTCCCTGATCTGAAACAAAGAAAAGGTAAATTCCTCCTTACCTGAGCCTCTGTGATGGACCATTTCACCGGAACTGTCGACTCGTCCTCCAATCGCAGATCAGAAACAGTGGCTGGCCTCTTTTGAATGACAATTCAGTCGGAGGTCTTTCAAAGCAGAAGAACCGATGTGGCTTCTTCCCCGTATGGTTTCATGCCACTGGGCCCTTCTGACCTGAGCTAGAGCGAGAGATTTCCGGTCCAAAGGACCAATCTGTCATAGGAAAAATAAACTTTAAAAATGATTAATACACGGTAGGTTCAGGTTAAGGCACTTTAATCTTGCAGCATGGAGACAAAAACGTGCTAATACAGAGTTTGTCTAACTAAAATCAGGAAGTAAGTATATCTTTATACACTTTCTAACAAGACATTGCCTACCAAGCTGACGTAACAGATCACAAGTTTTAACATCATCATTACATAGCAGCTGTTTATCCATAATTTTCTGCTTGCACTATCAATTTTATGAAAAACTTCCTAAGAAAAACAATGTGGCCTTGGTGACCACCGGTTAGATACAGTTCCCACTATGTTGTGTTTCCATTCAAGGTACTATAGCTAATTTGAGCACAAAGCAAGTACAGATTCTTCAAGCAGTCTTTTGTCTTATGTATCTTCTTCTTTTCTGCAGCTGTGCATGTTCTCATAACACGAACAGAGCTAAGTGTACAAAATCATAACATTACAGAATATGGTATTGTTTCATTTATTACTTCCTGACCTAGCAGATAATCACCTGCTTCTCAGTACATTTCCAAAAGGCATAAACATGAATTTTGCTGTGCTAGCAATTACTAGGCCAGGAGGCATCTTGCAAGTTTCAGAAAGCATACTGCAGTTTCAAAAAGCATCTTATAATTTCATACAGAATTAAGCTATATATAAAATAGAATGAAAACGTGTTAACCCTTTTAGCTTCTAATAAGCATTAGACATATATAAAAATGAATATTTTTCTGACATAAATCCTAGCTATCCTTGACTGAACCTGATGCCTTTCCAAATAAAAAGTGTATTCTGATAACATTTTCCTCAAGTCTAAATTAGTTCATTCGAAATGTTCTAAGAGATGCATTAAAGTAGTGCCTTGGTCCTTTATCCACATATGTCTTCTCTGTTATACTATTCCAGTTTTTTCCTACACACAGTATTCCTTGGTGAAGGATACTCATCTGACCACTAATTGTCTTGAGTTTTTTATTTCATTTCTGTGAAGGATACATACATTTGCTAATGTGATTCTTTTATCATGACAATATCACATTATATATAGCCTCTTTACCTATAAGCTCATTACCTGTTAGCAATGGAGAGACTCTAGAAAGCAGAGTAATTTATCCCTCTGCATTTTACAGTTGTATAGATTCCATAATTTCAGTCCCTAAAATCTAGTTGTACTAATTTATTATGCTCTCTCTGAAGTAAATGTCTCTGAACATTATAACCGTGTTTCTTCATTTTTAAAACATCAGTACTGTCATACACACATCAACCCACTGACATTCCAACCTAGGAAAGTACCAGACTGCATCTGTACATTACAAGTGATACTGTTTGCCTCTTGGGAAATAGCCCTCTCCCTACAACCCTAATCTTCAGGTGTGTCATTTCCCTTTATATTCCTTCTCATATTCTCTCCATTTGCTTACCAGAACTTTTTGTACCACTGTTTTAAGAAGTGCAAATAAAAACTTTAAGAATGTAAACAACATACAAAACTAGATTCCATAGTGCGAGGGGGGGTGGAGCCTTAACTGTGACTATTAGTGGCCCCAACATTGGAGGGAGAGTAGTGGCTAGCTCACATGTCCTGGGAGGTGCAGAAGAGAGTAGCACATGCTTGGAGAACACACAAGGAAGTGAGATGTGTTCTTCATATTAATCACTGCTGTAGTAGCCTTAGCTATTTGGGTTATATCCTGTCAGGGATTTAATAGCTGGCCAGTTTCCAAAACTTCAGGGCATCTTCTAACCAAACTGTCAAGCAATTTGAGCTGAGCCAACTAAAAGACAATTTTGGGAGTGAAGCCCTTCTGAGCTTTACTGCCACCAAAGAGTATACTCTTATAAGGCTTTTGTGGATCGACCGTTGGCATGTGCTTTCCTTTGCTGGGCAGATAAGTTCACTTTGGGTAAAAAAAAAATTCAATTTTCTTAGATTTTGTTGATATTTTATGACTTTCATCCTCAGGAAAGTTGTTTTAAAGATAGAAGTGCTGTTATTTAATGGACTGTCTTGAAATTGTATTTTTTTTAAACAGAGCATTTGTTTCTTTGTCAGTTTTAAAATAGTGTATACTAACTGAATGTTTATTTTCTGAAGAAATTGTGTTTATTTTTTCATTGTTGGGTTGCCATAGTGTTTTAAAGTGCTTTTTACTGTCGTTTTTCTGTTAAAAGTAACTTTTGTGGACTCATAGTTTTACAGGCATTTGCTGCTTGTCTTCCCTGGGAAAGAGGTACCAACTTTTCAGCTTGACATGGAGCAGTCTACCGTTCCTGTAGTCAGTCCTTCTTCCAGCCACATAAAGAAAAAGTTAAGCAAATAGCCCTTCCCACCAGTGGCAGCTGGTGACTTCAAATCATAGGGGGGCTGCAGGAGGCAGCTGAATGGGTGGGGTCAATGAGAAGGGGTGTGGCCAACTAGAAAGGAGAGGAGCTATGCTCAAAACCACAACAACTGTAACTTTAATTAAATACTCTGCTCTGGGTGCCAAACTGTCATTATGAGAGTACAGTCAAGACAAAATGAAGTGTAGAAGAAAAAAAAATATTTCAATGCATTGGCGCATGACAGTTTACTTAATCTCTAGATGGAAACAAAAAGGTTGTGAGGCATGAAAAAATAAATTACTTTTTAAATACGTTACTGGAATGCTAGTCAAAATCAAGTATAAGAAAAACAAGCAGCACTCAACTCAAACCACTTCTCCTTGCACTGCAGTTCTAATTATAATTTATATTCAGCTTTATTAAAGTACCAAGTAACATGCTGAAAGTAGCAATCTCTGTGATACCCCCACTTGTAAAAATGTTTCTTATCCAAAAAAGACCTGCTGCCTGACAACAACTTTCTACTTGTTTCATGGGGAAAACATGATCAAAGTAAAAAATGAAAAGCAAACAAGAAACAAGCTCAAGATACATTGCTTAAAAGATTACTTCACAGGTTATGGACCACACATGATAGATTGGCATTCTGTTTAGTTTACAGGTAAAGTCTACAAAGATGACTGCAAGTCTCCAACAAATGTAATGAGCTTCTTAAAATAATGTAATCCTGTCCTTTATTACAAATGCTGTCATATGCATTTCAATACCCAAGGCTTATATGTTATCTAGTTATGTCAGTATTCTCTGCATGGCAACAACAGAAAGGCTTTCAATGTTGGCAATTCTTTAACAGTATGCTTATTAAAGCTTACTTGCATCTTACAATCTCATACAAGCTTACCTAATGGTCATTAAAGCATTGCTACTTAAACACAGAGCAACAGGCACTTTCTGAATAATAATAAGCATAAATCAACAGAATAAAAATATGACAGAAACCAGAACATTCTGCAAAATCAAGGACAGATGAAAAGCCACTGTAGTACTTGTGTCCACCTTGGATGGGGGGATACTCTGCACACTTATACTGCATAACTGCTCCTTGTCTTGCTTGGACACATCCAGTGTTACTACGTGGGGGAGTAGGGCGCAACAAGTATATCACAATTTGAAATGTCTTGGCTGACTGCGATGGCCCTGACATATTTGTCATACCTCTCAACCTCAGAGCAAGAAATCTGGACAGAGCCTTACATAGAAGTGGGACAAATGCCCCAAAATAAGGACAATTTTTAAATATTGCTGTTATAAACTTAGAAAGATAATAAATAAGTAGGCTTTGCATTAGTATGAATTTTCTGAAGGGTATGAAATCTGAAACTCAAATGTCTGCCATTATTTTCCAACTTCAGTCTTTAATGATTTGCCATTAATTTGCCAAAAAAAAAACAATTTTATGAAAAATGGACCAAAAATGTGATGCAAAAATATAAAATAGCCACACAATACAGCTCGGAATCTGTCAAAGAAGGGACACTTTCTTAATATTAGTACTGTTAAGTTGAGCAGCTGACAAAATAAGGGAATCTACATGCATTTCTGAAATAAAAGTACTCTATAACTCTGAACATTCAATTATTTATTAATTGTAAACCCTCCACGTTTCTTCCAAAATTGCCATTTTGCAGAGGGATTATTAGGGGAGAGCAACATTTTGAGCCAAAATCAGGGACAGTTGAGAGGTTTGGATATACCTAATTCTATAAAGTAACTGAATTTTTGAACCTGGTGGTCCTGCCTTGTGTTTTTAACTTTAATTCTATAAACTGATTTATTTGCACATACCTCAGTCTCAACCTCAATGCAGGAAATCTGGACAAGGGCAAATATATTGGGGGATCAAACAACCAGTACTAAAATTGCACTTGTATAAACTTAGTTGAAAGAATAACATGCCATGCTTTAGCATGCATTTTTCTTAAGGGTATGAAGTCTGAAACTCAATGTCTGTCATTATTTAGTGACTTCATTCCTAAATGATTTGCCAGAAAGCCACAGATTTTATGAGGAACAAACCAAAAATAAGAAGCAAAAATCTATTCATTCTGTGAAAATCTGGACAGTTGAGAGGTATAGTTCAGCTGGAAGAATTGTGCGGCAGAAATCCTACACTACGGACTTAGCGTCCTAGGTGTGGACAATAAGTACCCCCCCCAAAAAAAATGAAGATCTAAAATAAGTGATTGCTTCAGTCTGGCTTCATCACTTTCAGTAGCATTCAGACTCAATCAGTGAAAACATTCAGTAACAAAAAAGTTTGTGCTTGTAGACTGTTGATTTAACTGGCTCCTAATCGAATACATCCAACCAGGAACTGGGAGGGGGCGTACCTGCGATGATCAGATAATCAGTAAACACCTTCCTGATTGTATTAAATTGTATTCTTTGTATAACACAGTACAGTTGTTAGAGGGCATTTTAAATTGATTGTTTTGAACATTTTTCCAGTAAACAATGGAACAAAATGCATGCACCAATAATGACAAAACTGCCCAATTCAGAATATTTCCATCATAAAAGTCTACTCAACCTTCTCCAATCCACCAGTATCAGTAAATATGCACAATCTCTGCAGAACTAAAATTCATATAAATAAATCCACATTAAAGGAGATCTCTAGCTAATGAAGAGGTTGCTGCTAGCAAACAACTTTATATTTCATTCTTTCATCTACAAATAAAGTGCTTGTTGCCCTTGAGGAATAAATTGCCTATGTTACATTAAAAAATGATAAGCTAGTAATGTCACAATAGGGAATGGATGGCAAACTGGTTCATAGTTATTAGGTATCTCCACCAAAGAGGACATTCTCAGGACTGCAGCATCCACCACTTTAAAAGTACAACACAGTACAGTATCAGCAATGCATCTACATACTGTGGGAGTAGAACCCACAGCCTTATGCATCAAAAGCAAGTATTCAACCTGTTATGCTATTAACAATGCAAGCAGACTCTGCATAAGCAGCACTAAACTTCTCTTCCCCTGGAGCTCTCAGCTCCTTGTAAAATCCACTCAACACTCAACTGTCTCTCTCAACTCTGTAGCACAAGAACTCTGGAAAAAGCCAGAATTTATTGGGGGGGGTGACAAAAGGCCAAAAACCAGGGACCCATTTTAAACATTGCTTGTATAATCTTGGAAAGTTGCTAGAATAAAATTTGTTACCACCATGCATTTCACTGCCAAGTCTTAAACCCAGGACCTGATGCACTACAGTCAGAGGAATATACCACTATGCCAAATCAGCTGTTTCTTGAAAGAGAGGAAGACTGAAACTTAAATGGCTATCATTTAGTGAATTCAGTTCTCACCATAGTTCTCAACCTCTTAACAAAAAACACTTGGACAAAGCCAATAATGGGGGGATTACAGTCCCCAAAAATAGGGACAAATTTCAAATTACAAATTCAAGTCCAAAACTTGCCCTTGTCAAGACCCAACCAAAGCTTCACAAATACACCTTAAATCTATCCCTCCCTCCCCTTTCTACTATTACCCTACTCTGTGTATACTTACTATACTCTATCTACTATTCTGTTGGTTAGGTCTCTATGTAAATATGTATATGTATGTGTATATATATATATATATATATATATATATATATATATATATATATATATATTCATTAATCTGTATAAATGTTATGTAGTTCTTCCTTGAGCATGCATGCCTTTTTTATTGTGCTTTTAACCTCCTGAAAAACAAGTTCATTGTAGTAATCTGATTTAGATATGTTAGTTATGTTTATTACTGTAATTGCTGTCATGTTTGGAGCTTTTCTCCTCGGGTCTCCACTGAAAATGGCCCCTAAACCCAGTTGGACCAACCCAGTTAACAAATGTCAAATAAATAAATAAATAAATAAATATCGATCTTATAAACTTAGAACATTGCTAGAATAAAAGGTTTTGTGTTACCATATATTTTCTGAAGAACATGAAGTCTGAAATTCAAATGCCTGCCATTATTTAGTGAATTCAATCCTTCACTGATTACAAAAATCCAGAAAACCACAGATTTTATGAGGAACAGAACAGAACAAAACAAAAATATGAGGCAAAAATCTGGACATTTTTCACAAGTGGTGGTGGGTAGGGAATTCAGGCTCTTGCTACCTGTACCCAAGGTACAGGGCTTGAGCCTGAGTAACTCTAGCCACCGGGTATATTTGACTGGAGCATTTCACACACACCCCTTCCATTGCAGTGAGAGCCAGTAGCTATCCACATATATGACTGCAGACGTTGCAGTCTGATCCTTTTCCAGTCTATGTGGTTAAAAACGCATAGACTTCTGGGCATTTGTGCACTGATGCTTTCTCTTCATAATCCGGACTGGTTAAACAGCAGTCTGGAACTCGCCGAGCATGCATGCGCAGTTCAAGTTCCGGGACTTGCAGCTAAATATTTTATTTTTAAAATTCTTTTCTCAATTTTACAGGTTGGGGAGCTGCAATCTGATAGCACGAGCTGCCCCTGATCTGCACAACAAAAACCTTGCTAAGCTCCAACTTAAACTCAAGAATCTCTCACTTTTAAATCATGACTAGATAAATCAAAACTCTTCCTGACCCCCCCCCCACAAGAAAAATAAATAATGCTATTCACTTCTAGATCACTCTCTGGCCAAAAAATCTCTTTATCTAACCTTAAACAAGAATGCCAATATCAAATTGGTGTCAAATACTAAGCTTTTAGGACTCATACTAGACGAAAGCCTAAATTTAAACCTCTTTGCAAAAGAAACAGTAAAGCAAACCTATCAAAATCTAGGCTGCCTTTGTAGAATTGCTCCATACCTACACAGGTCATCATGAACATACACTTCTTCAACCTACCTGCGATTCCCACAATCCTTTATGCTGCTCCTGTACTTCTCATCCTGCAAGCCTCTGGCACAAAGCTATAATAGAACTGCACAGTTTATTTCTAATCTGCATTACAAAGCCCATCACTATCATGCCCTAAAGTAAATCTCTTGGCTAGAACTTACACATGACCTCACCTCCTCTCAACTGGTAATAATACAAAAATCTCATCTGTAAACCCAAACTATGCTCAGCACTAATATAGTACAACTATACTCCACTAACAGATCTCCCTGCTCCACAAATAAACTTCTTCTTGCAACCCCCTCAAACAACGTTGCTTGTGACTCCTTGTACTCCTCATATGCTGCTCGGTTATGGAACAGCCTACCCATACTCCTTATAATGAACAACATGAACAGGGAGTTTAAATTCTACCTTAAGCAGTACCTTTTGGCTTCCTGGTTCTGTCCTTGTTCCACCCCTGACTAATTGTTCTCATGCTCCATCTCCAACCTTCTCCATGAATGTTCTATAGCCGCATGCTTTCCTATCTAAACCTAGCACTTCTCATCTATACTTCCTAATATAGGCTACTATATTTTCTCTTACTACTATATTTTTTCACACTTTTTTAATCCTTACTCTCTTATATTCTTCCTAAGAGACCTCACTACACACCCTCCCTACCCCCCATAACCCACTACTCCCTGTCTTCTTCTGTGCATCTGAATACTACCTCTCTAGTAAGACTCTTTTGCTCTCTCAGCTTTCTTTAATCTCCAGTACTCTTACAAACATTTTTCTTTTCCAGCACTCATCTACATCTGATCTGTTATTATAATCGCCTCCTAAAACTGATGGAAAAGTAGGTAATTTGAAATATAGACCAAAAGAAGAAGAAGAAATGCAAAATGAAAGAAGGGGTGCCCCAGAAGTAACAAAAATATGTAGTATAGCAATGGCAGATATTTCCAAACTGAGATTTTGTTCTGAGGTTCAGCTTTATTGTGTGTAAATATTATTTTTTTCCCTGAACTATATGGCTTTAACTTGTTTGCATTTGACTCATGGTACACACAAGCATTTAAATAGAGTAACTACTGTATTATAGGTAGAGGGAAGTGTAACACAGTAAACAAGATGGGGCATAGTCAATTCCATTGCCACATACTACTTAGAATTATGTGTTCATAATGGCATGATTAATACCATGTCAACATTAGGTTAAGGAGTTCTTCAAGTCAGCAGTGAAGCAATGTGTAAAAAATTATAGGATGAGTGTGGTCAAGCAGTTAAATAATTATCTACATGAAAAGACATTCGGAATTCCAAACAATGAATCTTTTAAGATAATCCATTTGTGAACTTCATTACTAAGGTCTCTCCTGCATTTATCAGAATAACATAGTTTTATTTATTTTTTATCCCTGTGGAAATTAAACAAAAGAAAAAATGAAGAATACTTTAACAGTAGGATGTGAATTTTAAGGCTAAGACTGAGACCCTGTAGGACGATCTGGTATTGATCCATTGCTTAGGCATGTTCATTTATTTTTTGGTCATGGGGCACAGAATTTGAGTGTTCACTGAAACGCACTTGCAAGAAAATACCAGCAATGCATCACACGACATTCAGTGCATATAATCAGGGCACAGATTATCATTACACATACCACCAAGAAAAAAATGTACAGTAGTGTAGTCACAGTTGACCGTATTCAATCTTTCGGCTGTGTCTGTCAATCACGTCCGGCGAACGAAGTTAGGAAGTCTTCAAGTAATAAAATCCAACTGCAAATGAGTTAAACTCTCTTAACTGGCTGCAACTGTTTGCTTCTCACTCTTTTCCCAGCACATAAAGCCCGGGAAGAGAGCGAGAACCAATCACCAGTCATTCAGCCTATTCACGTCATGTACGTGCCTGAGGACGTGGCAGTCCGAGCCCCTTCCATTTCTATGTGGTTAGAAACCACATAGACTTCTGGGCATCACATTGATGCATTTGCTCATGAATCCAGACTGCTTTTACAGCAGTCTGGAGTGGATTTATTATTTTATTTAGAGAAACTAAACTTTTTTTTTTTAAAACCCAGAATTCGGAACTACGCAAAGTACGCATGCTTGCAGATCAGTCAGTTGGAATAAAGCAGCCGACTGAGGTTAAGAAAGACAGAGTAAATAAATTAATTAATTATTTATAGTAAACAGTTATTTTTTTCTTTTTTCTTGCTGGGGGGAGGGGCTGCAGTTCGATGGGATGAGCCGCCCCTGCTTCCCACCACAGCAGGCTAGCAATTTGCCTCAGCCATTTGTTTGACTTCAGACCACTCATCTTTTACACCAGATCTATCTGGTGTAGCACCTAAAGCCACTGTGGACTGGGGATTAGCCAAGTCCTCTGCAGCTGTTGGAGTCCTGTCAGTGGGCAAGGGAGAGCCACTCTTGTTGTTCCTGGAAGAGGGAACAGGGGAGGTTTTTCTGTTGTGTCAGAATGCTGTGCCTCTCCCTGGGGGAACAGCTGCTGCCATTAGTAATACTACTGGCCACATGTTTCCTGTCAAAAAGAAACAGAAAACTAAGCATGTATCTACTCCTCCTCAAATTTCTTTGGATAGGAGTAGTTTACTGGAACTGGATGAGAGTTTAATTTAGGTTATTGATCCTTCTTGTAAAGTTCTGGTAAAAGAAAAAGGGAGTCCTCTATTCCTGTATAGATTCAAGATTCTGAATCTGAACAGGAGCATGCAGGCAGGGGTTCTGGGTTTGGGTCTATATTACGTGATCGAATGGTCAAATCAAACACATACTAGTTGACCAGTAATAATCGAACCACCACAATGTTGAACGGTTCAATGGAGATCTCCGTACAGTGTGGAAATGGAAGTTCTCCATTGCCTGCACTTTAGTGCGATCTTGGAGTTGGTATATTTAAGTAGTGAGGGTGTGGGGGGTGCAGGGGAGCTTACCCCCCTGTGTAGATCATTTAAATGGTTTGGGTGAGTTTTTCTTTTTTTATTTTCCATTTGACATTGTGAAAATTCGATTATTAGGGGTCAACTATTATGTGTTTGATTATTTGATCATTCGATCATGTAATATAGATCCCTGGGTTTTGTCCTCAGATTTCAGATTCAGAGTCAGATGAGAGCTCATTTTCTGATTCTCCCTGTGAGGGTTTTTCTTTCTCTAAGACTGTTACTAGAATGTCCCAGTGTTTTCAGTGGGAGAACATTGAGGTTTCTCAGTCCCTTTGAAAATACTATGAGTCGTTACAAAAGGATTTTCCAAAACCTACACCCATTCCTCCTATCGTGTCTGCTTTAGAAGATGTATGTCTTACTGCCTGCAACATTCCTGATAGTCAGCCAGCTGTCCCTGAAAAGGTAGATAGATTAATATATAAAGTCTTTTAAATTTGTATACACTATTCTCTAACCTGACCCAGCAGCTATAGCCTTAGTGGATTCCACTGCTGCTAAGCACTTAGTTAATTCTATTCCTACTGTTTCGAATAAGAATGGGAAAATTATTGATATGCATGGAAAAAAGTGTATACTTCTACTACGTTGGTTTTCAGAATTTTGAATTGTCAGGCTCAAATGTTAGTTTATTCTGATACATTGTGAAAATATGAGGAATGTTTTATCCACAATTTTTTCTTGTGAAGATAATTTTGCTTTAAATAGCTAAGTTTTTCTATTGCAGGTCACGACACATTGTTTATAGTGTGTACATTACTCTGTTGATACTTCTTCCAGGGTTATGGCCACTGGTAGTATTTTAAGGACATTTGCTTGGCTACATTCTCAGTAACCCTCAGATCATGTAAAAAATGTGATTTTAAATTCTCCCTTGGGTAGAGATTTAGTGTTAGGCCCCTCTACTGCCGAGCAGATCAAAACGTGTGATGAAAGGAGCAAGCTGATCTAGGGAATCTCTAGGATTTTCAGCCCTGCTTTTCCAAATTGCCCTTCACATTTTCTTTCTCCTCATCCAATTTTGGCAAAAAAAAAGAATAAACAGCCTCAACAGAATTCAGTTAAACAGACGATCTGATGTTGTCAATCTTCATCTATTCTTAACTCTTAGATGTCGGTTCTTATCATTGGAACTGGTCTGGTCATTATACAGCTCGCACCAGCCAAAAATCTCTCAAACTAATACTCTACCCAATGCCCCTCTCCTATTTACCTCACATCCTGTGTGCCGACTCTCCTTTTGCAGCTAAGTAATATTTAAAATATATTAGTCTTTCTACCTTTCTTTACTATAAAACCTTAATATTCTTCATTTCTCTACCCACCTTTTTCACTTTTGAATGTGTTTTCACACCCATTGGTATTCTTTCTCTATCATCGCTGGTAGTCTTGCCTCTCTCTTTACCATTTTCGTAGTTCTTTCTACCATTGTTGGAAGAACTTCCTCCTTTACACCTATCCTTCTGTTTGTGTGTGAGGTGTGATTACTGACCTTCTCTTCTCCCACTTGTCAACATGGCAGAAAATTCCAAAGGCACAACTGGATTTAAACAGTGGCAGGACTGCAGCCGAAAAATGCCCAACTCTGAAGGGCATTCAGTTTGCATTTGTGTAGGTGCTCCTCATTTTAGGCAAAGAGTGCTCTTTCAGCCAGGCCTTCAGTACTAGAGCCTTGGTAGAACGTTGAAATAAGCTTATTCTTAAAAGGCTTCTTAAGTTCCCCTTTGAAGAAGCTGTATCCAGGGCCGACTAGTCTCCTAAGTCTCCTAAGGCCTCTGGTTCCAAAAATAGTCTCTCAGGCTGACATCTCCATAGGCACCAACATCAAGAAAGCAAAAGTCTCCTTCTGTTCATTCCTCCTTGGAACTGAGAGTTAAGGTTCTGAAGCTCTCTGAATCAATTCCTTCTTCAACACGAGTCACTTTGGTGTCTTCAGCACAGACTTACACTAGCACTGGTGCTAGCTCCTGCACTGGCTTCCTTAGTTTCTATGTTGGTGCAAACATTTCCTTCTACAAGCACAACAGGTCATCTCCCCCTGTTCGGTGCTGAAAATTGATCATTTATATTCACCCAGGAGAAAGTATTCCCCTTCCATTGAGCCCCTTCTTTGGTCAGCTTCCCAGTCCCTCTCCCTCTGGATTTTCTGTTTGCTCTTCCAGGAGTCTCACAGAAGTTGATGTGGTGAGATTGATAGACCAGCTTCTCACGGCTAGATGTCTTTCTTCTTCTTCCCAAGCCCCTATCCCGAAGAAGGGATGTTTTTTTCCCAGGACTCATCTGGTGATGCCTCCTTTGACCTCCTCAGAGGCTTTAGAACTCCCCACTCTGACCACTCAGGTTCCTAGTACTTCAGCACCAACAGCCCCTTTGCCTTTGTTTCTGGACTTGGCTGTGATTTCCTCGGTTTCTTTGGAAGCGATGGGTTCCTGAGATCGTGGCTCCACTGTCAGGCTGAGAGGGTTGAGTTGACTCCTGTATTTTATTCAGAGTCATCCTTATCTCTTGGAACTCAGATGGCTGTGGGTCTTTCCTCAGCTCCGGCCTTGGAGTTGGGTCTCTCGGGACGCGGTGTGACCCCAGTTCCAAGTTCATCTTTCTCGGTTACAAGCTCCTATCCCCTCCTCAGGGGAGTCTGCTTTTTAGGCCATGGAGAGAGCATTAGTCACCACAGGCTCTCAGGGGGCTCCTGCTGTACTGGAGTTTCATCCACATATCCCTTCTTACCAAGAACTTCCACCAACCTCTACACCGGGACAGTGAGCTCCAAGGTTGCAAGATATCACAACTGAGGACCACCCTTCTTCTGAGGTCTCCTTAGACATTCTCACTGAGGAGTCTCCTTGGAAGAAAATGTGTAAGAGAAAACAGCTGGACTCTCCTAAAGAGTCTGTCACTGAGGACACTGATTTCAGTGTCTGGGAGGGTTCCCTCCTGTCACCCGTGGAAGACGTCTTATTTGGAGAAAGTCTTGAGATTATTAAAAGGAGGAGTACCTGGAATCCCAAAGACCCTATCTTTGAGGAGTCTATGTACTTGCAAGCCTTTGGTTCTTGCTCATCTACTTCCTGTGTGACCCCTCCTGCTGACGATCTCATCAAACTGATAGCTGAGAGGGCCTGGACATCATCTGACTCCATAGAACCAATTCTCCAGAGACCGGATAAGATCCCTTCTGCACCTGAGGACCACCAACATTGGGCTAAGGGGCTAGCAGTAGATGTCATGGTGGTAGCGGTGGCCACCAAAAAAGAACTTGCTGAGGAAAGTTACTCTGTTCATCCCCCTAACCAAGAGTCTAGAGCGATGGACAAATTTGGAAAGTGGGTTTATGCATCATTGACCTTAACCTAAGGTCCTTGAATTTTCTGGCACTTTACTAGGTTCCAGAGGGATCTGATCAAGGAACTATCGGACACCTTAGCATGAGCTGTATCTGATAAGGTCCAAAAAAGTGGCCTCTCATTTAGCTACCCTGGAGTCTATTTCTAACTCATCCATGAAGCTCATTTCACACGCAGCTGAAGGGATGACCAGGTCATTTGGTTCAAGCGCTACTATCAGACAACATGCTTGGTTGCACCTGTGTGAGTTTGCTGTGCCATTCAAGTATTCCTTTGTCAATGCTCCCTTTGACATATCTTCTTTGTTCGACCCCAGAGTTAAAGAAACTCTAGCCAAGTGTGAGAAGGTTGGGCATATGTTTTTCACTCCTCAACAATCCTACACTAGGAATCAAAGGAGTGGGAAGATGTGGTTTAAAAAGTCCCAAGGGCCTTTCTAAGACTTACGTGGTGAAGGCTCCCCTCGGGGCAGAGGGGAGAGCTTTAATGGAAGACGCTCACCCCGAGGCAGAGGTGGCATGGAGAGCCAAGGTTCCAGAGACTCCTTCTCTGGCCAGCCCTACCAGTGCTCCTGAAAGGGGGCCTGATTGCTTACCTCTTGAGGCAGTCCGGGGAAGATTTTCTCTTGTGACAGATAACCACAGATGTTTGGGTGCAGAGAATTATTACCAGAGGTTATTCTGTCCCCTTCATCCCAGATCTCTCACAAGTCTCCTCGATGTTCCACCCAAACAGAGAGACCAAGCAGCTTTAGAAATCCAAAAGCTGCTACATAAAAAAGTCATCCAAGAAGTCCCACTATTCCAGTTAGGATCTGGATTTTAGTCAAGATTCTTTTTAGTGCCAAGAAAGACAGGGGACTGGAGACCTATACTGGCTCTCAGCATTCTAAACAAATTTGTTCAACAGTCCAAATTCTGGATGGTCAGGGTTTAATCTGTACTACCCTTTTTGGAGGAAAATGATTGGCTATGCTCTATAGACGTTCAAGACATGTACTACCAGATTAAAATGGACAAATGTTCCAGAAGGTTTCTCCGCTTTCGGCTCAGAGCTAGTCATTTTCAGTTCAGGGTGCTGCCCTTTGCTCTCACCACAGCCCCCAGGGTGTTCAACAAATGTATGGCAGTTGTTACAGCTCATTTGAGGCTGCACGGATTTCGGGTGTTTCGATATCTAGAAGACTGGCTCAGCACTGCTCTCACCAGCCATCTACTATTTCAATCAACAAAATTAATTTTGCATTTGTTCCTGAGCTTGGATTCCATCCAACAAATCCAACACCAAAAAAGTTGTATTGCAGAGCTTCCGGGTAAAAACACCTTTCTTCAGTGCCATCAAATCACACTTAAAATACAGACTTTAAATAGGAGCACATAAAATCACAGGATCACAGTCAGCCTATCCCAAATCCCCCTTTTTTTAATTGTTCACAGAACATTTAAAATAATATTACAGCATAATAAAATTCAAAGGTTCTGCATCTGTTTCCTAACTAAAATATGTTTTATATTAACTGCATTATTTAAACCAGGTTTTAAGTCCACTTGTAGCTTTACTATCCATTCGTATTCCTTACATTCTAATACATTGTTCATATCTCCGCCTCTAATGTCTTTCATTATTACATCTATAACTCGCAACTTAAACTGGAGCTCTAAACCTGCATCAGATATGTGTTTACTTAATGCATTGGTATATATAATTCTACATGTATCCGATTTATGTTCTACTATTCGCTCTTTCAATTTTCTTGTGGTTTTACCCATGTAAAATGATGGACATTTTGTACACATAGCTAGATATAACACACTGACAGTATTACAACTTGCTGAACCGTAAAACACAAATTCTTTGTGTGTTACAGGATGTATAAATGTATTGCTATCTATAAGAATATCATTACAACAACTACAATTCATGCATTTAATTGTACCTGGTCTATTTATATTATTCCTTTTTTGGTGGGGTATCATTATTTCCACTTGCTAAAAAGTTGGTTTATTACTATTACTTTTTTCTTTATATATATCTTCACACATCTCCTTCGTAGCAGTTACACTATATCCAGTCATAAAATTCACTGATCATTTCATCTACTTGTTCCCCCAAATTTTTGTCTTCTGTATTTAACTTGCTAACTGTGGTTAACTGTGTTCTTCATGATGCCAGTGAAAATATGAGGTGCATGCATGCTTTGTCTGTTGACATAACGATTTACACGGACCTCTTTTCTGTGTGTACTCGTCTCGATTTTACCACTCTTCTTCCCTAGGTCAACATCCAAAAACACTATTTTCACATTGGAACTTGACATTTTGAACTTCAAGAAATTTGTACTGGTGCTCAAATGCAAGAAATACTCATCCAGTTCTTCCTGGGAAGAAGTCCAGGTAAGAAAACAGTCATCAACAAACCCACGGTAAAAACTGACCTTACTATTTAAAATACTCCTCTGACTATATATGAATTCCTTTTCCCATTGATGTAGAACTAAGTCAGCATATGTGTTAGCCATGGGAGTACCCATGCTACACCAGCTAACTGTAAAAAAGGTTCATTATTAAAAAGAAAAACATTTTTAGTTAGAACTATATCCAATAATGTGCACACATTTTCAATTTCTCTAGCCTGTAAGCCTATCTCAGTATTAAGGAAATCACGTATCGCTTTGATCCCATAGTCATTTGGTATTACTGTGAATAGTGATATAATATCTAGCATGACGAACAAATACTCAGTTGGTTGCTGATGACTGGACCATTCTCTTAGCTTACATAAAAAAAATCAGTGGTGTCTCTCAACACACTAGGGCATCGATGCAAGAATTTGCTTAAACATTTTTGCAAGTATGTAGAGATTGGTTCTGTTATCCAACCTCCACTTGAGACAGTCGGTCTCAGGAGGTGGGGTTTGTAAGTGACTTATGTATTTTAGAGATACCATAGACTTGTGGTATTCTGGGGCAAGGTACTGTAAAATAATTGAATAAATCTGTAGTAATATCATTAGTTAGCTGCAGTTCATAAATAGACATATTTACTTCTGAGATACATCTTTTCCCATCCATAAATGTAATTTTCTTAAAAGTTTTAACATCTTGCAAAAGAACACTTAATGATGTCATATAATCAATTCTATTCATCACAACAGTAACTCCCCCTAGTCAGCTTGCTTTATGACTGTCTGTTCATTTTCCTCCAGTTGCCTAAGTGCCTCACTTTCAGCATATGTCAGGTTATACAATTTAGTATATACTTCTTTAGCATATAATTCTCTTGACTCATTTTCACAAATGTTGTTAAAAGCTGTTATAACTGGACAACTTACAAGAACAAATGTGCTTGATTTCCTACACAAAGCCACATCAGTTGAATTATCAGATTTAAACATCCATTTAAGATTTAAATTCCTAAGGAACATTTTTAGATCAGTTAACCATTTCACTCTATCATCCGATGCACTCAGTATGCATTTCAGACCCATCATCTAGTCAATCAAATAAAATCTCAGCTAACCCCCCTCTCAAGATTGATTTATTTATTTACAGTTTGATGACCGAGGAAAGTTACTTGGCCAAGCATAGCCCATTTTCAGTGGAGGCCTGGGGAGAAAAGCTCTAAAAGCAGTTAACAGAGTATAACATGAGTAAAGTATGGCATATACAGTATATAAAAGCATAAGTATACAATTTAAAATACAAACTCAGGGACTATATGTTTGAAAAACACATAAAAATGTTAAGATATAGATAAAGTCAAAAGCAATACAGATAATATAATTAAAATTTCAAGTCATAAAGTGTTTATACAAGTTTACGGTTTGTACTAACAATAGTGTTAGTGATCAGAGGTAATAGTAGATGAGACTGAAGGGAGGTTTGAAAGAATTTAGAATTCATAGGAGCTTGTCTGAACACCAGAAAAGATAAGTACATCCTATTCTTTGCAAAAACAAAGTTCCAGCACTTCTGGACCTTCAAGCGTTGGGATCCACGGCAGTGACCATCACTCTAGTCCCATTAGCGAGGTTTCACATGCACCTACTACAAAGGGTTCTTGCATCAATGGTCTCGTCTAACCCATCCAGTGAACTACCCCATATTAATCACCAGTCGCTGTAAAAAGACCTATCCTGGTGGATGGAATCCAGGGAAATCCAATTAGACCATCCATTTGTTCTTCCTCAACCCAAGACCATAGTGACCATGGATGCCTCAAAAATAGGGTGGGGGGGGGGGCATTAAATGGGAAGAACAGTCAAAGGCATTTGGTCCCTGACAGAGGCCATTTTGCATATCAATGTCCTGGAATTGAGGGTAGTGCTTCTAGAGTTGCAGGCCTTTCAACCTGTCCTCCCCTAGGGACCATAGCGATCCAATCAGACAACATGTCTGTAATCTGGTACATCGACAGATAAAGGGGAACCAAGTCCTACCCCCTATATCGAGAAGCCCAGAGTGTGTGGCAATGGACTATTTCCTCCAGATACTTTCTGATAGCAATACAAATCCCGGGGAGTTCAAACGTGATTGCATTCTACTGCCTCATGACTGGTCTCTCAATCCCGTGGTGATGAGGAGGATTTTTCTTTGCTGCTACCTTTCTGCATCACCCCAAAACAACAAGTGCAGAAGCTACTTTGCCCTGATCTCCCCGCAGGGGGGAGTCACCAAGGGATACTGTTATCCTTAATTGGCCCCTGGGTCTCCTCTATGCCTTTCCCCCCTTTCCTCTAGTCCCGCTTTTTCTCAAGAAAGCAGCCAGGTTGAAAAGCCAAGTGATCCTCATTGCACCCTATTGGCCTCACCAAATTTGGTTCCCCTTCCTGTGGCCTCATCTAGTTCACCGTCCAGGGATTTTGGACCCAGTTCCAGGCCTGCTGTCTCACCCTCAGAGACTGGTGCATCCCAACCTTCAAAATCTCAAGCTTACAGCTTGGTTCCTCCACTTCCACTAGTGCACCAGACATAAAGATATACCTACGCCAGTGCAAAAAATTCTGCTGGCTTCCCATAGACCATCCACCAGAAAATTCCACCTTAGTAAGTGGAGGAGATTTTCAGTCTGGGCTTATAATAATGATCTTGACCCTTTCTCACCTCTGGTAGAAAAAGTTCTAGAATTTCTAACCATTCTTTTTGATCAAGGGGTCTCAGCCTCTACAGTTAAAGTGCAGTTAGCTGCCATTTCTAATTTTCATAATGGTTTTGGAGATCTTCCTCTAATTTCTCATAGACTTTGTAAAGTATTCCTCAAAGGAACTCTGTACTTGAAGCCTCCATTTAAAGACCCCTTACCGCCATGGGATTTGACCTTTATTCTTCAGTCTTTGGTGCTTTCCCCTTTTGAGTTAGCAGCAACATGCGACCTAAAGTTTCTTTCATGGAAAATGCTCTTCCTCATAGCTATAACTTCAGCAAGACAAGTTTCTGAGATGCAGACCTTATGCTCAGAATCTCCTTAGTTAATTTTCCACAAGGATAAAGTTTCACTCAGACCCAGTCCATCCTTTCTTCCAAAGGTAGTTTCAGAGTCCAACATTAATCAAATTGTAGACTTGCCTGTTTTCTTCCCCATCGTTTCCAACAAAGGCAAGCATTGTCTACATTTGCTGGATGTTCACAGACAAATTCCATTTCTGTTTCAACAGAGCTAAAGAATTTAGAAAATCAGAACAGTTGTTTGTTTCCTTCTCCGGCCCAAGTTTAGAGGAGTCTTTTTCAAAAGTTACCTTGTCAAAATGGCTAAGAGATTGTATTACATACATATATAATAAAAAGAATCTCAAGTTACCTGCTCCTGTGAGAGTGCATTCCACTAGATCAGTGGCCACTTCAGCTATTTTCCATTCCAAGGCTTCCATGAATTAAATAAGCACAGCAGCTATGTCAGCTACTCCACATACCTTTTATCACTCATTACAAATTGGATCTGGTCTCCAGGAGAAGAGCTTCCTTTGGTTCTATGGTTCTCAGGAATATCTTTCCATAGGGCCACTTGGGATCTAAAGTAGCTGGGGACTCTGTCCCAAGAGTCAAGAATAGATGAAGACTGACATCAGATAAAAAAGTTATGTCTTACCATAACATTCTATTTGTGTTGTTGACCTTCATCTGTTCTTGGCATCCCACCCTCCTTCCCCCTCCTGTGAATTCCTGGAGGAGTGAACATTTGTCCTGGGTGCTTTGTTAGGGTTCACCTTGGACATGGCTTCTTCATATTTGCTCATGTTTTTTCTGGCTTTCTATAAGTCTGCAAACTCGATCTGAAGTAAATGGGAGAGGGGCTGGGTGGCTCGAGAGATTTTTGGCTGGCGCGAGCTGTATAACAGCCAGACTGGTTCTGAGGATCCGGACCGACATCCAAGAGTCAAGAAAATATGAAGATTGACAACACAGATGGAACGTTATGGTAAGACATAACTTCTTTTTTAAGAAATGCCAAAGGAGTTAGAAAAAGAAGTCTCAGACCTCCTGAAACCAGGGACAGTCCATCAAGTCTTAATGTCTGTTCAAGAGACATTGTGACCCCCCCCCCCTTCCACCCTGGCCCCTTTTCTCCTCCAGAAAGTCTGAATCTCCATTTTTCTGTTTGGCAATATATTGTGTCAGGCAAATGGGTTCTGAAAATCATTCATCGAAGTTACAGATGGTAGTGAGAGGAAATTCCTCCTTTCCAGGCGGTCATTCCTCATTCAGCAGATCAGACACCTGTTCTTCATTACATGCTGTCCCAAGGAGTGATAGCACCAGTTCCTCCTCCTCAGATGGGGAAGGGGTTTACTTCAAGGATGTTTCTAGTGTCAAAGAAAGAAAATGCTCCAAGACCAGTTATTGATCTTACTATCGTAAACCTGTTTGTGATAGTGCCAAATTAAGCATGTTGTCACTTCACAACCTGTTACCTCTTTTAAGTGTCCTGGTAACACTAGACGTACAAGATGTTTATCATCACATCCTTATTCAACCAGACTTCAGACATTTCTTAAGATTTTGTGTGTCTGGATCACATTATGAGTTCTGTACCTTACCTTTTGGACTATCTACTGCACTAAAGAGTGTTCACAAAGTGTCTTACTCTGATTATGGCTCATTTCGGGCTACAGGGTATCCACATTTTTCCATATTTAGACAACTTGCTTGTCTTTGCAGAGTCTTTTTAAAGGTGTCAGGAATTTTTATCTTTTGGGTGAAAGATCTCTTGCACAAACTCTGATTCCGAGAGAACATTCAAAGGTCTTGTGTGACTCTCTCACACAGGATTGTTTTGGGATGTCAACTAGACACCTCAAGTTAAAGAGCTTTTCTTCCACAGGAAAAGTAGATCTTTATTTAGCTCTATTTCTAAGGTTTTCAACTCAGACTTTGTCACTGTGAGAGAATACCTCAGGATTTTGAGTTTCATGGCACTTATGAATCTCTAGCTACCCCTTGCAATAAAACACACAAGAAAGATACAGTGGTATGTGAAATCTCTGTTTTCCCAGGATCAATACCCCTTATCCTTTCAAATCCCAGTGCTGGAGTTTCTCAAAAGAGAAATCTTTGGCTAAGACCATATATACCCTTAAATCCAGCTTTCCCATCTCCCTCTCTTCTCCAAGGCAGTCAGTCACCACAAATGCTTCAGACTTTGCTTGGGGAGCAGTTTCAGGAGGCATAAAAGTGCAGGATGCTTGGGTTACCAAGGACAGACACAACCACATAAATATCAAGCAGGTGCTTGCTCTGATCAAGGCACTCAACTCTCTGAACCATCTTTGCTCTTTGGGACCTCTTCAAGTAGTTACAGACAATACAGCAGTCATGTGGTACATCAACAGGCAAGGGGGAACCAGGTCATATCCCCTTTGCAGACTAGCCATGTTAGCTTGGGATACAGCTTCACAGCACAATCCAGCTATCCTAAATTCCGTCAGAGCAAAATTGTGTGTTAGACAAGCTGAGCAGGACCAAGGACCATCATGAATGGAAACTATATCGGGAGTCTTTCAAGATTTGATCCATTTGTGGGGAATTCCTCAAGTACACCTCTCTGCCTCCTCTCTGAACAATCACCTGGCAAAATTCTGTTCCAGGACTCCTTGCAAAAAGGCCTGTAAGACAGATGCCATTTCTTTTCTTTGGACAAGAGTGTTTCTTTCCACTAATATCCAGGGTACTTGCAAAGATTCAGAAGGTATCCCCCAAGATCATTGTGGTGACTCCTTTCTGGGCCAGGCAGCTCTGGTTCTTCCTTCTTTTGAAAATGGCCAGGGGTAATTGCCACAAGCCTTGTTAAAGACTGGATCTACTCCCACAACACCAGAGGAGTTTAATGCACCCCAGCATCAGTCATCTTCATTTGACTGCCTGGATGATGGGGTCTGAGGATGTGCAGCAGATACTAATGGAGACAAGAATGCTTGCTATTAAAAAAATTGTTTACTAGCAAGTGGAAAAGGTTTTCTAGATGGTGCCAACAACATAACCAGCACCCATTCAGGGCCAGTTGTTCTGTGGTTTTACAATATTTATGTGAGTTACTCTCCTATGGCCTTTCTTATTTCTCTGTCAAGGTTTATTTATTGACCATTTCAGCATGTGAATCCTCCTCTTTCAATGCTGTCTCATGTCAAAATGTTCTTGAAATGTTCTTTACATAAGAGGCCTCCTAAAAAAGCGTTGGCCCCTTCTTGGGGTCTTAATTTTGTGTTATAGAAGCTACTGCTTCCTCCATTTAAACCAGCTAATCTGACTGACTTGAGGTTCTTAACATAGAAAACAGTTTTACTGATTGCTCTGACCTCTTCATGAAGAGTATGTAAGTTACCAGCTGTTATGGAGAGTCAGCCCTATCTCATTTTCCACAGGGACTCAGTTTCTTTGAGAATTAATCCTTTAATGCCTAAAGTGGTATCCATGTTAACTTTAAGCCAAACTAGGCATCTCCCCTTTTTCATTTTCTGAATTTTAAAATGAGGGAGAAAGGATACTCCATACCTTGGATTTCCGTAGACAACTCAGGTACTATCTTGACAAAAATTAAAGCTTTTGGATCTTTGGATCAATTAATTTCTTGTGAAGGTGAGAAGAAGGGACAACCTGTGAAAAGACAGACTATCTCCAAATGGTTGTATAAGGCTGTATTACATTTTGTTATAATTACCATAACAAATCTATTCCGGGCAGGGTCAAGGCCCACTCTACCAGGGCCTTGGGTTCATCTATGGTTTTTGGAAAGGGGAGTATTCTAGAAACTGGTACTTGGTCCTCTGTACGTACTTTTACAAAACACTATATAAGCATGATTCCTTCTTAAGGTCTAGATCAAGCTTTGAATGGCCCATTCTCCAGAATCTCCTGGAGCGTTCTCCTTTCACCTCCAAAATGTGGTAGTTATGGTGAACTACCCATATAGCTAAGGCTAGGCTAATGTGTCAGTGATCAGTATGAAAAACTTATTACAGTTGAGTAAGTTGAACTTACTGTAACAGTAGATGTTCGAATGATCACTTCTACAGTAGCCACTCCCTCTTTCTATTCCCCTTGTTTGTTGGTGTGTTTTTTAGGCCAGGGTGTGGCCACATACATTTTGTTTTGTTGTTCCTACCATTGCCCTTTCAGGTCTTAGCCTCCCACTCTCTGCTGGCAGAAAAGCTCTTAAGCTTCACACCCCAACTTGTCCTTTAGTCAGCGCAGCCCAAGCTGCTTGATTGTTTGACTACATGGAAGCCTGAAGGGTTGTAAGTTGGCCAGCTGTTATGTCCTTAGCAGCATATAACCCATATAGCTAAGGCTACTGCTTGAGGGAAGGGTCAGGGCTGCTTGCTGGCAGTATCCCTTGTGGAAGTGATAAAAGACCAGCATTGACAGCCCGTTATATGTCCCCCTTTGGTTCCACAAGCAGAGCATCCATGAAAAATGTAGTGGTTAAGCAGGAAAAAAAAACTTTCTAATCACCCCTTATGGCTGTCAAAATGACAGGCTTTCCTGTGTTCGACCCTCGCCCTGGTGATAAGCTATGAATGGGTCGAATGGCTGGGAAGAGGCTCATGGTTGCCAAACAGTAGGGGCAAAGAGTGTGAAGGTATATATTTTAGATGGATATATTTTTTCATACTATATACACTGTTAAACCCATGAAGAATAGTATGCTTTTACAACAAATTGTTTTGAAGGTATATATTTTAGATGGATATATTTTTTCATACTATATACACTGTTAAACCCATGAAGAATAGTATGCTTTTACAACAAATTGTTTTGAAGGTATATATTTTAGATGGATATATTTTTTCATACTATATACACTGTTAAACCCATGAAGAATAGTACGCTTTTACAACAAATTGTTTGCCTGTGTAATACAACTATATTATCATTTCCCCCAAGACCAATTGATGCATTAATCATATTTAAAAAATAAATAATAAATGGCTATATGCATTTCAGTTGGGCATTGCAATGTTTCATCACATTATAAAAATCCTAAATTTTAGGTACATCTGTTTAGAATTGTTTGGTCCTCTAAGACTCACCTTATTTACCAGAGAAGCTGAAATATATGCGCTAGCTTTTCTTTCATATTTAACATCTTAAATGCACTGTAGAGATCAGTGCATTTAAGATGCACTGTAGCAATCAGTGTTGGATGAGAAGTCTATTTTCCTGCATGAGGAGAAATGTGCTTTAAATTTTACAGGATTCAGAAATTTGGGTCAGTTCTCTAACCACATCTTTGTAATTAAGTCCCCTCTTTTGCACCATGCACACCATGTATAAACCCAAATGTAGAAAAACAAAATGTGAGCACACCAACAAAGCTGAACAGAGACAAATAAAGCGTTTTGTTTTATTGTAAAAGGATGAGCGCTTTCGCGGGGTTACCGCTTCCTCAGATCCACATAAAAATGACTCTCATTTTATGTGGATCTGAGGAAGCGGTAACCCCACGAAAGCACTCAACCTTTTACAATAAAACTGATACACTACAACTTGGAAGAATAACGCTTTATTTGTCTCTGTTCAGCTTTGTTGGTGTGCTCACATTTTGTTTTTCTACATTTGGATTTTACTGTGTGTGAGCTACCTTTGGCAGGAGTGTGTGCTTTTTGTTCTACATTCTATGTATAAACCCCTCAGTTCAAGTCCAGAAGTTCCACATCTGTCTATCTCTCATGTTGTTGCAGCCCAGTTCAGGCATGAGACTAAAAAATGGTACCCTAGGGTACATTTACATGTTAGTCTAGTATCAAAACTGTCATGAATCATAATCATTGTCTTGTTGTCCTTTGTTGCTGTTTTGGTAATTCTGTACTTATTTGTTTGTTATCTTGTTGTACTGTGCTGCACAGGCTGAGCCTGCATTTGGTCATGTTTGATTATTGCTTTATTCTAGTAAACCAACATACATAAATAACTGAGTTACACTAACCACATACAGGCTACCAATAGCACAGCTACTTCACACGGTGTCTATATTTCCTTTAAAAATCAATTAGTAAAAATGGCCCTATGCTAGTGATATAGAGAGATAATGCCATGATTATGTCCTGGTGACCAGAGTACCATTAACAACTCAGCTGAGTGATGGTTCAAGCATTGAAGGGATGGACACGCCCATCCTGAGGTGGAGGGTTGGTGGCTTTGGCATACTTCTATCCATAGCTTCATATGTGACTCAGGCTTGGCTGTTTGGCAGGTACGAGTCATGACTGGGGGGGGGGGCTTGCTGCGAAGGGTGAGGGGCTTGTTGTGTGTCTGTGTGCGTACCCTTGTGCTGTGATCTTCAAAGACAGTGAAAGTTGCCCTTGATGTATGTGGGGAGAACGTGCACACATGATATATGAGCATAGCTAGTCCTTGTGGTGACACACGTGCCCACATCTGCACCAGGTGGTAGTGATAGGATATGTAGGTATACATAAAATTATCTAAACACGGTAGCATCTAAACAGTTAAGCACCCCTTCAAATTACTACCCCTTTTGTTAATAAAATTATTTTTCACACATAACTTCAGAACTTACTATCATTTTTTGAAAATTATTAATATATTTTATTGCACCACAATCCACTATAAGTTAAAAATCATGTGTACAAAAGCTCCGTTGTCACCCAAATCAACCAAAAAGAAAGTTATGAAGTCCTGAGTTTGTAAGGACGAAAGTGCTTAATGCTTTTACTTGTTTGATTAAAGTATTGGAACTGGACACACTCCACCTGTATTTCTTTGATTCCACCTCAGGCTGCATTCACCATGTTGTAACTTTCTTTTAAGTAAAAAATCATGTGTGCTTTTCAGTAGAATAAAAGGCTGGGGATAATGTTCATGGATTTGGATGCAGAAGAGGTAGCGATGGCAAGCACTGAGGACATAAGTCATCCCTTGCCAAACTTAACCTCACCTATGTTCTTTCAGATGGTCTCGCTTAACCTCTCAGTATAAATTTTTTTCCAGTAATGAAACATTACTTGGTGCCAGAGCCCATAGTGAGGTCCTCTAACCTTTTTTTTGATCTTTTACTATATTCTTCTGTAGTAGAATGGATGCATACTTCGACAATTTGATAGCTGACACAGGTATAATTTGATAATAAATAGCTTTTAAAATATTAGTGTGCAAATAATATATATATATATATATATATATATATATATATATATATATATATATTGTTGTCAGTTATTTTGCCCACAAATTCTAAGAATTGAGTGCTGTTATTTAAAAAGTGTACAAGAATTCTACAAATATTTGCTGCTATTTAGTGATGTCACTACTCTATATTTTGGAAAAAGTTGCCAGAGAACAAGTTAAAGTGAACTGTAGTGCTTACAAATGTTTGACCACAACCTGTGTAGGCATGTCTGCATTACTGACCATCTTCACTGTGCTAATATATACAAGTCTTACAACCCTCCAGGTTTTTTTTTCACATTCATCAGAATGTGTTTTATGCAGCACAGTGTTTAATGTGGGGAATTTTATAGGCAAAAAAAAAAAAACAAACAAACTGATGATCAGAATATATGAGCACAGGTATACCATCAAACAAAAGAGCTCTATTAATACATTATACAGACATAGCCTTGTTGGAGCAATTTTAAAAAATGTGTTATTTTAAAATAATTATTTTTATATATTCGTTTATGTTGCAGAGGATGAAAAAAATGTGCATACACAGGAGAGTTAGAATACAAAGACCGTAAATGACAGGTAATTTTAAATGCATGCAAATTCCCCAGGTCTTAATAACAGGATGGATTTTAAAAGTTATTTAAAGGAAAGAAAACTTAAATGTGGTGGCTACGTTTAGGGCAAATATTCCTTTAAGCAGCATTTGATTTCAGAATGTGGTCATTTGATTTTTAGGATGCAGTCAGGTGATTTTTAAATGTTATCTAATGTGGTGTATTTGTGTATGAAAATCAGTTTGATGAAGGCACGGTACAACATATTTTGTAAAGATATGAAGATGCTTACTGATTAAAATTTGCGAGTATTTCAGCCATCTTCGATCCTTATTTTCTTCCACATTCTTGGAAAGTATTGCTTCTTGTGTAGTGTACCCATAAATATACTTATAGGTTCATAGGTAGGTACTAGGCTATCGGCCCTAGGGCCCATACAATCCTAGCCAAAAAATGTACCCTGGCTTTCGCCACCCAAGAAAATTATTTTCCTGTGCCCCTGTCGAGCAGAGCCACAGAAGTGATCCCCGGGGTGAATTTCCCATTTCCCATCCAATCATCAAGATTTTTCTTGAAGAGTGCTAATGAGGAGCTCTGTTTGATATAGTTAGGTAGTTTGTTCCAGAGTATGGGAAATCTCTGGGACAAGAATCTATCCCTCCAGCATGTTCTGTTTATTGTGGTGACAAGGTTAAGGTCCCTAGAGCGTGTAGCTCGGAGGGATTGGGATTTCTTTAAGTGGAGCATGTCCAACAGCTCTGGGTTTGACATAGCTTTGTATGTTAGGCAGAGATTGCCCCTGAGTAGGCGATATGCGATGGAGTAAAGCTGTAGCTGTAGTTTTTTGAGACAGTCTGCATAGGGCTTATGTTGGAGGCCAGTAATCCTCTTTGTGAGGTATTTCTGTGGTCTTTCTAGTTGTTGTAGATGTCTTGTGAGGTGCATACCAAAAGGGCGTTGTACTCTATAATGGGTCTAATGAGTGATGAGTAGAGGGGAACAATGACCTCTTTTTTTCTGGATGATAATCCTTTTGTGATGAGTTGAGCCACGTAGAAGGATTTCCACTTTATCTGTGATGCATTTTGAGCCATCTTTCTCTTTTTAAAAAAAATATTTAAGCAGAAGTTAGATTTTAAAAACTGCATGCCATACAGTACAAAAGCCAATTCTGCATAATAACTGAGCTACCAAGCATACAAGCTGTCTAATAGGGTTGGAAAAAGGCAATATATACACATATCATGCAACATAAGAACAAAAAAAACATAGTTACAATACCTTGCATTGTTCCATTTTCTTCACACTAGCTTCTAAATGTGACAGTTTTCTTTTGGGGAGACAGCCTATTCCTTTTGTTCTTCTCCATTCTGAAAGTACATTTTTGGTTTTGTTTCATCACTGTTTTAGTCTAAATGTTCAGTTTTCTCAGCCCCGATTCTTGAGTAGAAAAATGGAAAACAATGATCCCAAAACATGAGAAAACACACACTAGCATTCACAAATGTTTTTTTCTACTTTACATTTTCTTATGTATTCTGGAAGTCATCTTCTTTGATATTTTGTACAAAAATCCCATTTTAAGAGCAAATGTAGTTTGTCCATATGCATTTGCACGAGGAAAGGTTGTAGATGGACTTTCTGAAAAATTGTTGCAGTATCAAAGAAAACAAATGTAGTTATAACCAGATGACGAAACACAACTTTAAATGTTGTGACGTCTCAATATTTTGACTTCAGCACTCGGCATAGTCACTGCTGTCCAGCCTGCTCTTTGGATAACAATTGTTCTAAAGTTTTTGGGAAGTAGGTCACTTGCATTGACAGATTACTCTCTGCAGAAGTGTTTTCTAATGAAGGTAATGTGCAAACCATACCTCTCAACTGTCTCTGATTTTGATTCAAATTTTAGCTCTGTCCTTCTTAATCCCTCCTGAAACTGGTGACTTTGGGAGGAAAGGTGGTGAATTACATTTTATGAATAATGTCAATAACTAAGAATTATAGACTTCTTCTACTTCAGAAAATGTACATTAATTCATATGCTCTGATTCTGTCAATGTCTCAAGTTATTAGCATTAATATTTTAAAAGTGTCCCTGATTTTTTTCTGGATTTGTCCCTGATTCTGTTGAAATTTGGCCCTGATTGGTTGAGAGCTGTGACTACAAACACACATGATTTGACAGTTTTTATTAGTAACTGTGAATTGAAAAAGTCCATCAAGAAAAGCACAAATACCAAAGCATCTGGTACCTGGTGCTGGTGCACATTCTGGTAACTTCAGGACTAAAAAAAATCTCTCAATTTTTAAAAACTGTATGATAATGACTTTTTTTATTTTTACAGTAAAAGTATTCCAATTAAAGTGGTTTCACTGTTCAGTCATATAACCTGCTCTCCTGGGCCTTTGAGGTAATCCTTGACTGCACACTCCCCCTTCCTTCCAGCACCTGGGTCAGTAATTGAACTCAGCTCATCTAGAGCATGGTCAGTGTTTCAGTTCTGTATGCCACAGAGTGGGCTGGTCATTCTGTCTGAAATATGTATCCTAACTGGTGTGCTCTTACATGCTGATTCTTCTATAGCTATTCTGTACTACTGTACTACACGGTCTGAATTAGTAGGATGTAATGGTATCTTGAACATTTGTTTGTGTTTTGCTGTTCAGCTATTACCCTCAACCCTAGAACAGAGTTTGAAACAAAATATCACCTGATGTAATTTCATTCTGTCCTCAGCTGATGGGTTTGGATCTGATCCTCGGATCTGACTTGGCCATTACTAAAGCTCGTAACCAAAAAGCTCTCGAGCTCCCCTCTTACCCATAATGCACCAACCCTAAGCTACCTCAGATCTCATTTGCCATTTTTTGCAAAAGATGTGGTTAGCCCAGCTCTTGACCTTTCAAAGAAAAGTGACAGTTTTTTCTTCTTTAAAATCTCGTAAAACCTAATATCTTTTTCTATTGTAGTTTTCTTTCTTAACCTTTACCCTCATATGAGTTCATAGTTTACCTATTACCATAGTTGGCAACTCCTCTTTTTCCCCTTTTCTTTTTCATCTTCTGTAAATATTTTTCCGTCTTTTACCTTTCTACACTTGTAGTACTCATTTACTATTGTTAGTAAAAATTTTTGTATCATTATCTGTATATAAAAATAAGCAGCTTGTATTACTTAACCTTCTGACTTTGTAGTTTCTTCAGTGATGGAAGAGGAAGGCCTTTCTGGCTTTAATAAATGTGTCAAGCATGGGCACAAACTACCATTATCAGATGCCCACACATTATGTGTTTATTACCTAGGGTCACAGCATTTACAGGAGGATTGTTCTATATGCTATGGTTTCAACTCTAGAGCTATAGTTGAAAGGAAAAATAAACTAATCTTGAACGGTTTATTACCATCTTCCTTTGGAGAGGTGATATCTGGGTCTCAATCCTTCAAAGGTAAACCTAAACAGACAAAGCTTTTGTCTCCGATGCCATCTATTTCATCTTCCTCGGCTTCAGAGCCATCCAAGAAATGACCTAAATTAGATCCAAGACGGTCACAGAGAGTTTTCACCCTCGGATCTGAGAAAGAAAAAAGCCACGGATCTTGATTATCTTGGAGCCAACAAAAAAAAAAAACAATCATATCAGACTACTTCAAGCCCTATAACTCTCCCCAGGCCTTGATACTCACCTTCCACAGACGGGTGCCTTCACACATTTTGGAATGGCACCGGTCCAAGTCTCCTCCACTTGCCTTGGCTCATTTGTCCAGATGTCTGATGGAAGAAGATATGGAAAGAATGATGCGGGCATTCATCTCAGCGCAGATCCAGATGGGTGGCTTGCTGGCTGCTACTCCCTCAGGCAGGAGACCCATTCATCAGCTACACCCCCACTGTAACCTCCTCTGACTCGTCTGATCCCTTCAGTGATTTCTGAGTCCCTGGATCTGAGCCTCCCAGGGCAGTCTGGCTGAGATCTAAAGGTAGCTTTATCTTCAGATCTGAAGCTTACGCTGAGTGCTCCGCTTCAGATTTCCTCAGATCCAGATGACCCTTGGAGTAGAAGCTTCCCTGCTAGATCTGAGGTGTTGGAGTCAACTCCAAAGTTGTCGGAGCCATCTCTGCCCTTAGGAGACTCTACACTGAATAGCTCGGCTCTGGCTTCCTTCTCGGGGAGATTGCCTTTGGAGTGGGGGAAGACAGCGGTCCAGAAGCTTGCTTTCTCAGCACTGGGGTATTCCCCCTCTCAAGGGGAAATCAGCCTTTGAGGTGGTTAACAGAGTTTTCTCTGCTCCTTCAGGATGGATGGCTCTCCTTCCCCCTTGGATCCTCATCCTTCTACCCGGATGCCACTGTGCTTAGAGCCTAATCATTCTTTGCCACAGGGACAGCCATTCCGAGATCTCCAGGCTTCCCAGCAGGATATTACAATTTCTTCTGATACCTCCCTGGGACACCCCACTAAGGAGGTCCCTAGGAAGAAAAAGTTCAAGAGGAAGTACTTAGACTTCACAAAAGTCAGTCACAAGGATATGGACTTCGAAGAAGGTGGAGGGTCTCCACAATCACCTCCAGAAGACGTCTCATTTGGAGACCTTCTTGAGATCCTAAAACAGAGAGGTGATTGGACCCCTAGCAACCCTTCATCTGAGGAGTCAGTACTCCTGGAGGCTTTCGGTACTGGCCCATCTACCTCTTGGGTTACTCCTGCCAATGAGCTTATTGAGTTGGTCTCTCAGTGGGCATGGAAGGAACCTGACACAGTTGAACTCATACCCAGAAGACTGGACAAGATTCTGGCACCACCTTTGGTGAAAGAGTTTTGGGTTAAAGGGGTGCCCGTTGATGCCTTGTTCTTGGCAGTGGCCACCAAAAAGGAACTTTCTGAACAGAGTTCCACTGTTCATCCCCTACCTAGTCTAGCGTGATGAAGAGTTTTGGGAAGCATGTCTATGCTTCAGCTGCCTTCTCCCTAAGGTTGCTGAATTAGTTGACACATTTTACTTGGTTACAGAGGGATTTGATCAAGGAACTTTCAAATACCCTTTCAGGATCTGTTTCTGCAGAGGTCCAAGCATCCATGACTTCTCAGTTGGCTACCCTGCAATCTGTTTCAAATTCATTCATGAGGCTGATTTTGCATGTAGCCGAAGGAACCTTAAGGGCTTCAGGTTCAGGCATTTCCATCAGGAGATGTGTCTGGGTGCGCTTATGTGATTTTGTGGAGCCCTTCAAGTCATCATTCGTCAATGCTCCCTTTGATGGCACTTCCTTGTTCGGCCCCACAGTGAAAGAAACTTTATCAAGGATGGAAAGATCCTGTCTGCAGTGGCGTACATTTTTCACCCCCTCAGAGATTGTTCTCAAGGAGTCAACGAGGGCGGTCTCAAAGATATGGTTCAAGAAACCTCAGGGTCCTTTCTAGGACACACGTGAAGATCTTTCCCCCAGAGGCAGAGGATGGAACTCCAGTGGTCAGTGCCGCCCCATTGGCAGAGGAGAACCACAAAACCAGAGGTGCAGAGATTCTTTCTTGGAAGAGATCCTACCAGCGCTTCTGAAAGGAGGCCTGATTGCCCACCTCTAGAGGTAATCAGGGGTCAGTTATCCCTGCACCAGAGGGCCTGGCTAGACAGGAATTCAAATACAAAAGCTGCTAAAAAAAAAGTCATCCAAGAGGTCCAACCAGACCAAATAGAATCTGGAACTTACTTAAGGTTCTTTTTAGTGCAGAAGAAAACATGGGAGTGGAGACCAGTTTTGGATCTCAGCAACCTGAACAAGTCAGTTCAACATACCAAGTGTCGGATGGTCACATTTCAGTCCATGCTTCCTTTTCTGGGTGAGGATGACTGGATGTGCTAGATAAACCTTCAGGATGCATGCCATCACATAAAGATGAACAGACAATCCAGAAGGTACTTACGCTTTTGGCTGGGAGCCAGTCACTACCACTTCAGATGTCTGTTCTACGTCTCACCACAGCCCCCAGGGTGTTCAGTAGTAGCAGCTTACTTGAGACTGCAGAGATTCCGGGTATTCCCTTAGCCAGACAACTGGATCATTACCACCCCAACCAAGCATCAATTGATAAGGACAAGAAATCAAATTCTCCAGACTTGTTTTCAAATGGGAATAACCATAAACTATGACAAGTCTCAACTGGAACCAACTCAAAATTTGGAAATCATAGGAGCAGTTTTCAACACAAAGTCAAAGATAGTTTCACTGCCTCCCTCAAGGGTTTAAATTATAAGATTACAGGTCAGAAAAATAGCTTGCAGTACCAAGATTTCAGCCTGCTTGGTCCTTCAAGCTCCAGGATCAGTATTAGCGGCAGTAACACTAGTACCTTTAGCCAGATTTTATATGAGAATTCTCCAATGGATGTTAACAACTCAATGGTCAATACTTTACCAATCCCTGTCAACCCAAATACGGATTACTCAGACATGCAGGAGAGATCTCAGGTGGTGGATTGTCAGATCAGGTTCTGCATGTATCGCTCTCCTACTTCAGATACAATAGAAGAGCAGATTCTGTTTAAGCAGCTTTATTCTATACAAACAAATCACTATAAAGGTTAACTGACGTTAACTTAAGTAACTTATATACAAACTAACACTTGCGATCATGCTTGCATTCACTGTGGCTGCTGTTACAAAATGGCACTAGGAAGTGTATGTGTCTGTAATTTATATGTGCACGTACAGACATGCTTTTTAAAGATACAGCACACTTCACTTGCAGTATGAGCTACAGTATATACACACACACACATATATGTATATATATATATATATATATATATATATATATATATATATATATATACAATCAAGTTCACGTTGCTGCATATTTCACACTTGGCTTTGACACTTGCCCATATCGTTCTTCAAAATATTTGACCTGTGGAATGTCTGGAATATTTTCTGGAATGGAGTCAGAATTTTGAAAATATTCTGGTATGGAAACAGTGTCTGATTCATTCTTACATTTGACGTTTGCATCACAGAAGCAATGTTGTGATGGTTGAGGATGGGTCTGATACAGGAAAATGATGTTTCTGGTTCCTCCTATATTCTACACCTTCTGTATCTACCAAGTAGGATTTTGGCCCAACACAGGTGCCTGCAATCTCTCCAGTCTACAGCAAGGTTGTCCATTCATCCCCTTAGTCCAAGGCCATAGTGACCATGGATGCTTCCCAGTTGGGGTGGGGATAGGGGCATTTTCTGGGGAAAACAGTCCAATTGCCTTGGTCCTCCGAGGAGGCCAACTTGCATATCAATGTCCTCGAAATGAGAGCAGTGCTTTTAGCATTGCAGGCCTTCTAGTATGCTCTCCCCTCAGGACAGTTGTAATTCAAACAGACAATATGACAGTAGTTTGGTACATCGACAAACAGGAAGGAACCAGATCATATCCCTTGTGTTGAGAAGTGCTCAGAGTGTGGCAGTGGATGATCTCATCCAACCACTTTCTCACAGCAGTGCACATTCCGGGGAAGTCCAGTGTACTTGACGGAAACAATTTTTCATTGATGGTCTCAGCCTTGCTGCAATCTTTTTGCTTCTTCCCTAAACAACAAATGCAGCAGCTGCCTTGCCCTAATCCCCCCACAGGGGGAATCACCGATGTATAGTCTACTTTATGACTATCCACCTATCCCATGATTCTGAAATTTCTGCAGAAAGCTGCCATGTTGAAGAGCACAGTCATTCTCATTACACCTTACTGGACGTGACAGATTTGTTTTCCCTTCCTTTGGCCTCACTTACTTCACTAACATTGGATTCTGGCTCCAACGCCAGACCTCCTGTCTCAACCAACAGGCATGATCCATTCCCAACATATCAAACCTCAGGCTGACAGCCTGGTTTCTCCAGTTCTGTTAATAGCCAGACAGCCGATGCTCTCCTCCCCAGTCTGACATGTATTTTTATCTTCCCATAAACCTTCTACACAAAAACTCTATTCAAGTAAATGGAAAAGATTTGTTTACTGGGCACAACAAAATATGCTGAACCTTTTTCAGCTCCGATACATAACATACTTGAGTTTTTAGCCCTACTTTTTAAAGAAGGGGCTAGTTCTTCAACTATTAAAGTTCACATTGCAGCGATACCATACTTTCACACTGGATTTGAAGATTTTTCACTAGCCTCTCATAAGTTGTGCAGAGCTTTCTTGTGAGGCACTCTCCTTTTAAGACCTCTGTTTAAGAACCCTAATCCCCCATGGTATCTAAATCTGGTACTGCAGGAAATAATACACCCCCCTTTGAACCAGCAGCTAAATGTGACTTTAAGTGTCTTACTTGGAAAACTGTTCTTCTAGTAGCCATTACTTCTGCTAGACAAATTTCAGAGATTCAATCATTGTCTTCAAAACCTCCATACTTGATCTTTCACAAGGATAGAGTGACGTTAGGACCAAGTGGCAGGGAGGACCCAAGGAAAGTGATGGGACCAGACAATATTCTGAGATGAGTGCTCAGAGACTATGCTGTCCAGCTGACCATGGTTCTTACTGACAAATTTAACACATCTCTGTGTCAGGCCACAGTACCCAAGTGTTTCAAAAACACAACAATCATCTCAGGCAGCAAACCTGAACAACTGCTGCCCAGTAGCTCTCACCTCTACAGTAATTAAATGTTTCAAAAGACTGGTCAAAGACTATTTAAAAAATAATCTTCCTGCAGAAATGAACCCACTCTAATTTATCGGTCCAGCTGCTCCACTGCAGGGGTCTATATTAGTTTGCCGAAAGTTCTTTTCAGAGACCACCTTTCCGTCAACCCCTATTCAGCAAACATCACTTTCACAATTCACTGAATTTACCAAGGGCAAGAAAACAATTGCCCCACAACATGACGGAACCCAAAACCACCTAAATCAAACACACTGCTCCTCCCACCCCGCCAACTATATATACCCATCTCCAAGATAGCATTACAGTGGGGAAAAGGGCAAAGTTGTGTGGCTGGCCAGCTGCTAAATTCAGTGAATTGCAGAAGTGATTCTTGCTGAATAGGGGTCAATGGAAAGGTGTTCGGTGAAAAGAACTTTTGGTGAACTAATATAGATCCCCACTGCAGATGCCATCTTGATGGCATTTCACACATCCTTAGCTCATCTGGAAAATAAGAACTGTTACATCCAGCTGCTATTCATTAACTTCAGCTCTGCCTTTGGCACAGTCATACCACAACATCTGATAGAGAAACCGATTCACTTGGGGGTCAGTACTCCTATGTGTAATTGGAATTTGGACTTTTGTTGACAGACAGTAAAAAGTAAGTGTGGAAAATAACACCTCAAAGAGCCTTACACTGAGCATGGAAGTTGCTCAAGAATGTGTTCGCTGTCCTCTGCTGTTCACCATGCTGACTCATGACTGCACAGCCAGGTTCAGCTCAAGTCTCATCAACAAATTCGTGGATGGTACTACAGTCGTAGGACTAATCAACAATGGTGATGAAACAGCATACAGGAAGGAGGTGAAACATCTGATTGACTGGTGTGACAACAATAACCTGGCTCTGAACATAAACAAAATCAAACAGGTAACTGTAAGACTTCAGGAAAAAAATGGGTGACGCAGCTCCCTCTCACAATCAAGGGAGAAACAGTGGAAAGGGTGAAGAGTACCATATTCCTAGGGGTGTACATCACAAAAGTCTTGACATGGTCCATCAGTACTAATCACATTGTAAAGAAAGCACAACAAAGACTCCACTTCCTATACAGGTTGTGGAAAGTAAACCTCCCATCTTCGGTGCTCACAACCATCTACAGAGGCACCCTTGAGAGTATCTTGACAAGCAGTATCACAATGTGGTATGGAAACTGCAAGGGCATGGATCGGAAGACCGCCCAAAGGGTGGTGAAAGTGGCAGATAGAATAACTAGATCCACACTTCCATCTATACAGGATCTGCACTCTGTACATTGTCTTGTAATAGCCACAAAGATTGTTAAAGACAGTACCCACCCGGCTCCATGACTGTTCTCCTGCTTGTCTTCGGGGAAGCACTACAAAAGCATACATTGCAGAATGACTAGACTCAGAAACAGCTTCTTTCCTCAGGCCATCAGACTATTAAACTTGAGTAGCAAGGTAAGCCAACAGGTCACTTAGTCAATGGCCACAGAGGCTGAAGGAAATATCTTTTTCTTAAAATGCAATAACTCATTTCTAGGTTCTCTCACCTGTGCAATAGCTCACCGAAGGCTCATTACTTTTTTTGCAGTAACTTGAAATACAAGCTACGTTCCATGCAATGGACAAAATGGTCTCTAGTCTACTACTGCTTAAAGTTTCTAAATGCAAAACTAAGTGCTGCTATAGATAGACATAAAAAAATTTTAATTATGTCCTGGTGTTGTGTCAATATCATATGCAGAGTCTGTAGTTCTGTTTTTATATTTATATTATTATATGTTTTATATGTTTTTTTGTCTTCACATTGAGCTCGAAGCAATGAAATTTCGTTTAGTCTGCACTCATGTGTGGGTCTAAATGACAATAAATTTTACTTTGACTTTGACGTTACAAACAAATGCCTCTTTCCTTTCCAAGGTGGTGTCAAAATCTAATATCAATCAATCCATTCATTTACCAGTATTCTTTCCTAATTTTGCTAGCAAGGGTGAATACATGTTACATTTATTGAATGTTCACAAACAAATAAGTTTTTACCTGCATAGAACAAAAGACATCAGAAAAACAGACCAGTTGTTTGTTTCCTTTGCAGAATTGAAATTGGGAAAATCAGTTGCCAAAGTAACTTTAGCCAGATGGCTAACTGATTGTATTTAATTTATTTACAACAAATTGGGTATTACCTTACCACAACTGGTACAAGGTTATTCATCTAGATCCATGGCGACTTCTTCAGTTTTCCTAACTAGAGCATCCATGTACAACATATGTGCAGCAGCAATAGTTTGGGCTACTCCCCATACTTTTATTACTCATTACAAATCGTATCTGGTCTCTAGGGGTAGAGCATCATTTGGTTTAACTGTGCTCAGGAATATCCTACTTTAGAGTCAGCCTGGGATTATAGGTAGCTGGGGCTCTGTCCCATCAGTTAAGGATAGAATGAAAATTGACTACATCAGATAAAGAAGTTAGGTACTTACCATAGTGTTCCATCTGTGTTGTCCATTTTCATTCTTCCTCAGCTTTCCACCAACCACCCCCCATCCTGTTTTATTCACAAACTTCTGGACGAGTGAGCTGTTAGAGAAACATCATTATCCTTTATACTGAACTCCAGATGTTGTTTTCTCCTAAACTGAGTACATGTAAATTTACTTCTCCCATATTTATGCAGGTTAAACATTTTCTTTCTGGTAAAAATCAGCAAACATGATCTGAGGTAGCTTAGGATTGATGCATTATGGGTAAGGGAGGAGCTGGAGAGCTTTTTGGTTACCACGAGCTGTATTAACGGCTGAGAGGTATCTGAGAATCGGATCTGAACCCATCAGTTCAGGAAGAATGAAAATAGACAACACAGATGGAACTTCATGGTAAGTATTTTTATGAACAAATAACAGTAAAACTGCACATAAAGAGTAAAGTTGAATTTTGAAATGTAGTGTTTAATTTCTAATAGTCTTATGTTCAAATTCTTATATATTTTATACAGTGTAATAACTTTAAAGTTCACTGTATTAGTTAATTTACTTAATATGTTGTGTGGTGAATTTGTATATTGCAATAATTCTCAGATTTGTGTATACCATAGTTTATATTTTAAAGCAGTAAAAACTGCAGTTTTTAAGAAAAATAAATGAGACGGGCATTTTATCAGTTCATTTGACCAAGGAATGGAAAGGCTGTTGGCCCAGATGACATACCAGTGGAAGCATGGAGGTGCTTAGGAGAAATGGCAGTGGAATTTTTAACTAGATTGTTTAATGAAATTTTGGAAAGTCAGAGGATGCCTGAGGAGTGGAGAAAAAGTGTTTTGGTACCTATCTTTAAGAATAAGGGTGATGTGCAGAGCTGCAGTAACTACAGAGGGATAAAATTGATCAGTCACAGCTTGAAGTTATGGGAAAGAGTAGTGGAAGCTAGGTTAAGAAGGGAGGTGATGATTAGTGATCAGCAGTATGGTTTCATGCCAGGAAAGAGCACTACAGATGCAATGTTTGCTCTGAGAGTGTTATTGGAGAAATACAGACAAGGTCAGAAGGAGTTGCATTGTGTCTTTGTAGACTTGGAGAAAGCATATGACAGGGTGCCTAGAGAAGAGTTGTGGTATTGTATGAGGAAGTCGGGAGTGGCAGAGAAGTATGTAAGAGTGGTACAGGATATGTACGAGGGTAGTGTGACAGTGGTGAGGACTGCAGTGGGAGTGACAGATCTGTTTAAGCTGGAGGTGGGATTACATCAAGGATCAGCTCTGTGTCCTTTCTTATTTGCAGTGGTGATGGACAGGTTGACAGATGAGATCTGACAGGAGGCCCCGTGGACTATGATGTTTGCAGATGACATTGTGATCTGTAGTGAGAGTAGGAATCAGGTTGAAGAGACTCTGGAGAGGTGGAGATATGCTCTAGAGAGCAGAAGAATGAAGGTCAGCAGGACTAAGACAGAATATATGTGTGTAAATGAGAGGGAGGGTAGAGGAATGGTGAGGATGCAGGGAGTAGAGTTGGTAAAGGTGGACGAGTTTAAGTACTTGGGATCAACAGTTCAGAGTAATGGTGAATGTGGAAGAGAGGTGAAGAAGAGAGTACAGGCAGGGTGGAATGGGTGGAGAAGAGTGTCAGGAGTGATTTGTGACAGATGGGTACCAGTAAGAGTGAAAGGGAAGGTCTACAAGAGGGTAGTGAGACCAGCTATGTTATATGGGTTGGAGACAGTGGCATTGACAAAAAGGCAGGAGTCAAAGCTGGATGTGACAGAGTTAAAGATGTTAAGATTTGCACTCGGTGTGACTAGGATGGATAGGATTAGGAATCAGTATATTAGAGGGTCAGCTCATGTTGGACAGTTTGGAGACAATGCAAGAGAGACGAGATTGCGTTGGTTTGGACATGTGCTGAGGAGGGATGATGGGTATATTGGGAAAAAGATGCTAAGGATGGAGCTGCCAGGTAAGAGGAAAAGAGGAAGGCCTAAGATAAGGTTTATGGACGTGGTGAGAGAGGGCATGCAGGCGGTTGGTGTGACAGAGCAAGATGCAGAGGATAGGAAGAAATGGAAAGAGATGATCCGCTGTGGCGACCCCTAACGGGAAAAGCCGAAAGATGATGATTTGACCAAGGATGTCCTGAATCAAAGAGCAAATGCATCCTTCAACAAAGCACTTTTAAAACAGAACAGTTTTTATTTATTTATAGGATACTTATACCAAATTAAAAACTCTGCCTCCTAGCATTTTCTTTATATAAGCAGAGTGTTCCAGTGAAAAAACATGCTACAACTCTTGCTGATGGAACTATTGCATTTTATGCATTGCAGAAATGAATGCAGTTATCCTTCCATCCATTGCTTAGTTTGCAGATTATACAAGTGATAGACATGCGGTCTCTTGGATTTATTGTTTACTACCTTTGATTTATATTCTAGGGAGGTAATCTGCCCAGGATTCATGTTGACTGATGGTAAAATATGCAAGTTCCAAAGCTATGAAACAGTTTGTTGTACACCACTTTTTTTTACAGGGGCTAAGTCCCTCTTTCCCTCTATGGGAGGGGAACCACACACACCCCAACATGTACTGTAGCTCCACAATCACAGAACAGTTTTCAGCATAATAGCTTGGCAGCTTTGGGACTTAAAGAAATGACTTTCGTAAAAGATGTGGTATTCCTTCTTCCTTTTTGGAGGTATATTTTGGGATTTGTTTTTCCATCAACTAAACCATCTTGATTATAGTCTGGTTACGGCTACATCTCAGCGATTTGAGACGTATAAGGGTCAGAAATTCTGTTTTGAAATGAGAACACTGCAGAGCATTTTCATCTGCTCTGTAAAAACTTAAAAAACAAAATGACTGCCACAGTGCAACTAGGAATCCTGAAAGCACTTGTACAGAGTATAGTCTTATCAGAAGAACCTTCTTTTTGGTAGTTATGATGAGAGCTCATACCTCTCAACCTCTTAGACTAAGAAATCTGGACAAGCTATAAATAATGGGGGGACAAAGGCCCCAAAATAGGGATAATTTTTAAATATTGCTCTTACAAATTTAGAAAGTAGATAGAATAACAGGTTTTGCACTAGCATGAATTTTCTGAAGGGTATGAAGTCTGAAACTCAAAAGTCTGCGCATTTTCTGATGTAAATCTTCAAAGATTTGCCAGTGATTTGCTTGAAAAATACAATTTTATGAAAAATGGACCAAAATATGAGGCAAAAATCTCAACATTCTGCAAAAATCTGTACAGTTGAAAGGTATGTGAGAGCTTAAATCTGAACATAAAACCTGGTATTTCAAGTGTTCTATAATAAGCTTGGACATAATGGAAGAAAATGACAGAGAACAGGACTTTTTGATCAACTGCTTCTGATTTAGTGAGATAAAATGAAGTCCTACAGAGACATTTCCTATGCAGTGTAACTGAAATACCCCTTTTTTCTGTTGTCAGTCAATTTACTGCATTATTACTGGTATTTGCTTTTTGTTAATACCGTCTGACATTTTGTCAAAAATTCTTAAGGGTAGACTTACCTTTGACCTAAATCGAGTAATGTATGCATAGTTGGATTTCTACATTCTCTAACTACGTGCTGCAGGTACATGAACAAGTCTATTAACTAGCACGAAGCCCCAGGATTACCCCTGAAAAGACACACTTATGCTTCATGAATCTCAGCTTGTTAAAAACATATTTCTGAAGCTTCTGTACTGTACTGTTTAGTTCATTCTTACAGGTTCGTGTGAAATAATTAGCATAAATATCCAAGAGGCTTTCATAACTTTTTCTTCCTGCTGTACTGGCTACATTCCTTATCTGAGAGAGCTTGCAAACTTAGAGACAGACTGACTGTTCCAGTTCTGCAGTATATGCAGGTGTGAAGCCTTTTCATTGGTAAACATACAGTACCATATCTTGCTGGCGTTGATTAAAACTGTATATTAAACTGAATTTGAGAGATATCTCAAGCCTAGAAGGGATTCCCCAATTAATTTTCATTCATTAATTAGCTTTTAAAAGTCATGTTAAACTGGAGGGATCTTGTAAACTCATTCAGGTTTCTATAGTTTGAGTGGTTGGAGTATTTCTCATTTTTTTTTAATTATTGCAGTTACAGACTTTATTTTTATTTTATATGGTGAAATCAGAAAAACTGCACATATTCTTAACAACCATCCACAATTTTATATATTCATGTCTTAAATATGTGCATTTTAGAGGATGATAAGGAGTCAAACACTCAGGCAGCAAATCAGGTGACATATATGCCTTCTTTATCTCACTATCGGCTAGATGAGAGGATGATAAATTCACATGTCTGTAAGTTTTAGTGTTGTTTATTGGTGATGACATTGCCCCTTTGAAAGGGGGCAAGGGAGCAGAGTTTTGGGGAGCATGTGTGGATGTAGAACTGATGACTAGCAGGACATATTCAGGTGAGGGGAGCAGTATGGTGGTGAGCTTGCTTTATCAGCATGCTCTCCACATTGTAGCAGGTGTGCAACAAAGTTGAGACCATACCGTCTGCCTTTTGCATGTGCATTGTGAATATATGGGAAGGATCAAGCCATACTTGAAGGTATTATATATATATATATATATATATATATATAGATACACACACACACACACACACACACACACACACACACACACACACGTGTGTGTGTGTACAATTTGGAATCCATAAGATCTTTTATCTTTGTTTAGCTGCTAGGTACATGAAATCCTGCCTGGACTCCTGTGGCAGTGTGACATCTGCTATTGGTAATGCCTGCATTACCTCAATGTTTTCCACTCCCCCAGTCTCTGTATCATATATCCTTAGCCTCTGGTATCCCCCAAACTGGTGAATAGATAACTGGAGCAAGAAGGATGGGAGATGGACAGGTAAGGAGAATCATAAAGGCAAACCACTAATCATTACTGCAGCCTATCTACCACCCCCTGTTTCTCTAAATAAATTCAAATCCCTTATTGCTAACATCCTTAATAACTGTCCCAAAATATTAACTGTCATTCTAGGTGATTTCAGTCTTAATTATCTTGGTCCTCTTTCATCTGACATGGATACTTTCTTATCAGACCTAGGTCTACTTCAGCTCATAAAAGAACCAACAAGACCTAACTCAGTTCCTCCAACAGTCCCCACCTGACCTGATTATTCTAAACATACCAAACTCCATCACTGTCATAAACATTCTGCAACCACTGCTGAGTGACCACTGCCCAGTCACCTTTACAGTTCTTACCATCCTATAAAACTAGCACCAGTATTACAAGCCTTGATAATCCTCATTAGCACAAATATAAACAAACTCAGAAAGTTTCTCACAGCCCACAACTGGAACTGTGTACTCTCCTTACATGGCCGTATTACAGCAGCTGTAAGCCTAACCAACTTTGTACTCCAGCTGCAAGACAAATTCTTTCCACTTATCCACAGGCTTTATAAACCTACCAAAAATAAATGGCTGTCTGCAGACCCCCCCCCCCCCCACCAACTGTCAACCGCACCTCTTTTATAGTCTTGTGTAACCTAGCCAAGAAGTCCATCAAAAGTCACACAAGAAATCTCCAAACAAAGAAACAAATTACCCCCTTACATACCCCCAAACACTTTTGGAAAGAGGTTAGCTTATTGACAGGTAGAAAACCTCCTTATGATACCCTGTCTACAAACACCATTCAGTGTGGTGCAGCCAAACTTTCTCCAGAAGATTTCCTTAAAGATTTTTTAGCAATCTTCCATCAGTAAATTCCACAGCTCCCACAGATCACGCATTGCCCACCCTAATACCATTCATTCACCTCTTGCATTTCAAATGCATAAATCCCAAAGAAGTTTGCATTATACTTGAAAATATTTCCACTGACACCCCTCTTGGAACTGACAACATAAGCCCCTGGTTCATATATCACTGTGGAGAGCATCTGTCTTCTTTTTGCCCACATATTTATTTATTTTATTTTTATTTTTACATTTGTTAACTGGGTTAGTCCGACTGGGCCCAGAGAGCCCTATTTCAGCGGAGACCTGAGGGGAAAAGCTACAGGAAAGTAATTAAAAAATACGGAAAAAACTAACAATTCAAGTTGCAAGATACTTAATACAAAAACAGAGAGAAATATACAATACGAATATATACAAGGCAAAAGTACAGTATTTTGAGAATGCAGTAATAATATGTTTGAGAAATTTGGTTAGCATTAAGTTATTTACAAGGAATGTAGCAATGCCTGAAATAAAACAAATCAGAGTAACATCATGACATAGTGCAACAAAGATGCATTTAATAGCATAGGTACTGACTGCAGAGTAATATATGTAGAGAGTTTAGGTAGATTGCCAGGCAGATATGTTAACTGAGAGAATATATATAATCTGTTTCTCACTCGAAATACCATGCATGCCACAGCTTTCGACAACTGCTGTAATTAAACATCTCTCAAAGCAAACCAACCCAAAAGATACCCCCTCACTTCCTCCCAATAGCCATTCCGCCCAGTTCTGGACAAGTGTCTTGAAAAGATTGCCTACCCCCAACTTTCCCTCTGTATCCAGCAGTACCACCTGGTCTCCTCCAGACAACATGGATTCTGGCCTGGATCAAGTACTGTGACAGCACTTTGCTCCCTAACTGATGGCATCCTGCTAAACTATGATACTGGCATCCTTACAGGTGCCCTATTTATAGACTGACAAAGGCATTGGACTTCATTGACCACTATTTTCTGTAAAACAAACAGACTGAAATCAGTATCAGGCCAAATCCCACTCCCTGGTTTAAAAGCTTCCTCACTGACAGACACTTCAGAATTATAATAGGATCATCCCAATCAGAATCTGCACCTCTTACCAAAGATGTACCTCAAGACATTCTCCAGCTCCCACTTATCCTATATGCTGACGACATGGGCCTTTACCGATCATATCACCTCTCATACCAACATTCAATGCCAACTCCAGTCTTTCTTACATGAGCTCCACCACAATGGATCATAAACCATAAACTTCATCTCAACCCCACCAAGACCAAAATTGTGTTTGTTTGGAAATCCACAGAAATTTCACTAAGCACCTGACTCTTTAACTGTCTTTAACCTGTAGAGAGACAACCTCCACCTTCAAATTCCTAGAACTATGGCTTGATCAGTCACTAAACTTCCATTTTCACGTAGAAAAAGTGAGAATCAGAATAAACTCTCTCCCCTTTAGGGCCAAAAAATATCTCCCTTTATCTGTCCCAACCAGCCAGAGCACCCATTGGCAAAGGAGTTCTCCTTTCTCATCTTGAATATAGGCTCCCAGTTGTTGCTTCAACTTCCAAGAAAAACATTGCCACACTCCAGACTATGTCTAACAGCATTTGCAGATTCATTACAGACTTGCCATTCTATGAGCATCACTATATCACCCTAGAAAAAGCCAAGTGGCTACCCATAAAACAAAGAGCGAACCTATTTTTAGGATCTCAACTCTGCAAACTACTTCAGCTCCACATATTTACTCCCCTTGCAGCTAGACTTCATATAAAAAACCTCTTCATACAACCTAAGATACTAGCCACAAGCCACACCAACTCTCATTACCCCTGGAACCAAACTCCCCAGCAACACACATGCCATGTTACACACACTCTCATTACCCCTAGAA